>NC_133001.1:58413181-58716211 GCF_048564905.1 Vicugna pacos
CGTATGTGTTTGATCCGAGGACAAGTGGCCGAGGCCGGGACCCCAGGCTGGCTCGGCCGCAGCGCGTCGCAGGAGCAGACGGGGTCCTGGGTGACAGTGCCGACTTCGCTGCCCGCTTTCCCCAGTACCTGGCATTTCTCTCCCCTTTTCCTTGGATTCTCCCCGCTCCTTTAACCAGGAAGCTGGTGCTGAATCGTGTTATCTCAGATCCCATAGCTAAAGTACGAGACGCATTTTCAGCGTCCCAAGTCCTCAGGGGAAGGTGAGAATGAACGTGACAGAGGAGGCACAGGGGGCATTTCGTATGTGAACGCTGCGTCCCTGCCGTGTTGGGAGGCCCTACGTCATGCTTCCGAGTGGGAGGCGGGGCCCACTTCCTGCCACTCCAGAAAAACGGGCAGGATCACCGCTTTCTGACTTCCCGGTCATCGGTGGCTGGGACGTGACTCCACTAGGTGAACCCCACGCTCTAATCTAGGACGTGTAGCCTGGAGCAAGCGAGGCTCGGGAGTCGGGGTGACCGTGTCCAGGGAAGCGGAGGCCCAGGCCCCAGCGGGGGCAGCTCCTGGCGGAGACGGTGTTGTCTCCTGCCCGGCCCAAGCCTGGGGCTCCTGCCTGCGTCCCTGGACGCCCCACCGCCTGTCTGTCCTGCCCTTCACAGCCTGGCTCTACAGACTCCAGGGCTATTCCCGGACTGAACCGAATTCCTCCTAGACTCAAATGAATGGATGTTAGTTCTGTGCATTGCAACTCAGTGCTGTGATGGACGCAGACATTGACCACAGGAGAAGCAAATGCTACTTGCATCCCTCCTGCTCTTGAAGATAGCCCACGTCTGGGAACATCAGTCCCTGACTCGCCATTCCCTTGACCCCTCAGTCCTCAATTACATTGACCCCAGAGCCCCTCGGTGCCCCTAAAGAGTGTTCATCCCAGTGCAGGAGACCAGGAAAGCCTGCTGGGAAAGCAAAGCCACCTTGGCTCAGCACCTCGGACCTGTCCAGTGGGTCAGCTTATGAGCAGACGAGTGACCACCTGAGTGCCAGCTGGGGTCCCCGGGCAAACTCTCTGGGCTAACGCTGCGAGCCTTGCTGGACCATCTGGCGCTGGTGGAAGCAGTGAGGGATGGGTGTGTGGTCAGGGGTGAAATCAGATGCCTGGGGGTCCTGGTTCACCCCGAATCACTAGTCCCATGTTCTAAAAGCCTTCCAGCCGCCTGCGGCAGCCTGGGGACCAGGAAGGGGGCTTGCTCGCTACCTCTGGGTTTCTCGGCCCTTGGAGAGTCTCACACGTCTAGGAAGACGGTGGCGTAGGACTCCTCACGCAAGAGGACATGCTTTCCCTGAGGAGGATTTAATGTTGCAGTAAGCTTTGAAAACACCCAGGGTGAACCAAGCAGTGTTGGACCAGGTAGTGTCCACCCTGTGGACCTGCCCTTCACCTATTGGTTTTTCACGATTTTATCACTTTGCCACAGTTACAACCAAGGAATCCACGTGCCCTTTCACAGGAGCTATTTATTTCATTCTGTTCTCTCAGTCATGCGTTCAGCCGCCCAATGAATATTCCACAATTTGGAGAATGTGTTTCCAAGTCAGTTTGAGTCCACAGAAACTTGAGTTTGGTCAAGTCATCCACCTGAAGGGGGAACAAAAACAGACTTCATTGTTTACTGGGAACCCCCTTGCAATGGTCTAGTGACATGATTGTCTACACGGTGTAACTGGTTCTAAAATTCTGAAATGAGTAATATAGATTATATGAAAAAAAAAAAAAACAACATGAGCAGTTTTCAAAATAAAGGCACGGCAGTAACACTGAAGCTGCTGTGCGTGAGCGGGCCAGAATCACACACCTGGCCGGGGGAACAGCGGAAGGCAACACCACCCACACAGTGGTACCTGTCTCTTTAAAACTCCCTGGCTCCTAATAGCAGAATCATCTTCTCCACGGCACCTGCCAGCTGTGGAGTGAGAGGCAAGAGCACGTGCAGGGCCCGGAATATACAATCTAATTAGCACACTAAACCTTAATTTATTGGAGAAGTTGTGAATATAAAAACAATTGTAAATTACCAAAGCTCTTCCTTGGCTGCCGTGACGAGCTCTCTGCGTGTGCTGGGCTGTACGCGTTGTTTGCTTTGTATATTGAATTCCCGGTTATGTTTCTCAGCACATCACAGGGACAGTGAAATTACACTCGACAATGTGTCTACACAGTGACGTGCACATTGGCAGTCGGGATTGGAATTCGCTGGACAATGGAGCGGCTTTGTTGCAACCAGGAGCAGACCTGAGAAGTTCTTTGCCAGTTTGCTGTGAATTCCGAGGAGAGACTGAGGACTCATCAGAGGCAAGACGTCTCTGATGACTCTTCCACCATTGAGTAGAACAATTTGAAATAATTTCTGTCTCATGATGGCACTCACTTCTTATTTTCCGTATTTCCTGCTCACCTTCCTCCTCCTCTCTTTCCCCCTAGTCTTCACCTTCTTTGTCAACCTGGGAACCAAGGCCACCGTTTTCCATCTGAATGAGAGATGCCTTCAGAAGAGGGGGCTCCTGAGTGGGCTGCCTCTTACCTTTGTATCCTAATGTTAAGACAGACTCAGGTTAACCAGTGGTGCCTTCCAAAGACGGGATCAGATAATTCCGTACAGGAGCTGAGTACCTGGAGACAATGAGCTTACGTGGGAGAAATTAAACTGGATTTTTCATTGCACACCAGCCAGGGCTTCCACATTACCAATTCTAAATACACTCTGAAGTGTGTCATTAGCCAGACAATGCTGACCTTGAACATGAAACAAGTTTGGCAGGCCAGGCCCTTCTCTGTTATTTACGGAACTTTCACAGGTTGGTATGATCGCTGTGGCTTCGTGGACACACATGGAGAGGGCAGGGGTTCCTATGCAGTCCAGCGTCAGAGCTCTAGGGAGCCCGTGAAGCTCAGCGCGCATGGCCATACGGCACTTTTGCGGGGACTGGCTTAAGCTTGGGTTGCTGGCTGCCGCTCTCAGGGGGCAACGCCTTGACAACACAGTGCAAAGAGCAGGATTACCATCAAGCACCAAGCTTCGGGATCCAAATGCCACTTCCCTCCTGGTCTGCATTTTCAAGTTTTTCTTTTCCGTGGTCTCACTTCCTCTTCCTGTTTGTTTAAGCTGTATCAATTTATTACACATGGTCTTTTTTTGGAAGGGTATGTATCTATTTCTCCTTCGTCTGTCTGAGGGCCTCTCACTGGTCAGGTTTGGAGCCAAGCACTGGACGCAGCCTCTCTGACCCACAGATGCCTGACTGCGTATCAGGAGACAGATCCAATGAGACGGTCATGACACTGCAGTACCAGCTGTGAGGGAGAGCCACACAGGTGGGGCCGAGGAGGGGCAGGAGACAGATGAGCTAGCCAAGGCATCTGGAAAGGGATGAAGCAATGTGTGAGCTAAACTGAAAGGCAGAAAAGGTGAGTCTCAGGGAGACAAGCAGGGAAAGGATGCTGTGGGCAGAGAATCCCCGGGGCAAAGGCAAGGTGACAGGAATGTGTTTGCTAAGGTCAGAGGACCGTCGGCGGGACAGTCCTGCTGTGTCACGGAGAGGAGGGGCTGGCAGGAGGGGCTGGCCTTTGAGCAGGGAGGCAGACACGCCGTAGGATGCGAGCGTCGTAGATCTCGTCATGAAGGAGACCACTGAGAAATTTTAGGCAGGGGTGACATCATCGCGTGCTCATGTTTGTGCTGTGTAAAAATAAAATCAGATCTGTAAATGTCAGCTGCATTAAAGTGCATTTAAAAATAAGCCCAGGGACATTTATGGCAGAATTTGCGAGCTACCCACACTGATTCATGAAACAAGGATCCAAGCATGTGACGCAGACCGCTGCGAGAGCCTGCGCCCCTCCTCGGTGCGGAAGACATAAACAGCCCCGTTCATGCGCGGCTTGTGTCACTTTGCCTGACGGTGAGTTTATAAAACTTTGATTTTGCTCATCGTGGCTACAGATTTCAGGGCGCTCTCCAGCTCCTCCTGCCTGCGTGGTGCCAGCGCAGGGGGAGCGGCTCCCGGAGGAGGGGCGCCTTTGCGCTGGCGGGTTACGCTCTGCTTGGGGTCCAGTCTGCTTCAATGGCCCACGGGGACCGATTGATCATCTGCGACGATACCCAAGAATGTCCTGCTCATTTTCTCAAGGGTTTGGTGACCTTTGGGCTCACGAGCTGTCCTGCTGCGGGGACGAGGCAGCCTCCTGCAGGACGCCAGGCGCCGCAGGGCCGCACGTGGCCCGGCAAGGCCAGCAGGAGGCGCGCCCTGCCCCGCCGGCCCGAGGGCGCCCCCCGGGCGCACACAAACCGGCAGAATCCCCGCGTGCGGACCCTTGGCTTGGGTGTTCCGAGCGCTGCACGCCGTGGCGCAGGAAGTCAGGCGTTGACTTGCATTTTGGACAAAAGTCTTCCTGCCTCTCCTCCCTGGCTGCTCGGCTCAACTTCGGGAGATGCTGGCTTCACAGCTTTATGGTCCAACCTTGTTGCTTTGAGCAGAACTCACCATGTCACTCACCGAGCTGGCTGTGGTCTCCTGCCCGTGGTGTCTGTTCTCGTGTGTTCTGTGTCCCTTTGCTTCATTCATTTGTTGTTTGAATCAACCATCCAATAAATATTTGTTGAGGAAAGGGAGTTTTCCAGACACGCAGCTGGGATCCAGGGACAGAGCTGTGGCTGAGACATCGCCCACCTCGTCCGAGCCCCCAGCCCAGGGCAGACGAGCCGGTGGGTAATCGCAGCGCGGCGGGCTTCACGTCGGAGGCAGTCAGCGTTGAGCAGGACGGAAAGGGAACAGATTACTTCCAGCTGTGCCTGTTCTCATGATCAGGAATGAAAAAGCTACCTCCATCTGCTCCCACAACATCTGGAGGAGTGAGGACCGTGACTCACAATGTCCCCAGATGCTTCTCCAAACTCCAAGAACTGCCTGGCCGACCAAGACAGAACGTGGGTGTTGTAAAGCTGTGGTTCTCAACGGGGGGGTATTTTGCACCCTCCACCACCACTTAACCTGCAACCAGGGGCCTCTGTGAAGCCTAAAGACATGTTTGCTTGTCGCATCTGGATGAGGGGGTGGGAGCTATAGGCACCTAGTGGGTACAGACCGGGGATGCTGTTGAATACCTTACAGTGCACAGACCAGCCCCGACAATGAAGAATTCGGGGGGCCAAAAACACCCATGTGCCAAGACCGAGTGTCAGTTATAATACGGCCATGTTGGCCATAGTCTGAGGCCAAGGACAGTGAAATTATGTCCTGCAACGTGAAAGAAATCTCCATGTAGTTCCACAGTTCTCTCCTGTGTCCAATCACTTCCTGAGTCCCAGATAAACCGCTTTCTTGTATGGGGCCCGTTTGGAATGTGGATGGACTTTCTTTACTTCCCTGAAGTTCCTCCCAACCTGGTGACACGCAGGGCTTCTGTGGCCACTACCGTGGGCTTCCTGGACCTGCATCCACATTGGTCATCATGCGCCCCCCACCCCAGCGCCCCTCACCCTGGCTCCCTGTGACTTCTGCCACCAAGTGGTCGTGGTCCCGAAATGTTTGATGTTTGATGGCCCTGTTTCCGTGAGCATAGCTCTTGGAGAAACTCAAAAGATCAACTTTTTCTTGCAAATTTTCCCTTCTGTTAAGAAGCATCTATAAAACCCTCAAGCGCTGGAGTCTGAGCATTGATGAGGGGTTCTGCCCAGGGCCACGGGGGGCCCCCTCCCGCCATGCGCTGCTGCAGCATGAGGCCTGTGCACAGATCCTTTGATAGCCCTTCTCAAGGGAGACGCCCTGCTTCCCCAGAACATCCCTGATAATGGCTGGGGGACCAGGAAACGCCTTTGGAATGGCCCAGCTGAGCCATTTCGCAGTTTATATAATAACGCAATCTTCATAATTCTTGTTGTTCACATAAATAACACGATGCCCCAGGTCCTGTCGAGGGTCAGATCCCCGTGGCCCGCTCTGACGTATGGAATATTGGAAACTAAGACTCAGATTTGGCCTTCATGACTATCTTTAATGTGTGGTTTTTATGACTTACGATGATCTTAGACATAATTATTTGATTTAATGTAATAATAACAAAGACAAAAATGCCTAACGTGTGTTTGTCTCTCATTAGGTGCCAGGCACTTTGCTACGTAGTTATCTGACTTGTTACTGTTTAGTCTCACAAAACCCGACGAGGTAGGTGCGTTTGCTTTCTTCATTTGGTGACAAGGACACTTACCTCTGAAAAGGGGTTATGTTTCTCAAGATCACAGAACAGGAGGAATCTGAACCCACCACTGACACCCAGGGCGGGATTTGATTTGAATGCAAATCACCTTTGTTCTTCTTTTAGCCTATAATAAATCATATTCTAAAATGTTAAATGACAGCTTTGCAATTATCATTATTATTGTAGAAAATAATATTCAAGAACTCTGAATACGGGCCCTAACCTTTTAAAACGATGGGTAACTGAAACCTCATGTTACTTTTATTGTGTTTTATAGAGAAAAAGTCCTTCTGATACGTTTCTTAATTCTACCCCAACCTCCCCTCCCAAATTTCTCATGTGTCTCCTTTACATATGACTGTAGTTATCACTTTATTTTATTCTCTGTCACAATATATAAGCTTCAATATAAAATATTTATTGGGAAAAAGCACGTCACATTTAAAGACACTATGTAGATTTTTTGTTGCTGTTATTTGTATAAATACTGCTCACAGATGTTTGAAAATTCCACAATGTCACAGTTTGTATAGAAATAGATTGCCTGTGATTGACTTCTGACCTACAGGCCCAAGCAAGGCTCACCTCAAAGGTGCCCAGCGTGTTAACAAGGAACCATGTCTCTGAGGCTTTAACCTCCCTGCCGCCAACCGAGGGACAAAGGCAGGAGGCTGCTTTCCTGGTGGGCGTGTCTGGACTTGTGGCAGATTTTGGAGACGATGTGTAGGTGGGCCGCCCCCTCCCTGCCTGGCCTTCCCGTAGGACCTTCAGGGGCTGGGGGTCTTCCTTTGCCGAGTTTGCACGAGCCATCGCAGACCCCCCCACAACCCTGTGATCACAAAGCAGGCAACGTTCACTTTAGGAAAGACTGAATCGTGGGAACTTGAAACCCACCAGTCTGGGAACTCCAAGCCTCCAAACGTCTGGTTATTTCCCACTGTCCCTAGGGTCACCTCCCGGGGGGGACACCAGGAGCAGTCGCTGGACCCTGCCCTTCACCTCTGCTGACCACCGAGAGCCCCACTGTCCTGGGAGGGTCATTCTCGAGGAAGGTGCCTCCTGGATCCCCCCTTGTCTGTCTCCAGGCAGTGCTCTGTTCAGTCCCACAGCTTCGAGCCCCCCTGGGGTAGGTCCCTCCCCTTGCAGTGCCCCTCCCCACACGCGTTGAGAGAGTCTCCAGGTGTCCAGCCTTTAAAAATAAGTATTAGGAGTGAGGGAGGGTGTAGCTCAGTGGAAGAGCATGTGCTTAGCATGCACAAGGTCCCGGGTTCAATCCCTTGTACCTCCATTAAGATAAATAAACCAATAAACAAATAAATAAAAAAATTCAATCTCCTTTCCCCCCAGAATAATAAGTATTAGGAATGTGCAAGAAGTAAGAGCCTTTCTGTTTTAGAAAATTTGCCTTTCAAGATTACTGACCACTATAGATTTAGCACATCAAGTTTAATATAGAAAGTTGTGCAGTAAATTACCTGTTCTAGGAAGTTACTACCCTTTTTCCAGGACACAGATATCCTTGAGCCATTTGATGGGGAACTACTGTATAGCATGATTTTGGGAAAAAATACGTATTATATAACATATTTAAATATAAATATATATAATTAAACGTAATATATATATATATAACTATGTATAACTTTATGTATAGTACATATATGTATGTTTCCCCTATTGCAACACTGAGTCACAAACTTTGAAACAGAAAAAGAGAATCTTGCCCAAGGGTCTACTCTACGTAAATATAAGGTGTCTATTGTTACGTTTAAGTGACCCCACTCTCACCTTCGCTTCACATGAGAAATAGCGCTCACACCGACATGTGAAGCGCATTTAACAAGTTGGCGGGCTTGGAAAGCCCGTGCAATTTGCACATACCGGAGCATCCGTTTGATTCTTCCTCCTCAATTAGTCAATCAACGGGTCTTGTCACGTTCCCATTCCTTCCCATTTTCACTTTTCTCTGTAACAGCTGGTTGTCAGCCTTGGTCGTCCCTCTTCTTACAGGGTTTGTCAGGGTCACTGCTGCAGTTACAATTTGAAACACATCATTTCTAGACCCCGTGGATTTGAAAGACGAATCTCCAGTTCCCCTGAAAGGCTGTGGCGTCCATCATGCTGAACAACCTCCTAGGCCACATCACCTCCTGGACTGTTTCTGAGCAACAGAGCTGTTCCCTCTTCACCAGGATGTGTCTGGGGTCCACTGCGCTGCAATGTCTCTAAAGCGTTTATTTTGTTCACTTGGCTGTGATTTCATCTTTTTACAAAACAATAGAATCATTGCTTGGAAAATCGACCCTCTGATCACCACCACCCACGGCGCTGCGTTCGCCTCAGTCTCGACCGGGCAGGCCAGGCCCTGGCGAAGAGGCTGGGCTCCTCTCCATCCTCAGCCCCTCGTGGCCCCACCGCCAGCTTATCCCTCCACCGTCCTGAGCTACAGCAGAGGCCTCAACAAGATGCAGCCGGAGCTGAAAAATTGGAGTAACAAGGGAGTTAGAAGACTGACATGATATGTCTTCAGTATTTCATTCTAACCTTAGAGACAGACATTTACCCTCGCTTACCCACGTCCTGATGGCAGGCCAAGAACCTTGCTCTGAGCGAAGCTCGGCTGACGGGAGCCACATGTTGTTTTTCTGGCATAAACCACAGACGTGATGCCCCCCAGATAATTTCCGGGCTTGGCGCTGTCAGATGGAACGCGAGGCAAGTTGAGGGCACCTCCTTCAGCTTTGGTGGGCTTCTCCCAAACGTCTGCCCTCGTCCGCTCACACTTGACCTGAGTCGTCTTTCTTTTCTTTCTCAAATTTAATGGGTCCCCTTGACTTTGGATGGCATCGCGGTGGAACCAGGTCCCCTCACGTAAGCAGGCCCGTGAGTAACCAGAGCGGCCTCTGGGTTGCGCCAGGAGCTGGACTGGGAAGAGTGGGCGTGCGCGTGGGCGCCGGGAGCGCACTGCGGGCGGGGGTCGGCGCGCTGCGGGCCTTGGACCTGTGTTTGACGTAGGCCCTGGAGGCCCCCAGCGAGCGGAGAGATGGAGTTCGTGCAGAGGTTTTATCGTCCCTCAAGGTTCCGGGCTGCACTGTCCTGCCCGTTGGACTTCTGCGTTCCCTTTGTCTGGAAAGCTCTCTCACGTCCTTCACTTGCCAAACTCCTACCCACCTTTCAAGACTCAGACAACAAGCACTTTCTCTGCAAAGCCTGCTCCAAAACCCATCCACCCACTCGCCTCTCCTACCTCTACAGAGACCTGTGCGTGCCTTTAATTCTGTATTTCCATTTTCTCATGGGAAAAAATGCATTGTGTTAGCTTTCCTTTCCTATTAGACTTGAAATCTTCAAGGGCAGAAGTTTATCCATCTTTTATCTCTGGGTCTCGGTCCCTAACATGGTGGCCGGCGTGGCCAGTGTCTTTGTTTAGTTGAATGAAAGCTTGGGCATCCAGCTGAGCAGAGTGACTGTCTGTCTCACGCGCTCCTGCAGCCACCACCCTGGGCAGTCCCCTAGGTCTCTGCAAGCTGCACGTGGCTACAGAAACTCAAAATAGTTACACTGAAACAAAATCAGAATCCAGTTCGTTGGTGGCACCCATCACATTTCCAGGGCACAGTCACCACGTGTTAGCTGGCTTCCGGCCGGACAGAGCAGATCCAGAGCAGATCCAGAGCCTGTGCACCTCCGCGGCAGGTTCTCACAGGCGGTGGTGCAAGGTCCTTCTGGAGGCTCTGGGCTGCCACGCCACACTGGGAACACCCTCTCTGCTCATCCTCCCGGGGCTTGCTCATCCTCCTTCGTTCCTTCCTGCTCAGCAGTCCCTTCCTTCAGACAACTGTGCTGATAAGTTTTCTTCTTCCTATTGGCCTGAGGCTCTGAGCTTTCTTAACACATTTTTATGGAAAGTGCTTTGCTTTAACAGCTTTGATGTTGGGGACTATTTGAGATAAAGGCTGCAGTTTGCTAGTTTAAGTCCCATTCACACCATGTCAGTTGCAAACACCCTTATCCACGGATGGCCATCCGGAATGTAATCACTCCCAGCTCCACAGCTGGTTCCTCCCAGTGCCGGCTCAGCGAGGGGGCTCTGGTGTGGGCAAGTTCAGAGAAATGCAGCTGCGCAGGATGCCCCAGTAAGACCCCAGGATAACTGGCCAAATGGTGTTTATAAAAGCACTCAGCATTTAAGAAGTGTTCCATGTATAGCATCTTGCTTGTCTCTCTTGGCAACCGCTCGCGTCGCATCATGTTGGGAGCCACTGCTCTGAAGGTAAGGAAGTGTCACGAGCAGCCACTTGCGTCCATGTTGTGTCTTGCGGTTGTAGAAAGCACTTTCAAAGGACAGCCCCTCCCTTCTGGGGAGGAGCTGTGGTAACTGGTGCTTCTAAAAATGAGCCAGTCTGTGACAATGAATATATACATGTTCATGTATAACTGAAAAATTGTGCTGTACGCTGGAATTTGATACAACATTGTAAAATGATTATAAATCAATAAGAAATGTTAAAAAAAATAAAAATGAGCCAGTCAATATGTCATGTTTTCAGCCAAAGTCATAGTTATTCATTTTACTCTGCTTTCATCAGTTCATATTTAATAAGTCAAATCGCATGTGATGACTTCATTGTGTCATCATTTATATTAATGTGGGATTGGGTTTTAGGTGGCAGTAACACCCAGTTAATTTTTATAGTGTCTTTTTAAGTTTCTTTTTCCCATCAAGTCTCTCCCTCGGTTAGAATCTTATAAGCCACTGTTAAAAAGCCATGAGAGACCTGCATGTTGGCAGGAACCACTTTTTCGGGATGCACACTTTTTGTCAGTTCTACTTGTCATCCGATGGAGGATCCTGAAAGTCTGAATCGTGTGGACGGTCTCGGTGTCCTGGGCTCCCGGGGTTGGAGAAGCCCCAGGATCACGCGGCCAGCCCATCCTCCTCGACCACCTGCCCCGCCCGCACCGCGGCGTCTCCTCCCTCCCGCTCCCCTCCTGCCGGCGCCTGCCTCTTCTCGTCCTCATCCCCTCTGCTTCTGTCCATCCCTCCCTCTCCCAGGGTTACTTTCTAAACCTAAAACTCAGTGATCAGAAATCACAGATTCCTCCTCAAACCATGAAGAACAATTATGGCAAGTATGAATATTTTCCAAGGATGTATTTAGGAATGATCACTCTTTTGTTAAAAATTAAAGAACAAAAAGATTGAAAGAATGGAAAATAATGAGATCCCCTGAAGAGAATGAATGATTCACTGAGAGAGGAATCACCATCTGAGGACCCAGAAAGAGTCTATTCAAGGAGCAGATGTTACATACATGCACCTCTCGTGTGCAAAGCATGACTTAGCCGTGCAAGGTGCGCGGGTCGGATGGATTCTCAGCCAGTCTATAGAAAACCCGGCAGCTGGGGAGAGCAGGACATGAACAGAGACGGCTTGATGTGAGTGGTAAGAGGACTTGATGGGTGGAAAACGGGAAGGGAGGGAAGCCAGGGCCCTTGAAAGACAGGAGCAAAACGGGAGCGTGCCTCGTCATGGAAGCTGAGGGAGAGAGAAAGAAATGAAAGCATTTGCGGAACTCCCTGTCAGGGGCAGGAGTAAACACCCTACTGTGCTCGAGCCCGCTGGATCCTCATTGCGGCATGGGACGGAAGAGCCACATCGCTACCTTCCAGATTAACACACTGAGGGTCGATGAGGTCAAGAAATGGGGGAGAAGTTATACAAACTAGTCTGTGGTAGTCGATCCAGGTTTGGAGAGGAGAGCGTTTCAAGAATGTTATGATTTGTCCCTGTCTTCCTAAGAGAGTGTTTATCTTTTTTTTCCCTTCTTTCCAATGATTCTTTTTATTGTGGCAAAGACATCTGACACAAAGTGTACCATCATGACCATTTCAAAGCGCACCGTTCCACGGGGTTAATCACATTCACACTGTTGTGCAGCCAACACCACTGACATCTCCAGAGCTTTTTCATCTTGCAAAACTGACGCTCTGCACCCATAAAGCACTGACCCCTCCCTCCCTCCTCCCCCAGCCGCAGGCAACCACCATTCTACTTTCTGTCTCCACGAATTTGATCCCTCCAGGGACCTCCTGTGAATGGACTCACGGTGTTCATCCTTCTGGGCTCAACTTTGTGTCAGAGTTTCCTTCCTACTTAAGGCTGAGCAATATTCTGTTGCCCAGATAGACCGCATTTTGCTTATCCAGCCATCCGTCAGGGGACACCTGGGTGGTTTCCACCCTTGGTCTATTGTGAACAGGGTTGCTATGACCACGCGTGTACAAGTATCGGTTTGCGTTCCCACTGTCAGTTCTTTTGCGTAAATACCCAGAAGTGAGATAGCTGGAACAGGTAATTCTATATTTAATTTTTGGAGGAATTGCTCCATACTGGCCACACGAATTTATGTTCCCACCAACAATGCACAAAGGTTCTGGTTTCTCCATATTTCTATTTGTTTGGTTGGTTGGGGTTTTGATAACAGTCATTGTAATGAGCGTGAAGCAGCATCTCATCGTGGTTTGAGCTCCATCAGTCTTTTAGGATGACTTGTGTGGTGAGGCTGTTAGTCTTGGCTTGTTTTCTCCCTCATCATCTCTCTCCTGGGCCTCCCGGGGAGACCCCGGGGTCTCCCGGGGTCTCCCAATCTCCTCTGCTCAACCCTCTTCCCCACCAGCTTCACCACCTCTTGGCTCACGAGCTCCTGCCTTCATTCCTAGGACCTTCCTCACACATCGCTCTTCCCTGTGATGCTGAGGGCCTCTAGACGTGTCCACCAATATGAACAATCACTTTTATGCGCTGAGTAAGCCTCCTGCACACCCTCTGCTGTTTAATCTGACAACTAGCTCAGTCCTAACAGTCCCACACAGGACACATGGAAGTAACACTGGGGTTTAAATCGCAATGACTCTGAATACAGTGCCAGACACAGCAAACTTTTCTGTATACTTAGGTTTTCAAAATGTATTAAATCGTTAGTAACTCCCGTAAAAATTAGGCCACATTCCACCTATCGTGGAGGAAAAGGAGAAAAGAAAACCCGCTTTAACGGCCCTCACTATGAGTTGCTGGAGGAAGAATTAGCCATCAAGTTGAGTATTACACATAAAACAGCAATAAATATGATATTCATAATCTGAAATGAACCTCATCAACCATTTACAAAGAACACCCAGTTTGTTTAATGGAGCTGTGTTAATACGTTGCTGTGAAGATAATGGCTCCACGCTGCTTGTTTTAATGAGGGGGGTGCCACCGGGTAGACATTCAGTCTTACCTTCATAAACCCACTGAGAAGACGGAATATGTTAGCCTTTTCCTTCCTTGTACGAAGTAGAAGAAATACACCAGACGCCTCCACACGGAAAGGTGTTGGATATGATCTATTTAGACAATCGAATCACGCTGATCTGCTCACGTTTTTGTCTGTGAGACCCAGGGAATTCGGAGCACTCCTACCTTCCAGTTTTCAGCAGACCCAGGATCTGTCAGTGAGGGGGCTGTTGTGTTAAGACATCCTGTCTCCTGAGACAAGTGACTGCGAGCAATCAGCTACCTCAGCAGCTTCAGGCTCTCCACAGACCCATCCGGAGAGTCTGCTCCCAACCACACATGACACTTTCACCAAAGCTCTGCTTATAGACCAAAAATTAGCCACTGCTCAGCTCCCCCCACATATTCTGGGCTGTATTTTAAGGATTCAGGAATTCTTTGGAATCTCATGACTGACAAGGTTTTGGCTTTTCTTTCCAGAATTATGAAGGCAACAGCTTGAAAAACAAAAAAACTTGCAGTATGTATTAGAGTGTTGAGTGAGAAATCTTTCAACAATCAGGGAAGGAACTGTTCTCTGAAACAGTTTTGTTTTGGCTAAATCTTTGCTCATTCTTATCTTTATCTTTCTGACTCCAGTGTCTTCCTAGAATGTCATCTTATTACCACACCAAATTTATTCTGGAGGGAAAAGTAGCAATTAGTTATTTCCAGTTTCTGGAAGGACAGCTTCCAGAAAGGTGAGACCACTTTTCTGTGGTTTGTAAGTCACCAGCCTATGGTGTTTTCTTATAGACACCTCCCAACAGGTCTTCCTGTTTCTTTCTTTTTTTTTTTCCCTTCCTTTTTGACTTTTATTTATTTATTTTTAAATATTTATATTTTTTCTTAAAGTATACTCAGTTATAATGTATTAATTTCTGGAGTACAACATGTTTCAGTCATACAAATGCATATATGTATATATATATATTCATTTTTGAAGTTTCATAAATGAGTTCATTAGTGTCTTCTTTTTTGTTGTTTTTTTAGATTCCACATATAAGTGATACCATATAGTATTTTTCTTTCTCTTTCTGGCTTACTTCACTTAGACTGATGATCTCCATATATAACTATGTTACTGCAAATGGCATTATTTTATTCTTTTTTATGGCTAAGTAATATTCCATTATATGTATATATACCACGGCTTCTTTATCCAGTCATCTGTTGATGGACATTTAGGTTGTTTCCACCTCTTGGCTATTGTAAATAGTGCTGCTATGAACATTGGGGTGCATGTATCTTTTTGAATTAAGGTTTCCTCTGAATCTATGCCCAGGAGTGGGGTTGCTGGATCATATGGTGAGTCTATTTTTAGTTCTTTGAGGAATCTCCATACTATTTTCCATAATGGCTGCACCAAACTTCATTCCCACCAGCAGTGTAGGAGAGTTCTCCTTGTTTCTAATTTGCTCTCTGCAATCAGAATGACTTTCTTAACATACAAAATGTTCATGTCACTTCCTCCACCTGGTGTCCTCCTCCTCCTGCTCAAAGCCCTCTAGTGGGGACCCTTGATTGAGAACAAAGCCTGCACTCCTCCGATTTCTATAACCTGCATCTCTGGAGAGGGCTGCAGTTTCCTCATCACTTGAATTCTCTCTGTTTGCTGCATGTTTGTTTTTAATTGTATTCTGAGTTTCTTGGAAACTTAGAATATGCTAGGGCTGAGTGACCACTTAGGTACTTGGAGCAGTTATGAGAAAAGGGTAAAGTTGTAGCTTGGTAAGTCAGCAGTTGTGGATTCAGGGTGACTCTACGATCCATCATCCAGGGGGGATGCTTTTTAGGATGAGGGACACCCCAAACTCCAAATCCTGTGAGCCCCCTCATTTGACTTTGTTTTTAGACTGAAAGTCTTACTCCCCTCTATCATTTAGCGCGTTACTGGCTGGGAAATCACAGCATCAAGTTTACTTTCACTTACTACACGTGGTTCTTTGGTGTCTACCGTGTGCTCCTGAGGACACTCACATGAACAAAACACCGCAAGACGGCACTTTGTGGCACGTGGATGGTCCTGAGACTCGTGCACAGAGAACGTGTGACTTGGCTTTGGAGAAGGAGCCAATTGGTTTATGGGCAAAGTTAATGACCTCAAGCTTGTGATATTTATCTTTATTGCTCAGAGTTTTTGTTTGGTTTATTTCTTTTTCTCTTTTTAATTCTAGTCAAAAATGGTTGCCAAATTGCTGATCGCTACATAATCACAATAATAGCAGGCTTATTACAACAGCAAACAAAATCTGAAACTCCATTGTCTCCACACAGCATCATTTCTTGTTTGGATCATGATCTGGAGGGGTTGACAATTCTCCTGTGGGCTCCCCTCCAAGCTGAAGGGTCCCAGGGTGCTTCCTTTTGCAGCTAAGACCTGGGACCCTTGGTCCCGAGGACAAAAGTGCAGAGAAGAGGGTCAACCCCGGAAGCTGCTCACTTCCCACTGGCCTGACCCCAAAACGAACTGAAAGGGGTCCCGCGAAGCCGAGAGCTCACGGCTGTCCGAGCGCTCCCAGTTCCTGCTGCGCAGTGCAGTGAGGAGGAGTGACCGCGGGTTCTTTGCAGACGGCGGGATACTGCAGCAGACTCTAACGGCAGCAGGACAGGAAGCGAAAAGGGGCAAAGAACCTTCCATTCCAGCCTCTACCCCTCGGTGGTGGACAGCCACAGGATGCGTCCAGATTTCAGCTTTCTCACTGGCAAAAGGAAGATGATGAATTTAATGAGATGTGGGGTCCATTTTAGCTTTCAAATTCTTCTTTCTGGGAGCTGGCAGTTCAATTGGAAATATGAAATGAAACAAAGCGACTCTCTGTTAAAACATTTAGAATTGCTGAGTGAAGACAGGGTCAGAACGGAGCTGGTTTCCCCAGCTGCTGGGGTACTGGGTGTCATGAACAAAATGGTCTCGTGCTCCCATGCCCAGGTCACGGCGGTGATGTTTAAGTGCTAACAGCATTTCACACTCTCATTTTCATTTATTGTCTGTTCCCAGAGCTTGGCTGTTTCTTTTAGACTAGCACATGGGGTGGTAGTCCTCATCTGAAATGTGGGAGTTTCTTTGAGTGAGTTCAAGCTATGATAGGCGTTAGTAATGTGTGCGTGTTGGGGGGTTGTGTGTGTGTGTGTGTGTGTGAAGGGCCAGATGTTTTAATAAATATTTTAGCTTTTTTAAAAACTGAAGTGTAATCAGTTTACAGTGCTAGTTTCTGGCGCACAGCGTGGTGATTCAGTTACACATGTCTCCGTTCTTTATCATCATAGGCGGTTACAAGGCCCTGAATGGAGTCCTGTGCTCTACAGGAGGGCCTGGTGGTTTTTCGCCAGTGCATGCAGCCTCTGTTGTGACTGCTTATCTCCGTGGTTTCCAGCAAAAGCATCTGAGGACAACGTGTAAATAAGTGGTCATGTCCGTGTTGCAATAAAACTTTATTTGCCAAAACAGGATGTGGGCCAGATGTGGCCATAGTTTGCAGACCTCTGACTCAGGGTCTTGGAGATTAAACCCTTCGCCTTTTATCCAGCTAGCTGACAGTGCGCTATATCCACCCTTGTTCCGGGCGTTGCCAGCAAAGTATGTTTTTAGGATGACCTTCAGACAGCGTGAGTTTGGAGATTGTCCAGAGTCATTGTTCATGCTTCTACCGCCCTATAGTTGTGTCACAGATCAGCGGACAAAGCAGCACACGCTTATTATCTCACAGTTTCTGAGGTCAGGAAACGTGGCACGTCTTGGCCGGGTCTCCTGGCACAGGGCCGTCAAATCAGCCGTGCCAGCTGGGCCCAGGCCTCTCGGCTCAGCTGGGACAGGCTCTGCGTCTCCGCTCGCTCGGTGGCCGTCGGCGGGATTCAGGTCCTGGAGGACTGGGGACGGAGGCTCCCAGCCACGCCGGAGGGCCGCTCCCGGCGTGAGTGCGGGCTCCACCCAGTGAGCAAGGGAGAGTCCGAGCACGGGGGACACGAGGCCCCGCCCTGCCGCCTCGGCTCGGACGGGCGTCTCCACGGCCGCCGGCTTCTCCGCTCCAGGGGAGGGTGTCGCACGGGGTGTGAGCAGCAGGCGCGCAGGCCTCTGGGCACGCTGGGCAGCTGCCTGCCCCACGGGCCAGCCTGTTCTTGGGGCGGCCGGAGCTGGGCCCCATTCTGTGGACACAGGTCAATCGTGGGCCAGGTCACCCAGCCCCTGAAGGTGGGACGAACCACACACCCCATTGTCCGATCCCTTGTGTAACTGAATTTCTATTCGCACAGGAGTTTTAAGGACTAAAAAGCAATGTGCATCTATGATACAAATCAGGTAATTGAATGTTTCCCCAGAGAGGCGTAAGAAGACGTTTTTCGTAGAGTTGCCAGTGGTTTTCTGTGCTCCGTTGCCTGGAATACAGCTCAACACAGAGGAGACAGCACGTGACAGCCTACAAATAAGAGGCAACTTTTCCTTTTTTTTTCCTTTTTACAAAACACTTGAATGAGGTATGATTGACAGCCAGGAAGCTGTACATATTTAATGTACACAACTTGGTGACTTTAGAGATAAGGACACACCATGAAATCATCTCCACAACCTATGCCAAAAATCTGTCCATCACTTCGAGAAGTTTTCTCCCTCTGTCTTATTGTGATTTGTAATAGGACACTCAACATAAGATCAACCCTCTTAGCAAAGATTTAGGCAAATGATACAACATGTTTTTACTGAAGTACAGCCAGTTGCAATGTGTCAGTTCCTGGTGTACAGCCTAATATCCCAGTCATGCATATACATGCATATATTCGTTTTCATATTCTTTTTCACTAAAGGTTATTACAAGATACTGAATATAGTTCCCTCTGCTACACAGAAGAAATTTGTTTTTTATCTATTTTTACAACGCTTTGTTATCTCAGCTGATCAATTTCTCCAGGTGACAGGCGAAACATAGGGGAAACAAAAAAATGGATTCAGTACTATCCCTTGATAAGCAAAAGGGGACTCTGTTTTCCCATGATTAAACACAAGAACGTCATCTCAGAAAACAGAGCCGAAGAAGAAGAAGGGAAAGAAAGGCTGGCTTCAGAAATCTCACAGCCACATCGTGAGATAAAGCTAACCTCACACGGCCTGCAAAGCGCTGGCAATTCATCATCTTTTATTTATGGAATTCATTAAAATGGGATGTTAATCCACCCCGCGCTAGGAGAAGCCCTGTAACTGGTCCTCAAGAACACCTGGGCCACACACCATCCGGGAGGAGGGGAATTAGCTGCCTCAGCCCTCAACGGTCCCCAGCAGCCTGGGTGCTGACAGGCTGGGCCCGCGTGGTGGCATTTCCAGTTTCTGCAGGGACCTCAGTGCAGAAGACGTGGAGGCAGTATGAACAGAAGTCCTTATTTCTTCTGTTACTGTGTAATATCATGTGGGAATAATGCTTATTTGTACTAGGCTCTGAAGGAACACATTTCCCCAGACCCCGCAGAGGTACCTGCTAAATCATTCAGCATCAGAAAGGTTAAATATTTATCTCTGGCTTGCTTTATGATTATGTGCCTCACAGAGGCAGGCAGAGCTGGCGTCCACACGCTGATGGATGGAGCCTCTGGAGACCTGAAAGTTATTCCCATGATGATAACATTTTCTTTGGCCAAAGGTCTTCAGGCTGGACACAAAGGCTCTTTGCTGGTGGAGGTCAGTCTCTTCTGTCACAGGTGGGGACGCAGGCTCCCGAGGCTTCATGGCGCCCTCACCTCCTGTGACGGTCACCTCACTTGCGTGAAATGGGGAGGAGAGTCTGGGCACCTGCACCACACAGTGCCAGGGCCTTCAGTAACACCACGATGTCAAAAAATTCAGTCTGAGCAAGGGAAGCAAGGCTGTCGGTGATTGGACCCCTGTTCACTTCCCCCCGTCATCAGTGGGCCTTCCACTGCCTTGCTTTCTGTGATCCAGGGCCCCCAAGGTCATTTGAATTCTTTTCACACGTTCTGCTGTTTCTCAACTCTTGGTCTCTGCCAAGAATGAGCTCCCATTTCTCTTTTGTCAACATTTACAATTGACTTACGGATATATGCCCAGGATTGGGATTGCTGGATTGCTGGATCGCAGTGTAAGTCTATTTTCAATTTTTTATGGAATCTCCATAATAGCTAAGCTGTGGAAACAACCTAAATGTTCATTGATAGATGATTGGAAAATGAATCTGTGGGATAATTATACAGTGGAACACCACTCAGCCATAAAAAGAATAAAACGGTGCCATTTGCAGCAACATGGATAGACCTGGAGATCGTCATACTAAGTGAAGTTAGCCAGAAAGAGAAAGAAAAATTCCATATGAGATCACTTACATGTGGAGTCTAAAAAAAAAAAAGACACAAATAAACTTACTTACAGAACAGAGACAGACTCACAGATAAAGAAAGCAGACTTACTTACGGTCACTGGGGGAAGGAGGGGAGGGGTAGACTGGAAGCTCAGGATTCGTGGATACTACTGTACATAAAATAGACCAACAACATGGTCCCACTGTCCAGCACGGGGAACTATATTCAATAACTAGTGATGGCCTATGATGAAAAAGAAAAGAACATATATGTATGTATAACTGAATCATTATGCTGTACACCAGACATTAACACCACGTTGTAAACGGACTACACTTCAGTAAAGAATTGACTTAAATCTCATGTTCTCTTTCCACATCTCCCGGATCATGGGCTTCCTTCACTGACCTTGCATGTGATTTTGCAGGTATTTATGTAAGTGTCTTACGCAGTGAGCTTCCCGGGGCTGGAGCTCTGTCTCTGTCCCCAATCCTGGGACGGAGTGGGAGCCCAACAAATACTCACCGAGTGCATGAATTAGCGCAATTGACAGAAATGCTGCAGAGACTGACCCTCAACAACATTAAAGGCAATGGTGATTATAGTGATGACGATATTGCACAATAATAGTGGGGAGAAGTGCGAGGAATGTCACTGAGAACAGAGGATCCCGCAGCCCTGTGCTGTCATCTTCCTGCAGAAGGGGATTTCGCCTCTGTGGCAGCTGAGGACGTGATTCATCAGCAAACCAGAAAGACTGATCGTCTATATTGGCCTCCAAGGAGATTGAGAGCCACGTTTATGATCAGATTTCACCCCCGGGCTGGCCCTTAGGGCATCAGGTCTGTGTTCTTTTTCCGTATAACTCTTCTGCCGTGACTTGCTCTTAGCCTCTCTCGCTGCATGCTCTGATGTTTCTGTCTCGTACTGTTGGCATCATGTTGCGTGGTAAGGCGTGGCGGCCACACCACAGCTCGTGGGCAGGAGCCCAGGCGCAGCAGGCTGAGCGTCCTGTGAAAGTGAGAGCATCTAAAACTGGGTGAGTCGTCTGGAAGCACTATCTAAAAAGCGTCAGCTCTTTGGTGGCCCACTTGCATAGAAATACGGGGTAGTTAATATACTGGTTCATCTTAGGAAGATTTTGTTTTGCTTTTACTTTGTACCAAGCACACATCCTTGGTCTCGGAAACACTGAAATCCTTTCTAGCTACAAAGCACGTACTTAGATTGGTTATTATTCAAGGGGTAGATGTCACAACTATCAAACCCGATATAAAGATAATAGAAAGGTTCTTCTTCTGCTGTGTCGTAGGAAACACATCGCCCTGAGAATACTCTTAGCAACACAGCACGGTATTGAGTCTAATAACTTTGTAGAAAATACTCACTCAAACAGAAGGGAGTAGGGAACACATGCTTAATACTTAGAGGAAACAATCCTCCCTCTTTTCAGCTGTCTGCTTTCGTTAACCTGCTCCTCACACACACACACACACACACGTGCACACACACGCATGCACAAACATGCAAACACATGCATGCACACACGCACGTGTGTGCACACAAGCATGCACATACACATGCACACACACACACACGTGCACACACACACGCAGGCTCACTCTCTAACCAGTCTAAGGAACTGGGCATTCTGGCTGCTCTCCGGACATCTTTGAGGGCAAACTGAAGTGATTCCTGAAGTGAACACAGCAAGAGGTTTTCTCCAGTCCATCTGCTACTGACTGTTCATCTTTGGTTGCCAAATCCATCCCTCTTCCTGACTGGGATCAATGGCTTGTGACAAAAATTAAATGCTGTCTTCAGCTTCCAGATTGAGTGACCTCCCATCTTTTCCTCGGAGAGCATCCCCAAGACTGCTCCCTGACGTTGCGTTTCCATCCCCTGTGCTGTCGGTGGAGCAGCCAAAGGGAGAATAGTTCCCCCTTTTCACCTCTGGGGTCACCTGCCCTGCCGGTTCCCCAGCCCCTCCCAGCTAGGGCGACATCTCAGGATGCATGGAAAAAAGGTGTCCTACAACAGCCTCGTCTTGCCCTGTGAGCCACACTCAGTCTCACATCCTCGGGTTTTCATCTCAGTTCTATCATTAGCTACTGGTGCTCCCTGGAAAAGATAACTGATATGAGGAGTTGTGTTAAAGTAGACTAGACTAGGGACCAACTCAATTCTAATTTACAAACTTTTTTGTTTGCCTAATTAAAAAAATCCTTTCCAATATACTAATCAACAAATACACTCAGTAACAATCATTAGTTCTCAGGCTCCTCAAATGCACAAGCCCGTTTCCATGGGTTCAAACGTGTTCAATAATTCGTGTTCTTGGGCCAAAGAAATCTTGGGACACGAAAAAGCACTTTCCCTGCTTGTTTCTTGTACATGCGGCTTATGTAAAGGGAGCTGGTGCTGGGTTTCCAGAATGTGGGTCTATTTGAATTTACATCGTCAGACAACAATCAAGACCACACCCACCATACGTACGAGTGCTGCAGACATTTTTTATGCTGATTTCAGCGCTAAGGATATTTCAAGCACAATATTGACTTTACCAACCATCAATAGTGACATTTATTAATAAACAGCCTGCACTCATTTAAGTCACCTGTGTGATTTTGCCTGATCGCACGTTTCAGTACCGGTGATACCGTTGCATGAGCATGTGCAAGTCATCCCCCGTCCCCTCATAGGGAAGCAGCACATCTAACTCTAAGTTCTTGTACTAACAAGGGATAATGTGCAGGGGAGTAGCCACTTCCCTGCTGAAATCTTGGGACACAAATATCAGTGTCTCGCAGAACCAAGGTCAAAACTCAGCAGACCCAGCAAAGCCTTAATTTGATTCCCAGTGGATCCTTTAATCAATGGCACGGATCCAATTTTCAAGTTGCATTTTCCAACATCCATTTTTCCCACGGCCCTGTTCAAACGCTCAGTCGATAATCATTTAAATGTGCAGCTAATCTCAACCAGACAGCGCTCTCGCTTCTGGGCCAGCATGTGGGTGATAGGAACCACTGACAGTTATAACTGGTCTCCAATTTGAAAAATTAACCTTTACTGAAAGCTTTGTCTTTTAATATCGAGAAGAATTAAGGGATTATTTTTTCCTTCAACAAGACAGCGTCTCCCTAACATAGATTTCAGCTAGCCTAGATACCGAGCACACAAAGTGTTATTTTCCATTAATAAGACTTGCAGAAAATACTAAGATAGACTGTCTGCTACAGCGTCTGGACCTGCCTTGAAGGTCCTTTCCTCTGAGCAACTCCTCTTGCTTCACGTTAATGTTAACGTACATTTCAAATATACACAAGGAAATGTGCCCATGGGAATGAGGAAGGCGGAGGGGACCAAATGTATAAGACTTTAAAACACTAACCTTGACAATTTAATATGGGGAGAATACTTTTTTTTTTTTTTTTTTTTTTTTTTTTTACCATTTGAGTCCTCTGAAATACCTGCAGAAAGTCAAGACTTATGGAAGCTAATATTGGCATGTTATCTGTTTAATGAATCACGGAAGGGTACAAGTCACTGCCACTTCTCTCCTTGTATGAGGAGCAACTTAATGCCCTTCATGCGGGATTTCTGGTAGAGGACCACACCCCAAGAGCTCGGATCAGAAGAATGACTCAGGGATACTGCCCAGCTTTCTTTCCTCCAGGAAGTGGTTTGAGTTGGTAGGGAAAGGGCATGGCTCGGAAGGCTGTTCATAGAATCACAGATTTATAAGGTACCCCATTATTTGAGACGTTCTCTTGGCTTACTGTCTCGCAGGCGCTGTGCTAGGCAGTGGGGGTGAGACAGCAGAAGCTCCTATCATGAAATCTGCAGCCTCATGCGACTAAGTAAAACAGGACAACTGTCACTCTAAGTAGGCAAGTCAGAAAAGGAAAGAAAAGTACCATATGGTATCGCTTATACGCGGAATCTGAATACAAGGACACAAATGAACGTATCTACAAAACAGAAACAGACTCACAGACACAGAGAACAAACTTATGGCTGCCAGGGGTAAAGGGGTGGGAAGGGATGTTGGGAGTTTGCGACTTGCACCGTTTGGGGCGTGATGCAAATGTTAGCCACCTTGGCTGTGGCGGTGGTTTCATGGGCGTCTACGTCTACCACAGTTCATCAAGTTGTACAACTGAACTATGTGTACTTTACTGGACAGGAACTATACCGTAATAAAAGTGTGTTTTTTTTTTAAAGAACAACTACGAGAAGGTCTCCATGAAGCACATGAGGATGTAAGAGAATAAGGTGAGATGCAAGTTGTCAAGGAGGCTGGAGAAAGTTCCCCTTGCGAGTGAGGAAGAAGCTGAGGTCTGACGAGCTCCAGGAAGTGGACGGGAGAAGACGTGGGGAGGGGGAGGTCCAGGCAGGGGAGCGTGACCAACAGCACGAAGGCCATGGCCGCATGTGGGGAGGAGAGAGTGAGCGCTAGCCATGGGGTGTGGGGTGGGAAACAATGCACAGCTACCATTCTTCAAGCATAGGGATACTATCTCATTTGCTTCCACAGCAACCTCCAATGTACTGTCCCCAGTTTTCATGAAACTGAAACTCTGAGAGTTTGAGACAACTATTCAGTGTCACAGAACTGTTTGTTAGAGAAGCCAGAGCCAAACCCCAGAGCCGTCTGGGTCTTCTCTGCCGAGATCAGAACGGAGCACAGGCCTGGAAGGAGCACAGCCCTGCACTGGTTTAGAAGGACTTGCGTGGGGTATGGACCGTGGAAAGGGAACAGAGGACAGAGATGGAGAAAGGCGACGGGGGAAGAGAGCGAGAGGCAGGGCGAGTAAGTCTAAGAAATTTACCATAAACCCTGTCAGCCCTGGGCCTCCCGTGTCCTCACGTGAGCGGCGAGGGGCTTCCCGAGGGATCAGAGACAGCCAGTCGCACAGGGATTACCCGAGCTTACCTCTCCTGTTTTCTTATTTTTGTTTTTGTTTTTTTAATAGTAATACAGGCATAAGGAAAAACTTTGGCACTGATCTTCAGGAAAATCGAGATTTTTAAAAAATAAATACAAGATAATAAGATATTTTAAGTCTGTTTCTCTCTGGAGTCCTCTCAGTTTAAGCTTCCTTTTTTTTTTTTTTTGAGTGAAAGTAGACTTATCCAGGGAGATGCGCACTCCACAGGCAGAGGGTGGGCCATCTCAGAAGGCGAGAGGCTGGGCTTACTGTTGTCATTTCTTATCGATAATTAGGTTAGTCCAGCTGGAGTCATAGCCACTCTGACTATTACCTGCTAGGCGGTCCTTAGTCAAGAGCTATAAACTATGCTTCTGACTTTATCAGGTGTTCATACACACACACACACACACACACACACACACACACATACACACATACATATATATATCCTTTGAAACAGTTTGGATGGAGCTTCCAAATAATTAAATTCAGATGAGCTTCTGCCTCTGATGCTTCCTTCTAACTAAGAAGGTAAACAAGTCATTTCTCATCAGCAAGTGTCGTGGTGGATATAACATATTTTAACAGGAATCTCAACATTCTCCTTCAAATACTTCTTACAGCTGCGCTGCCAGATTAAAACAACAACAAAGCTTTAGTAACTAGCCTGTAATTAAACCCCAAGAAAAATGGAATTAGGAGATAGAATTCTCCATAACCAGTAATCAGATCCCTGTTCTTGGTGATCAGTGCTCGCATTTTTCTCCCCATACGTGTCTTTTTAAAGATCACATAACCCGGATGGGAGGTTTCCAAAGAAAACCCAGCTGCTGCCTCCCGTGATCGGGGTGGTGGTCCTCTCGCCAGGACCCGCTAATAACTAAACGCAGACACTCTTCTGCATGAATTGAGCACTGTAATTGCTCAGATTTAAGTAGACAGTGTCCACAAGACGTATCAGGAAATACTGATAAGAAACCAGAGGGAGAAGCGACTTATGGGATTTAAATCGAGCAGGGACAGCTGAGATGTCCTTTTAAACTGTCCGCATTTTCCAAGGCTCAGCAAGCATTACCGTTCTATAAATAAGTGCACACTTCCATATTTAGCACGTTAAGATAGGGGAAAAGTGGGTATAGGCAGGCATCGCCTAAAATATACTCTAAGTAGCGCCAGCCTAGAGAGGCACCCAGGGATGAATGTCTTCCTGATCCACGTAAGCGTGAGTCAGGCTGTGTGTATCCGCTCCTCCTCAGGGATTTACAACAAACCTTAGCACAGAGAAGGCTGGAAGGGTTTTAAGAGAACTAATTTTGTTTTAATATCTTAACCCAGCAGTTTCCTAAAAATTGCTCAAGGCCAACACTTTTTATGACAAAGACTATTCCGCCAAAATATTCTAATAATGCTTTTTTAATAGGTGAAAATTATGGGCTGTTGTCTTCTCTTCTAAAAAACTATACTAGGGGTACCATTTACTTGTACTTTCAAAAAATAATACGGAGCTAAAGAGATCTTAATGTCAGCGCCTGAGGCTAAGTCCTTCACGTGTGGACTGAGACACCGGTTCACATTCATGACCATTTGCAGGGGCTCATTTCCTTTGCTCACTTTCAGCTAAATTTACAGGATGAGAGGCTGCATCCCGTTACCCCCGCCGACACCCTCCTTTACAGCACGTGTCAGCTGTAACTTTTGTCTTTATACACTTTCCCTTTTACATCTCCCCTCCGGCGCCCCTTGTTAATCCAAGCCCTTTTGGTTTCCAAGGTCCGTGATAAATCCCATCTCAATTCAAAGAACCTTCCCTAAAGATTCGCTTCTGTTTGTCTAGTTCAATAAACACTTATATGGTTAATTCACATTTGACCCTGGACTGTGGCTCAGCGATGTAAATCGGAAACTTGTCTCCACCCTGAGGGTATCACAGTTGAGCAGGGAGGCAGCGGTACCCACAGGAAGCATGCGACGGGCAACGCTACAACGTCGGTGTGAGACGCGATACTGGGAAGGGCATGACTGTGGCTGTTTAGGATACAGGCGCTGGCATCTTTGTGTGCCTTCTGCATGGGAAATTGCTATAACTTAGTTACCCCTTCTTAGAAAACACACACACATAAACACACACACACAGAATCACACACACATGCATATAATAGAATTTCAAAAGAAATCAATGATATTGTGTTGAATTACACATATATATTTAAAGAACCTATTTGTGATAAATAAATATATAGGCTTCTTTATCAATGCATTAAATGATTAAGTCACGAGATATAGGAGTATCTCTGACGACTGTCATAATTCTGAGGACAGAAACCCTATTTTAAGATCACCAAAGCGTATCCATCATGGGGACCCAATCACAAGCACTGGCCAGCTCCTACCATCTGCTGAGTGTACTCACTGAATGTAAATTTCAGTCGGAGGCTAAAGAAATAAAAAAGCATTCTTTTCTATTAAAGTTCGTAGATTCCTCCTGAAGGTTATACAAGGGCCCTTCAAGGTTAAAAGCCCTATATACTGGGGCTCCTTGGTGAGCAAAACCTTCACCCAGAATCAAGAGGCAGTTTGTGAGAGACACGTAGCAGCTGTCCTAGCGGACGGAGGAATGCAGGGCACTGGAGGCAGATGAAAGATGAGAGCTGGGAAAACAAACACGAGTGATGGTGTGTTGCTGGTCTGTGAATTACACAGAGAGAGGGGTGCCTAGGGATGCTCAGAGGTGTACGAGGCCCAGAACACGAGGCCCTCTTCTGTCGTTTACGACATAAGTGAAAACAAATCATATATATGTCATATTGCATATATATATCTGTGACATATATGGAAATATGGATTTCCTAGTTGAGTTACAAATTACTAAAAGTAAGTTTGCATCTTGTATTTTGTTTGTATGTTTCTCAACACAGTATTCCGCAAATCACAGATATCCAACAAATCTCTCTTATGTTAAAATCTTTCCTAATAGTTTTACTGGTGATGCACCCTAGGAAATACATATCAAAATATGAATCCTCAATAATTATAAATCAAAGTGTTTACATAAGGAAATATTTAGACAAAGAGGCAAAGATCTATCTACTAAAATCTTTAATGCATCAGTGAAGCTTTGGAAATAAACCAAATAGGTAGACAATTGCTTAAATAAATTATAGTGTAGGCACACGATGGAATATTATGTAGTCATTAACATCATGATAAAGGTTGTTAAAAATATGGAATGTATTTACAGTATTCTGGACTTGAGAATGTCAGTTATAACACCATAAACACAGCTTGAGGCCATATTTGTACAGACTTAAATACAAATTTGAATCATAAACAACGGCAAATTGCAATCGATTCTCGAGTAAGAGCACCAGTCGCACCTGGGCAGACACCCCAGGGCTGAGCCTGAAGTCACACGTTCATCCTTGGACTTTACCACCTTTCAAATATATCAATTTAAGAAAGTCAACCAGAGCAGAGAAGTGAAGGTTATTTGCAGAGTTTCTGATTGAGAAGAGGAGTTTCCTTATAAATAAATGTGGGAAAAAATTAATTAATTAAGAAAAAAGTACACATTTTGTATAAATTTGGGATGCCTCCAAGTGGCTCCCAGTGCCCTGCCTTGCCCTCGCGTTGTCACACGGCTGCCCTCAGGTGCGGTGCTCTGGGCAGGAGCCTGAGCGAAGGGCTGGGTGGTGCAGAGAACCCTCCAGCTTCTCACCGGTGCCTGAAGATGTTGCAGTAAAGAAAAACTTGAGGACCAGAAAAAGGACAACTGACTGGACCCACCTGGTTTTCATGTATTAATACTGTGAAGACGTGCAAACTGTTAAAAAATAAGAAGTGCATTGATTCTCTTGCCTTCTGTCCTTTGAACACGTTGCTCCTCCCCCTTGCAGTGTTCAGTTTTCTCTTCTGACGTCTCCCGTCCCCCTCCCCGTCCTTCCCGCTGTACACAGGTGGTACATGCTCAGCGCTATTTGGGCTTCCCTCCAGCTGGGGAGTCGTCCGCGATTCCTGGAGACTGAATTAGGTTAGATTGACCCCTTTGGGTTTCCCAGACTGTCTCATGTGTCTCCCATCGAAGTACTGACCTTGCTGCATTAGGCTTTTCTGTTTCCTCCCTTAGGCAGTAATATTGCTGAAGGAAAATGGGGCGGGAGAGGGTGGTCATGTTCTAGGTCTCCAGCAAGTCCCCAGGATGCACCTCACCAAGTGAGGGTCCTTGGCGTCCAGCAAGAAAGAATTCAAGACTGAGCCATAGTAAAGCGAAAGTGGGCTTATGCAATGAGATACATGCTCCATCGACAGAGCACAGGCCGCCCCAGCAGGGAGAGCGGCCCCATGGCATGGGATTGCTCGTTTTCATGGGCTGGGGGATTTCTTGTGCCTTGGCCTGGAAGATATTCCTCTGCCACCTCGCATTGTCCAGATTTCTATTTGTATTTTTAGGTAGATTAGTTACTTTTCTCAACCTTGGAGAGGTGGCCCTCTGTGGGAGACGTCCTGTGCATCCCAGCAGGACACTCCTCTCTTGCCACACAAGGGCCAGGGTCCAGCCAGCTGGGCTGGGTAATTTCATAGGCTAACAAGTGGAAGGATTGTTCCAACTATTTTGGGGAAAGGGTGGGGATTTCCTGGAACTGGGCCCCACCCACTTTTGGCCGTTTATGGTCAGCCTGGGAACTGCCATGGCACCTGTGGGGGTGTCCTATAGCAGCTAATGTGTTATAATGAGCCTATAAAGAGGCTCAAGGTGCTGGAAGTTGAATCTTCTGCCATATTGGGCATAGTTGGTTCTAACCAGTTTTGTCATAGCCTCAGAAGCTATGTCATTCTTTCAATGGTTGTACCCCGTCCCCTTCCCTCCTGTCTCAGTATGACTGCATCAGAAACTGCTTGTGCACCTCTTCAGATGCCCTCAGGCTGCCCCATCTGCACAGCTGTAGGCTCTTGTCCCGGCTCATGCTCTGATCAGTGGTACCGAGGCCCAATGGCAAAGCGCCTCTTCATACTGGCATCTTGAAGCCCAGCGCACATCTTGCCCCTTCCTTGGGGCTGCCCTGATGCTGCTGAAGGCTGGGGAGCCATGCTATCCACCAGTGGGGCCACTCATACCCACAAGATGTTTGACCAATGACAGCCTGGAGACAGTGGGAAAAATCTGTTTGCCTTTCTCTCCCAACACACTGTCCTGAGAAATAGGTGCTTACATTGCCTCTTTCAAGGTTGTCTAGTTATATGAATAGATAAAATTACTCAAGCATTTGTGTAAAAAGGCAGAAGTACAAGGAAAGGTAGGCACCAGAGAGAACAGAAGACAAAACTACACGTCAGTATTGGGTTGTGCGCACTATGGTGAAATTTAGATGGAAATCCCGGCGTATTTTTAGAGGGCTGAGTTTTGAGCCCCTGAAGATGTAGACTAATTGGAAGGGGTCTAAACTACAAGGATAATGACTAAGAAGGGGGAAAGTCTGACTTACGGGAGGGAAAAACTTCGCAGGACCAAGGCCTCAGCTTGGCTAAAGCAGGGGGTTGCAACTTAAAAACATCCCAAGATCAGGAAGACCCTGGAGGGAGAACAGCTAATTAACATGAAATCAGAGGGTGGAACCTAAAATATGGGAATGGAGGGGAAAGTATCCCAAGACGGTGCTGATGGAACCAAGATATTGGCAGTAAACCCTCCAGAGACCGAGAACGTCTGATTTTGGGGAGCAGTGTTTTGATGGAAAGAAGTCTTCAGGTTGCCTACTGGTTCCAAGTGCTGAAACACAGAGTATGAGGCTAGAAATGGGCCTCTGAGCTCAGAACTGCAGAATGAGCGGACAAACCAGATCAGCTTTCGTTCAGGCAAGGACGGCCTGATTGCAAGTTTTTACATTCATTTACAGGTGACCTACAGTGGAAAACCCAACCGAGCCTGCTTTGCTGAAAAGAAAGGAAAGAAGGGTCCGCAGGCCTGGTTTTAGGACACGTTCAGTCTGGGGGACGATCTGAAAAGGAGCACATCGCTTTTCACGATATCTGATCAACACACAAACAAATAAGGAAATGTTTACCATATAATCTCACAGGGGCTCTCTGTCTAAAATTTTATTTTTCCTCTTACAATAAAAAACATAAAATAAAAGCAGCCAAGCCAAAAACCTCTCTTTAAACGAAAATCAAACAAACAAATAAAAACCCCTCTCTTCAGTCAGAAGCGAGCTCTGTTTCTCTCGCACTCACAGGAAGCTCGGTCTAGTGACTCTTACCAGCCTGCACAGCAAGGGCTCTTTGCCTTTCTCTGTTTGTTATTTTTGCTAAATTTTGGGATCTCAGAAAAGAAGAACTCTGTACAATGATGGGGGAACCTAAGTGCACAGACTGAATTCAGGAAAGTGTCAGGAAGGGGGTCCGGCCCTGACGGCTCGCACGGCACCCCCCCCCCCCGTTTCCCTTCCACATGTTCATTTGGCTCCTTGATCATTCCCCCTCCTCCAGGCTCATTCCCGCATGCTCAGTCTGCTTAGAAGACCTTGGCCTTTGGAATACTCACCCTAAATCTCAGTTGAAATCTCGCCCCAAAGTTCAGCCCCAACTGCTCTTCCTCCACATACACAGTGTGTGTGATCGGCCTGATGGTCTGTCCTCCCCTTTGGCTCCTGCAGGCTTCCTCCTCCCTCCACCCTGATTCCAAACAGCGCTCTGCAGAGCCAGCTGCTCTCGCCTGGTGGGGCCTCCCAAGCGGCCCGTGAGGAGCGCAGTCCGCCGGCGCCGTCCCCGGAGGGGCTGACCGGGCAGCCCCGGGGCGCTGGGGCGAGGCTCTTCACCAGCTGCTCACGTGTGTCCTCACGGGCAGTACTCGAGAGCTCCGGCCCAGACTCCAGGGCTGGCCTGAGTTTGCGTCTTTGCTGTGGTCCACTCATCTCACGAAGCCTCCAGCCCCAGGGGCCATGTGACATCCTTACGTTGCTCTCCCCAGTGAGACCAGTACGGAACCTGCCCCTCTGGGTCTCAGTTTAATAAGTGCTTCAGTACACAGAGCAAAGCATAGTTGGAAGGGGCATCACAGGTAAATCGGTTTTGCTTTTGCTTTCGAATTTTTTTTTTTTTTTTGGAGAGGGAGCTGAAAATACACGTTGAAAGCACAGAGTTGTGTTAATAGAAGTGGTAATAAAGGAAAAGGAGTCTGTACACACACATCAATCAAATTCATTCAAAAACTGGGAACAGCGCTGGGACTCGTTAAGGAACAAATATGATGTGCCTTTGACCTTCGAGGCACTTGTCACTGGGGGGTAGGGCAGGTGTGCAAACCCCGGAGGCAACGGGAGCTGGACTGTGGGAGGGGAGGAAGCCGCCCCTGCACGCGGTCTGACGGGGGAGCAGGAAGGGAGGAATCTGGGAACTGGGCACAGAGAGCATTTCCAGAAAGCAGAGGGCCCACGGCCTGCGTGACGCCCCGAGTCGAGGGCGGGATGCAGACGGAAGCGGCTGCCGGGCCGCCCCTGCTCCTTCAGAGACCAGCACTGGGGGCAGCGCGTCCGCAGAAGGTTCTGTAGGTTACAAGCGAGGGACACCAGCAAAGAGCGGCCGTATCAGGTATCAGCTGAGATGAATGGAGGCATCAACGGGCCTCCTCTCCTTGGGTCAGGGAACAAAGACGCCAAACACAGTCTGCCTTTCCGTAGCCGAGGATGTCTTCCATTGGCCACAGACCCCTGGCCACCCTGGCCACCATTATGGTGGTTTGGGACTTCATAAACAATCGCTGTTCTGTCACCAAGAAGCGTGGAAGGCGACATTGGCAGGACCATAGTCTCTGAGCCCCGGGGGGCAACAGTGGTGCTTCCTAAGAAAAGGACCGTTTCTAAGCTGTAGCATCAGCTCTAAAGAAAATATCTCTCGAAATCAAGTCCAGTGCATGGGATTCAAATTGTGCTCCATAGTACCTGCCCGCGACGCGATGCAGGTCACCGTGTGGTTCCGGCTGATGAAACACACTGTCGTCTCCACCACCCTTGCCGACCTCATCACTATATTCAGGCCCATCTCCAAGGAGCATGCAGTTCTCCGCCTTAAAGAAAAACAGACAGAAAAAGAAAAAAAAAGGTAAGGAAAATTTACTGAAACGCACTGGTCAAGAAAATGCACAGAAGTAAGTATTTCTTATAAAAACAAGTACAAGCAAAAGCAGTTGGTGCAAATGTCCCCCAGGCTGCTCGGCCTGAACGGCAGGTGCTGTGAGTGCCTGGCAGGGGGATTAAAATCTTAGGACGAGTTGTAGGAGGTTTTCAGTTTCACCCCGGGGCTGGCTGTCCCCCAGGCCCAGAGGGCTGCCCTAATGAGGTGAGCCCTGGGCTTGAGCAGAGCTTTGCAGGCTCACCAAGAGCAGAGTCCCGGGAGAAAGACACAGATGGGACTTGACGGACCCTAAAAGGGAGGCATTACCTGCCGAAGTCACTGGGCAGCCACGATTATTGCAGGTCTCTGAGTTCATTGTCAATTAGAGTGGCAGTTAGAGCAAGCAGCAGCTGTGACAGATGGCTTGTCTCCAGCTAGTCGTGCTAATGGGACTGGAGCCAACTCAAAGCTTTTCTTCCCTCTGGAAGGGAAAAAAAAAAGAAAGAAAGAAAAGGACCCACATAGTTGTCAATTAGTCAGTGTCAAAGTGGGGAGAGCATTATTTCTACAAAGAGGTCGTTAATCTGTTTCCTTCTAACCAATTTTGTTTATCTGTTGCTTACTTCAAATCTATTTGAGCAGAACATGCAACGTTAGAAGACATTTCGCGCAGAACCTTTGTTCCGTGTGAACTTACAATATGGTCTCCTCATAACAGAGCCATTTCAATCAAGTGGTTCGCATTTTAATTGGCCAACTCTTTCCTCCCGGCTGGGGCTGGGATGCCATTCTCCCATTTACGTAGCACGTGGGATCAAAACACCAGGGGGATGATGCTGCATGGAGGGGCTCGCCCCCAGTAAAGTACAGCCCAGAGGGTCTGGCGCGCTCGCATCCGTGAGAAGAACCAACGCCGAGACCCCACCCGCCAGGCCCCCGCGTGTGCGCCGGGGACGCCGCGTGGGGCCGCGGGGCTACGGCCCCTCGCGCCGTGGCAGCGGCTCAGGTGTGTCGCGGCAGCTCCAGGGCACCGGGCTCGGCCAAGGGGGCAAATGCTAGGTCGCATGGAGCCAGCGACTGCTAGGAAATCAAAGTCGCGGAGCTCTGCTCTCCTCGGTGTGAGTGTGCCCAGGACCCTCGGCTTTGGGTTTGCGGGGCGGGGGTTCTGGATTCAGAGCTCAGGGCCCGCCTGCCGGACGGCCTCGCGGACTGTGTCCCCCAGGGTCTCGCCGTCGCCGCCGAGCGCCTGGAGCGGACGCGTGTCCCCCACGGCCGGGGGCTCTGTCCGGCTCCGCCCTGCGCTGCCCTCGGCTCAGCCGGTCCCGGAGCCCGGAGCAGGGCTCCCGAGGCATCCTTCCCTCGTGGTCCGGAGGGCGGCCTGCCCTGAGCGACGGCTCAGGCAGCTCCGGCCGCAGGGCCCGGCGGGCGAGGCGCTGCGTCTGTCCGTCCGCCTGCCCCCTCCCCGGGGCCCGGGGAGCTGGCCCCCCGCCCGGGCGCTGCCGCCCCGCAGGCCGGCCCCGCCCCGGCCCCGGTCCCCGCCCTCCTCCCTCCCCGGCTTCGCCGCCGGCCGGGCCTCCCTCGGGGCCTCCGCCGGGAGCCCGGGCCCCGCGGCTTCGGACGACGCAGCGCCGCCAGCTGCGCGTCGCGCGGAGGCGGCGGCGGAGGCCGGCGTTCCGGAGACGGAAACCAGGGTCACGGGGGGTTTGGGGGCATCTTCGTCTCTCCCCCCGGCTGTGAACTGAGACGACCTTACACGTGATTCCATCTAATAACGTCAGACAGACTGCTCCCTTTGCGGAACGGTTTTTCGTATTTTCTCCGTGTCCCCGTAACCCAGGCTCCACCATTCCTGTGTTCAAAACTAGGTTTCCGCGGCGCTAGGAGGCCTTCCGGAGGACGGCAAGATTGAGGGGTGCGGGGGTACCCGCAGTGGCTGGTTCTCAGCATCCCGCACCACCCCGCCTTCCCTCGCTCCCTGCCCCGAGGCCCCACTGCAACACGGTAGGCTGGCCCTGACCCCGTGCCCAACCCCATCCCCTGCTCCTCCTCGTCCACTCCAAGCAGCAGCTCCGCAGGGCTCCCCGCTGGTCACCAGGCCTCCTGCCACCTCCCCGGGGAGGCCGTGGCGCTCCTGCCGCCTGGCTCTGCCCCTGGCTGGTTGATGAGCCTCTTCCCACCTTCTGCTCTTCAGCTCACAACTGCTGTCTTTGTGGTACCTAAGTAAAGGCACGTACGCACGTGCCTCGCTCTGCGGTCTGCATGACAGACATATCACCATCGCTGCCTTCCTTTTCCCCGGGTACAACTCTGCACTCCCACCCTAACCCCACTGAGCCTCGTCAAGGACACATCAGCAGCTCGCTGTGTCATTAACAGTAGCTGTCATTTATTAGGTGTTACGCTAAACACGTCTCCTGCACTACCTAATTAAAACTCACAACATCTTTGCAATTATCCCTGCTCACAAAGGAAGAAAACTGGCTTTAAGAGACTCATACCTTAGACAGGGCGTGGTGGGATGGTGTCCGAGCCAGGTCCCTGTGACACAGAGCTGGGGGCCTCAACCACACGGCCTCAGAGCCCCGTCAAGGCAGCTGTCACGTCAGTGCAAGTGTCTGCCTGTTCATCTCGCCTCCAATCACGGCCCCGGGCCAGGAAGGCTGGCTCTAGCCACCACGTTCACCTGCAAGTGTAAATGTGCAGACTGCTGCTCTCGGCACTCGTAAGGTCAGCTTTTCCGATGTACGTATTAATAATGGAAATGAATGTGAGGGCACGCTGTGGGACTTCATAATGAATTGTGACGATTAGTTTTTCATTCATCTGTTTAGTCAGCCAGCCATTCAATAAGCCAGCTATTTATTCTCTGAATGATTCCTTTTATAGAACATTCTTCTAGACAATGAGATACAAAGTGGCAGTCACTGCCTTCAAGGACCTTTCCTCATGTTACAGATAAGGAACTCGCTCAAGATCACATGGGGAAAACATTTTGCACACTAGTGGATGGACACTTCTCTTTAATAATATAAACAAACAACTACAACAGCAAACCCTAAATTCCATCATCTTGTCCATCCTTCTTGGACATCAAATCTCTATGTCTTAAATTAAAATATAATTAAAAAGATAAGGCATTGACTTTTCCTTCTAATAACATTTTAATATAGAAATTTCATTGTTCTTTTTCAAATAGATTTTGCTAAAGGTAGGTGGGAAGGTAGCTGATGACTAGTTTAAAACGCCAAGTCCTCTGTCCTGAGCGGGTGCTCAAAAGTGCTCACCAAGAAATGTTGAGAAGAGTGGACCTCGGTATTTCATCATTATGAAAATTTCCAAAATACTTTTAATTTCACTGTTCACATCTCTTTTTATGAACACAGAATCAGCATCAAAGGCTGTACCTCAATGTTACACACACAGAGGGTACAGAGAAATGGAAAAACTCTCATACTTACTGAATCTTGTTTATAACTCAGTGGGTAAGTTTATCAGACTAAATCATTGGACCTTAAAGTTACTGCCTTTCCATCAAATTTCCCATTGCTGAACATCTTGTATCAACAGATCTGTAATCTTATTCACATTAAAGCTGACTCTTAGTAAGTTAGCAGAGAAGTTTGTTTTTCATGTCTTGGTCTGCATGTAAAGATGGAATTCTGGGAGTTCCTAGAATGAGACACAAAGTGTGGGCATGATTTTATTTTAGGGATAAACTTACTTATGCATCAACAATCCACTTGAGATTAATCTTCTGTCAGTAGTTTAAGTTCTCTGTAACCATATAACTCATCCTTCACACGTGCCCACTGTCCAGGGGGCGATTTGATTTTGTCCCAGATTTGATCAAAGCTTACTTGTGCTTTCAGAGATCAAGCCGATGTGTGAGAGTCCAGACCCTCCAGACTTTCTCATCCTGGTACTTCTGTATGAGAAGCTACCAGAAAAGAGCAATTACACCAGACTTCATTTTTCACACCATGCTACAACAAGATGAAGGGTGGAGATGGTGAGCAGACGCAGTGAAGGGAGGTCACTTGAGGGCAAAAAAGGAATCCTACACAGAGACCCCTCAGACCCCCTCTGGACCCTCACCCAGGCTGGGGGGGAGCCCACGCAGCACCTCTCCAGGACACTGTACCCGAAAGAAGCTTTTTAACTCCTTGGAAACTCAAGATGTAGAATTCTTTTTTCCTTCATTGCCCTCACTTATTGCATTTTCCCCCTACGGATTGAAGGAAAGTAAGGACTTGACCGAAATAGTAGAGCAGAAGAGCAAGCAAGCTTACACCGTTGCAGTCTGAAGTCCTCTGAAACGAAATGGACCTCGATGGAAATCGTGGGTGCGGTGCTGTCTCCTTGCTGTTTGACCTCAAAAGTGCTATTTCTCACGATGTCTACTGAGATGATCTTGGAACTCTCGCTGTTGACAAAAGTAAGTATTGAAGCCTGGGGTCCGAGTAAAAGTGTCAAATCGACACTGGGCAGGCCGTGTCATCGCCACCATCTACAGTGTCTCATTGAGGCGTCCAGGGTGTGGCACTTTGTCTCCCACCCTAGGCTCCCCTCCTCTAGAAGGAGCAGTCACACGTCTGTCGACTGTGGCTAGCGCAGAGGTAGATCCAGAGTCTGGCTGATAAGCAGAATCCTGAGTGATGAAAGATGGAGCTAGTGATGTCCATGCACCAAACCACAGTATGAGCACCAGTTCATCCTCTGAAATCTTACTCTGCGTGAAGATGAGCGTGATGTGGATGTAGAGGAAAGAGGCCCTGCCCTGCGTCCCGGCTCTCCTGGCGCAGTGCCACATTTGGGGAGACTGAGTCCCAGCGTCATGGCGGCCAGAGCAGTGAGGCATGGCAGCCGTGGACAGGGGATCTGGAGTCAGACAGCCCAGGGCCCAGCTCCTGCCCCACTGCTGCTGCTCAGAGACATTACCAGCACGTCTGTGAATCATGTTCATTGCCCTTGAGACAAGAAAGTAGCAGGCCCTATGCTGGGGCAGTTGTGAGATTATCAGCAACTGTTACATGGTCCCTGGCACATGGCGTGTGATTGATAAAAAGACAGACTGGTTGAAAGAGCACCAATTATGAACCTATTTGAATATTCCCTGTGGGAAAATTATGAGGGCTTGAATTAAGACTTCATATTGGGATAGAAATTAGTAAAGCAGAAAATTTAGACCAACTTTCCTAATAAAATGGATAATTTTTTAAAGGTCTAAAATTACATCCCAAATGGTGTACTAACCAAAATGGTGAAGGATCACAAGGCCAGAAAAAGAGAAAACATCAAGAACATACAGATAGAATTTCAAAACTCATATCTACTTACACCTCCAGGGCATCTGAGAGCCTGGAAGAAATAGATGTGAAGACAGGCTGCGTCTTGGCAACTTCGGAGGGCAGGTGGGTCGGGTTAAATTCAAGGCTGTCTCCAGGTGGGGGCTCTGTTGATCATAATTCACTTTAAGTTTGTCCCCTCCAGGGAAGATGAACTCAGCCCGAGGGAAATCGGCCATCAGGCAGAAATGTCCGATGCCCAGGGGCATTGAAGCCTGAATGTGTACGAAGGTGGTCCTGGGGCAGAACTCTCTCAGCTTCCCGGCAGACAGGTGCAAGTGAGTATCATCCATGGGAAAGAGGGACAACATTATAACCCTCAAATTACACCTTCAAATGATTTTGAAAACACAGTCATAACACAAACCCAAAACAGCTAGTATACAAGGAAACAAGACAACATGATTAAGAATCAAGAAAACAAGGCACAAAGAAACGGCCTATCAAGACTTGATGTATCGGAATGATTAGCCAGAGATTAATCATGTTTATTATTAAACTGAACAGATGAAACATGTTTACTATGTTTAAAGAAAGAAGAGGCAAGCTTGTGCTCTATCTTGCACAATTCCAAGAACTGGCCTCAAGGAAATGGCCACAAACTGAGCCTGGAGTTCAAGATTAACTGTACTTAAAACTGCTCAGCCCACTGCACGACCAGTTTCAAGGTGACCGTCAGCACTGACTGGGCTGCTCCGCAGGCATCCCCTCCCTCTGCCCACACACCCCCGAAACTTCCCTTTAAAAGCTCTTGTCCCTGAGTAGCAATGGGAGTTGGTTCCTGGACACAAGTCCACCTTCTCCCCAGGTTGTCAGCCTCCTGAGTAAAGCAGCCTTCCCTTTCCTACAACACTTGTCTCCTGAGCCGTGAGCAGCTGGACCCGAGTTCAGCAGCTCTCCGACAATGCATTCTGGTACGAGTCCTGGGTGTGCACAGGAAAGTTATTCAAACTCTGGTATCCAACCAAAACTTACCAAGCAGAGCTCACTTTGGCAGCACATACACTAAAATTCGAATGATACGGAGACAGTTAGCCTGGCCCCTAAGCAAGGATGACACGCAAATTTGTGACATATTCTATATTTAAAAAAATGACCAAGCATACAAAGGGGCAGGAAAGCATGGTGCATGATGAGGAAAGAAATAATTAAAACCCAGAACTGACACAGGTGTTGGAATTAGCGGATGAGAACACTGAACAGTTCTATAACTGTGATCCACACATTCAAGTTCCATACAGACATGGAAGAGAGAAAAGAGAACTGTATTAAACATTTAGAGAGAAAATGTTTCAGATAAAAAATAAAGTGGATGGGATTACCAGCAGATTAGATGTTTAAGACAAAAAAAATTAGTGATCTTGAAGATGCCACAAAAGACAATAAAAAATGAAGCAACAAAAGAGAAAGAAGGTTGGAAAAAATGAAGTTAGCATCTGGCAGCAGTGGGCACACTCTAAGTAGCCTGACAGACATGTGATGAGTGTCGCTGAAGGAAATGGAAGAGGAGGAGGAAGAAAAAAGATTTGAATCATTAAATGGCTGAACATCTCCAAATTTGAGGAAACTGTGTATTCACAGATCCAAGGAGTCCAGTGACTCTCAGGACAAGATATATTACAAAACAAAACAAAACACTAAGCGCATTATGATCAGATTGTTCAAAACCAGTGAGAGAAATATCATTTACAAATCAACCAGAGGGAAAAATATGCACTGCAAACAGAGAAAAATATAAAGATGACAGCCGATTTCTTGTTAGAAATATTAAAAGGGAGATGCAGAAGAGCAACACCTTTAAAGTTCTGAAAGCGAAATTCTCTCCACTGAAATTCTCTAAGCAAACACACACATGATGGGAATTCCAATAAAAGAGGTGAGAGAAAGAGGCAAAAACACATCATTTTTCATGAGTAAACACTCCTTGAATTGTTATAACCTTTTGTTAATTTCCAGAGATCTGCAAATATTGATATTAACTTTTCCCCCCCAATTTTTCTCATTGATTTCAGAAAGAAGCCAATTTTGGAGTATTTTTACTCCACCAGGGAAAGGAGCATCATTTGCCCTACGTTGCCTTTATGAAGTTTCCAATTTTTTTTAAGAAGCTATTACAGTAACTAAATGTACATTTGAAATAATAAAATGCCCTTCAAAATAGAATGTTTGGGGGAAAAAATCATTCTTAAACTGACATATTTATTGTAAATAATGTATTCACAGAAGGGTAACATTGGAGTCAAAAAAAGAATTTCTGGGAATGAAATCTATTAGAGATATGACCTTTGCTCTCATTTTAAGCTAGATTTGTTTACTTTTAATGACTGTGTTTGTGTGTGTTCTTGTTGTCTGGCATTCAATTTTTTTTATAACACTTGTGATTTTGTCTGCTGATTGGTGATAAGTAAAGTATTGCATATACTTTTTGTGCAATTACAAAATTATACTTTACTAGTGGTAGAAAAGGTCGTTGATAATATATAGTAATTTCATAAGTGATATCTAAAAAATTTGGGCTTTTCCAAGGTCACCTAACTTACCAGTAGAGTCAGAACTAGTATCTGGCTTTTAATACCAGAATGTGTCACATAGATGGAAGCCATCTGTGATTATCTGTACTTGACTCTGTATCTGCAATATGATTTCAATTATGTAAAAATACTTGACTGGGGAGGAACTAATTTTAGAATTTCAGAAAAAACGATGGCTTTTACCATACTTCTGAGTTTCTGATTTCTTAGTATGGTGTTTAACATCTATTTTCAAAGAGCCACCTACTTTCAGGTATAAAAAGTTTGAGCTAAAACAATGTCCTTGGCCCCTCTGTCCTCTACACAGGTGAAGTCTCACATGGCTTTAGAAGTGCCCTCAAATTTCAGGACAGGTGGTGCCTCCTTCCTCAAGAGAGCCTGGGATCCAGACAGCATCTCAGAGGTGAGAACACCAGGGTAGAGGTTTTACACTTGAATCTGAGAACCTGTGTAGATGTCCATCTCAAAAGTCTGTAGAGACATTCCTTCAAGGCATTTGTCCTTGAACTGGTCTGTGCCACCTGGATGGAATCAGCTTTCTGAGGGCAAAAGCAGCCCAGTTCTGGATGTGGTGAGTCTTATTGCCTGTAATTAATCACGGACAAATGCATCTTTGATTTGCTCATTTTTTTCCCAGAGATTCTAAAGGGGAGAAAATAGTAATTAATCTAACTCACTTTGTGTGATTAAAACCTAATAGAAGTGCCACTGCCTTCCCATAAGACAAATGATAAATTTTACAAACTTAAGAAGAAATGCAATTTCTTAGGAAGTCTCTTTAAGAAAGTAATCTTACCAGGATCCAAATGATTCTCAGGACTGACTCTCCTGCTGATGCTGGTACCTTCTCAGAGGTAGCTTCCCTCCCCACGCGGTTCTGATGGTTGATCACCCCTCCCGAGGCATCACAGTACCCGGTGGGGAAAACGCACGTGCCCCGACTCCACACACAGAGGTCTCATTTGGTTGGTCTGGGAAGTGGCCCTGCCAGCCCGTGAAAGGTCCTCACTAGGGACTGTGAATTACAACCATGAAGGCCAGGGCTTGCCAGAAGAGGCAGTGAGTTATCACGGCGGTGAGACTCGTCAGCCAGATAAGGATTTGAACCCGAGCTCACTTATTTCTCCCACAAGTGATGAGCACTCAGGGAGTAGCAGGTGTGTGTGGGGCTCTGGGGACAGAGTCTGTGAACCAGACACGCGTGGTCTGTGGCACTTGAGCTTAGGGTCCCACCGGCTCTGGGTGGTGTTGGGCAAGGCCACAGGTCCCTCCCGTCCGTTTAGTCATTGATTCATTTATGTGTGGACGACGGTGTGGGGATTAAGCAGTCAGATGTGTGCAAAATGTCTGGTGTGAAAGGAGCTCCTTCTTCTGCACACACACACACACACACACATACTCACAGATAATTATTGCTTTTTCTTTTATGTGATGGCCAACTTTGCAGATACATCAGCTTAGAACATGTAACCAAGACATGGTATGATTTAATTGGTAGACATGTTAATTAGAAAAAAATGTAAAGCATAGAGATTAAGTTTGTAGCTCTAGGTGGGCATTAATAATAATAATAACTGAACAATAATCAGTTTATCCAATGCAAATATTGTGAAAGGTGCTTTATATACATTGTCTTCATTTTCTAGACAACAGCATTGGTGAGAGCTATCATGCAGCCACGATGAGACGGACCCTCAGAGGCCCTGGGTGCCCCGTGTCAGGTCGGGCGGCCGGTAACGGGAGAGGACTCTGGAGCTGAGTCCATGACCCTGCCTGACACCGCGCTGCCTCCTGCCCGTCAGATGTGGGCTTGCCGACCGCAGAGCTCAACATAAAGCAAATTACATTGGATTTGTAATGTGTTTTGCAAAAGCAGTTGTTTTTTTGTTTGTTTGTTTGTTTTGTTTGTTATTTTTTAATGCAGTGCCTGCTTGGTGATTTTTCTTTAACAGGCTGTGATCTCCCAAGGACAGCTGAATCATAATTTGACTCTTTTAATTACAAACAGTTCCCTGAAAGTGACATATATGATCATGAGAGACAACATTCCAGCCAAGTCTTAACATTTGCCCCAGACAACATGCTGAATGTTTAGTATTTCTCCTTTCGGTCAGCGGAGGTGCCTGGGATGGTTTCCCTCGGACTCTGAAGATTACGTTTCTCACTAAGGTGGAAATTTCTCCATTGGAAAAGTCCTTGAGGGCCTTGCCGGGATGTGGCCGTGATGGAGGTCACCACGGGAGTGCCGTCCGCATCCCCAGCCCGGAAGCCCTGCCGCCCGCCCCGGGCGCCTCTCCTGAAGCCGCAGGGCGGCTCCTTCGCCGTGAAGCTTTGCGAGCACTGCGTGTGGGAGGGGCCCGGAGCGGGCTGCTTCCCCCGGCTCATCAGACATCACTCCTGTCGTGTAAATAACTCTGCCTCCTTTTCCAGTTCGTGCATTTTTTTAAGCCAATGCATATGTCGTCACCGCAGCCCGCTGTGTGGAATGAGAGAGCTAAGGAAGAATGAAACTGGGTGCTTTTGTAGATCTTGCTCAGTTATTCATTCATCCATTCTTTTTTTTTTTTTTTCTTTTTTTTTTGAATTCCTGTCCCAGATGCCGTGTGAGGTGCCCTGGAATGCTCACGGCCTCGGAGCACAGGCGCTCTCAGGCGCATCTTTCCCTCAGCAGTCCAGCGCGCGTGGGCGGTAACCGGCGCGCCTTCACCTGCTATTGTTGATTCTCAGGAAACAGTAAACAGTGGCGGGAAAAACAAAAAACGGAAAGCAACCCTCTGGCTTATGAAGCTCTGCGGCCTGTGTACTAGGTTCTAGTAAATTCTGATTCCTCACAAACTTGAGGAGAAGAGAGCGCCAAACACACACACACACAGCAGTGCAAACACCAAGGCGAACAGTGAACATTCAACGTCATAGAAAGACATAACGGGAAATTAAGCAGCCCGGGGGGCCCGCCGTGAGTCCAGCTGCCCTCGTGTTTCGTGTTTCTGGGCCTGCGTGGTGGCTGGGATGGAACCTTCCAGAAGGGCTTAGCTGAGGGGAAGTCTAATTGGGGTAAAACATCTTCTGACCACAGCAGCCTTCAGGACACCAATAAAGAAGGAAAATAACCTTGAAACAGTCTCCGTGAGGGCCCAATACTTCGAGGAGCCATGCATGAGTGATTAAGGTCTCAAGACACAGGGCCCCAGACTCCGTGGAGATGCTGAATTTGCTCAAACGCATCCTCAAAGCGAGAGGCTATCTTTAGTCTTTCCTGTTACCTTTAAGAACTAATGTTCTTAATCCCAATGCATGTATCCTAATTTAAAAAAACAAACAAGCAAAAAACGGGATGCACTGCCTCTGTTTTACCGTCGCGGGCAGGGCCATGGCTTTGCAGCCCGCGCGCCTGGGCTCCGCCCCACCTCCTGCATCGCGGAGCCGCAGGTTCAGCCCTCGAGCCGCGCGGCTTCCCTGAGCTCCGCCTTGCTTCCTGGTCCTCATCTGACGAATGAGTTTGGAGCAGCTCCGTTCCCAACCTCACCATCCGGGGCGCTGGTGAAACAATCCTCCTCCTCGCCCTCTTCTCAACGTTTCGGAGGCCCGAGAAAGAGGGAAACCACGCTCTGCTTTGGCCTGGAATTCTTCCAGGTCACTGTGATGAGAACCGCCTCTACTAGGAGGCTGTTACACACTGAGCAACTTCTCACACACACACACACACAGAACTGAATTCTTCCACGAGTAACCGTTCGACCAACAGGGAGCGTGAGCCCTGGAAGGACGGAGCGAGTCTCCGGGGCCGGCGCTCGGCGCGGGGGCGGGGCCCGCGTGCAGGGCCGCCCCGCCCCCACCCCCTTCCCTTGCGGTTCTCTCAGGACAGGGAAGAGCTTCAGCGGGCGTTGCAGTTCCAAATTGCAATACCAACCAGTTATTCCTTCATAAGCCCAGCTTGCTTAGCAAATAAACATTGTCATAAGGGCCCCTGGACGCGAGGGAATGACAGAGATTCTCGGAGCTGGTAAGACCACCACGTCTGAACTAGAGGATGTTGAGGTTCTATGTGTCTGGCTCTGAGGTCCTAAGGTTCCAGCTCTCTGGTCCAGGATAGGTCAGGAATGGCTCTGTTCTCTCATTTCTGATAAATCCCGATTTCCTTCATCATCTTTTCCTCTGGGATTCAACTCGGAGGCTGCGATGGTTCAGCAGTTGCCAATTTAAGTGACATACAGTAGGTAACCTTGAAGTGCATTTCAAAATATATTGAACAAGATATTCCTCAGAAAGGTAAATCTTATCTTCAATCAAGTGGTTCTTTCTTTAAAAGGAAAAAATAAAAAACCCTGGCGCCCCAGAGACGGATGAACCCTGGGCTGTGCTGGCGTCTGACGTGGGGGTGCTGGCACCCCTAATTTACCACTTCAGAGATGCATCAAGTCGCACTGAGGTGAGGTTCATTTTGTCTCCCTTTAAAGTGCCTTCAACTTCATGACAGTCTGGGTTGAAACTGAGCTTCAGGGAACACAGTTAACTAGTCAAGCATCCTATTTCCTGGCTGAAACGACACTTCAAAAATCATACCAAAAATATAAAAATTGTCACTTTTTTCTTGGGAGGCACAGGTAAAGGGTGGGGGTTTCCCTCCAGTAACTGAACTGACTCAATTTGTAAGCTCTGTTTTCTAAGACTCAGAGCTGGAATACTGCTCTCATGTGAGATTCTACCCAGTGTGGGGGCAGGGCTCTAGCCTGGACATGACAACCAGACACGGGCCAGGATGTATATCCTGAGTGGAAATTGCTCAGTGCTGGGGACGGAGACTTAGTTCTTAGGTTGCCCATCAGAACCAGACAAGAGATCTTTCAAAACACAGATACGAATCTGAGTTATCATTTTTAGTATTGTCCTTCTAAACCTCAGATAACACTATTTCAGAATTTCATGTTTTAGATTACCTTCAAAATATGCACTTTTACTGAAGGAGAATGTGCCCAGGGTTTTAAACACAGTGATCTGAGGGAGAAGAGTCTTGTAGATTCTCAGGAGAAACCAGGAAGAAAAGATGAGAGTCTGGGCCAGGGAAACAGCCCTGGGGGCTCAAGAGAGATCCCCTGGCGTGACCTGGTGACAGGAAACCTGGGACTTGGCAACGCAAAACAGCAGGGGCATTTGCACTTCTTTAAAAGGGCACCTTCGCAGGCCATCCCGGCAGCCAGGGCTATGCCTCCGGCCCCTGCACGAGGCTGCACCTTTGAGTGTTCTGCAGGTCACCTTGGAGAGGTTGTAACAGTTCCAAGTCAAGTGTACTTGGTTGAGTCAGACAGTCCTGGGATTTCACCTCGTTCTTGTAACAAACATGACTGTCCATTGCAGTCCCCAAGCAGCTGACCTCAGCTGGCCCCTGCTCAGAGTAAATGCCGAGAAGACAGGTTTTCTCAGCTGCCCGCACCCAGGCCTCCCTCCGCAGTCCACACCTCTGGTCGCACCTACCGTTCTGGTGCTTTTTGGAAGGAAGCAAAAGAGAAACAAGAACATTTCCAATCTTAACAGTTTGTCCTTTTCTTAGGAGAATGTGCCCTCACATTGAGAAGCTTTGAAAGAACTTAACCCAAAGTAAGATTGAGAAAGAGGGGTTTGGGGCATTTGTGGGTACTTACCCAGAATCTGTGTGGATGGATACATGTTACGTGATTTCTTCGAGAACAATACACTATAAAAAAATGCTCTCCTGGTCTGTCCCTTTGCCTTCTGGTGGTTTGCCTCTACCAGACACATTCCTACTCTCCGTCCACCCCCACCCCCAGACTCACCGATCTCACCAGCTAACCACCTGTGCCTCTAAGCTGCAGTTTCCTCATATATAAAATAGGCCAACTCTGTCCTTAGGGTGGTAGACAGGATTCGGTGAGTGGTGGATGGGAAGCCCATGCCGGAGTACGTAGATCCTGTGACACCTGATTTTTAAATGAAGGTAAACTCCTAATTTTTGAAAGACCTGGCCATCAGAACATTTCTCATTTTCTAATGTCGCTGGTGATCTTTCTCGAACACACAAGAGGCACTGACCAGTTCTCTTCCCCTGGTGCCGAGGAGGAGGGAGTCCTGGGGGATCCTTTCAAGACAGAAGCAACAGAGAAGTTCTCTTACCGGAGATTACTTGCCTGATGTCCCACCTGAGGGTTGAGCACGGTGACGCTAACTTGTGGGGAAGGGGAAGGAATGGAGGTCAGTGATGAGAGCCGGTCAAGGCAGCTGCCCAGACGAGGCTGCGTAGGAAGATGGAGGAAATTGACAGTACTAATGTCACAGGTTTGGAGAAGAAATAGAATTGAGGTTCGACCCACCTCCAGGAATCAGCTTCACAAACCTGAGGGCGTCAAGTCGGCACCACTTCCTCAGTTGTTGGAGGGAACACACCGCTTCGGTCTCCGCTGAGGCTGAAATGCCATAATGGTTTTGAAGTTCACGGTGCAGGGTCAGGAACGCAGGCATTCCTTCAGTATGTGGAAGCCATGTGGATGCGGACCTGACGGAGCATCAAGGCAGGTGACAGTCACCAGAGAGATGCAAACAGGAAGGAGGGGTGTCCCCACATATCAGCAGGGCTGTCTTGGGGTGAGCCCTGAAACTTTAACTTGGTGCATTCATGTGAGTTGGGGCAGTTGATTTTAAAAGGCTCAGGATGGACAAATACCATTCCTCACATGTAAAGAAACCTTTAAAAACTCTCAGAATCTGAATACTCCTTTAAATTATTTCCTCAGGAGGTGCATTGGCTTCACACAAATTCATTAACTGGTGCCCCTTAGAGTCACAGTTCGGTGTGTGCCCATGGGTACGCAGTGAGAGATGAAGTTACGCCAGGCATTCAATATTACTCCAATCGGTACCACTAATCAATACGCACGTATTGACTCAGTCCTCAGGGGGCAGCCAGCTCCCCCGCTGACTTGGTGATCTAAGCAAATACTTGAATCCTTCCACGGGTACCAGGATGTGGAAGGTGCTGCCTGTCATGACTGCCAGAGGCGGGCGTTGAGAAATGCAGACCCTGACGGGGGCGCAGTCTGGGGGACAGCGCCAAGCTCAGACGCCCAGCATCTGCCAGACACCAAATCTGTCTTCCCTGCTCCGGCTGCTCCTCAGACAGAGCGCTGAATAACCCACCCGTCAGGCAGAAAATGAACTCCATCTTCCACATTTTCACCCAACAATATGTTATTTCTTCTCTGCCTTTCTCCAAAGAGGTTTACCTTTTCTGCAGGTGCTTCCTTTGCTTGTCAACGTTAGAAAATTTGAATAAATCTTTCGTCCGTGAACCCTGTCCCAGAGTCCATCTCAGCAGGGCTTATCTTCTGGAATGGATCAGCATGAATTAGACGTGGGTGGGAGAAGCTGATAAGAAAATTCTCTCAGCAGGGAAGCCGTGGGGAGTTAAACAGCTCCCAGAACACCCAGCTCGGTGTCAGCACCGGGGCTGGGGCCAGCGCCTCTGCCTTCAAGAAGAGGCTCACGTGTTCCGGAACACAGCAGCGTTGGGGGTATGCGTTATACTTAACACTCAGGCTGGACAGGAAGAGTTAGCTCTGGATCAAGAGGACACTGATGAAGTGGCTTAAAATGCACATTCCGAGTATGGGAAACTCATGAATATGAAGTCGCTTTAGGCTTTTAATCTGCACCTCACACAGGGGACATAGGATGTGCTGAGCCCCTCTCGAAGCAGGTCCACGAGCTCCTAATAGCTCATCAGGTTCCAGGTGCGGGTGACTTGGAATATAGTTTGTCCCATTTCTTGAGATATTTCATAAATCTCCCAGACGCAGTACCTCTTCTTTGTAATGGACACAGATTTTAATTTTCATATTCATAGTATTAGATGCTAAATTTGCCACCCAGTGAGGTACAGAAAGATTTAATAAAATGTTGGCAAATCATAGATGTGCTTTGAAAGCAGTTAAAAACCAACCAACCCAAATGTTCATCTTCAGATGACAGGATAAAGAAGCCGTGGTATATTTATACAATGGAATACTACCCAGCCATAAAAAAGAGTAAAATAATGCCATTTGCAGCAATGTGGATGGACCTGGAGATCACCATTCTAAATGAAGAAAGCCAGAAAGAGAAAGAAAAATGCTATATGAGATCACTTATATGTGGAATCTGAAAAAAAGGGCATAAATAAACGTCTCTACAAAATAGAAACAGACTCAAAGACACAGAGAACAAACTTATGGTTACCAGGGGTTAAAGGAGGTGGGAAGGGATAAACTGGAAGTTCAAAAATTGCACCTCGTGGGGAGTGATGGAAATGTTAGCCACCTTGACTGTGGTGGTGGTTTCATGGGCATCTGCAACTACCACAATTCATCAAATTGTACGACTGAACTATGTGCAGCTCACTGTACAGGAGCCAGACCACAATAAAGGTGTTAAAAAAACAGAAATACAAATATATATATATACACAAAGAGATTAAAAAAAAGAGCAGTTAAAAGCCATTCAGAATAAAGACAAAGTGTCACTTTGTTTCTGTTAAAAGTAATCATAAAAATGATCTCAGCAAATTAAATCTGTTGTTCAGAAATCTTTGAAAATACCCAGGCATATCTGTTAGCAGTTGTAAAGACTGAAGCCGGAGGTACACCGCACACTGGCCAAACCAGACAAAACAGCCCCGAGAGGGCCCGTACGGTCCACCTGGCGTCTGGAGAAGAGGTCTGGGTGCCTGGACTAGAACAGACCGGGCTGATCGCCCCCTCGGGCCTCGGGTCCGGGGGATGCAGGTCTGAGTCCACACACTCACGAGAGACGCCAGCTTCCCCATCTCTGGCTTCCACCAAGTCGTTGGCTGTTCTCGGCCCACCATGCGTGGAGGGTGGCAAAGGAGTGGACCCTGGAGCTCTGCCCATGTCCTCAGAGGGGCCTTCCACGTGGCGGCCACGGTCCCCTAGAGAGGACCCCGAGCTGGACTTTCTGACACCGTGTCCCCTTTAACTTATTTCCCTCGTGATCCACTGTCCACTGATCGCCTTAACCACGCCAGAGGGTCCACATGTTGAAATGAATCATAAAATACAAAATCAGGAGGCAACTAAAAGTCAGAGCAAGTCCAAGATAGACCTTTCTGCCACCTGCAGTCGCCAGATCAAGCCCAGTCAGATTAATCCGTGCGTGGTTAATCTCGGTGCGTGCCTGCAGTTTACGGCCTGTTAGGAAGTTCCCGGTGCCAGGTCCTTGCAGGGGGAGCAGGTCTGCAGTTTAGCTGCTGGGAACCTGTTCAGTGGTCTCAGCACCTGTCCAGGTCGGCCAGGAACTGGCTTCTATTTCAGTGCCCTTGCAAGGATATTTTTAAAATAATCCAAATCATCAGTCCTGCATAGATGAATATATGAGATTCCTCCAGCCTATAAAGATATTATGCTGATGGAGATAAAGACTGATACCCAGGTTAAAAAATACAAGGGTTCCAAGAGAAAAGTGTTTCAAAGGTAGTTCAAAACAGCAGCAAGAATTCCCAGGCTTGGGGAGACCATATTCCACTTAACTTTCCGGAAGCCTTCTTGGAGGTGGGGCATGGGGAGTGAAGAGCAGGAGCCAGTTTCCACAGAAGGAGACGTCTTCTCAGAGGAGGAGGGTGCCATCTCGGACCCGAGGCCAGGCAGGGCGGGGAGCGGCCCCGGGAAGGCCGCAGCTCGGCTCTGGTCCTGTATCTGAGGACGGAGATGGATGGCAATGGGCCGAAAGCCCAGGGCCTTGCCAGGAGGTGCTTGCTCTTCAAGTGTCTGAGGCAAAGAGGAGGTAAAGAGTCCCACGATGGCAGCTTCGGGGACCCGAGGACGTGTAAGGGAAGAGGCCACACCTCTTCTGAGTAAATGACAAAAAGACGTGAGCGAACATATCCTAGGGATGGAAGATGGACCGACCGACCTCAGCTGCAGAGGGGGACCTGAGATTCAGATCTGCGGGCATCTGGGGACACATCCACACACACAGGCCTGTCTCACTTTTCTGATCAAGTCGCCAGAGCATGAGGCAGATGCAGGAAAGAACTCTGGATCGCAGTAAGGAGAAGGGGTTCTAGCTTCACACTGTGACCCACGACAAATGGCCAGCACTCGTGGGGCCGCAGTCGGCACCTATGTCACATGAGAACATTCAGCCCCGTGCTGTCTGAGATGCCTTTCCACCTGAGAATTTATGACGATCGTTTAAAAATGAACACATCAGTTTTATCAAAGGCTTTAAAAAATTTCATAAATACATTATGGAAATGAATTTACTTGTGTTTTAATTTAATTATTGTCAATTCAATTTTTTAAAAATCCAGACTTTGTTTTTAAGAGCTGTTTTAGATTCAGAATAAAACTGAGAGGTAGACAGAGATTTCCCGTATACACCCTGCGCCACCGGCGCACGGCCTGCGCCACCGTCAGCACCCCCACCAAGAGTGCGCCTGCACAGCCAGTGAGCCTACATCACCCAAAGTCCAGAGTTTGCATTCGGGGGTCCCTCTTGGCTTTGCACATTCTGTGGGTTTAGACAAATGTGTAATGACATGTACCCACCAATATAACATCGTACAGAGTAGTCCCGCTGCCCAGACTCTCCCCTGTGTCTCACTTATTCGTTCAATTTTCGGGCAACATTTTTGAGGACATACTGTTGGCCAGACAGTGTCCTAGGCCAGGGCTATCATGGAAATTCAAGATGCTTCCGGTTTCTGCTGCGGGAGACAAGTGTGCAAACAAGTGCAAGCATTAAAGCATCGCAGGTGTGACCAGGGAGTCCTCCACAGGGCAGAGCGAAGGGCAAGGAGAGATGGTGCCTTGATATTTTCTTCCTTTATTATAAGCTCCCTAAACTGCTCTCTCTAAGAAAGATTTCTTGCTGTGGAAGACGGAGGCTGCCCCTGAGAGCAGGAGTCTGATTAATCACACTAATGATTAATGAACAGTAACAAACGCGGCTAGGAAGTACGTCAGCTAAATGCAACCAGTGTTTTTCTTTTCTCTTTTTTCCTTCAGATTTCTGATTACTTTCCGTCTTCCCAGCTCTCCACGTACAAGTTAAAATACCCCTGCTCGTGTCTTCTGGGCAGTCAGACCTACAGCCCCGGTGTCAGACACTTTGCTGACTCTTGCCTTTTGGGACAGACCATATTTAAAAGCTGTTTGAGCACGTGAACATCCATAAATTCTGTTCTGTGTATACGTTTAAAATCCAACCAAAGTAGGAATTCTTTTTTGAGCTTGCTGTGTTTGTACTTTTAATTTAACGTTCGTGGGACATCTGCCAAGCTCACCAGCCCTTCTCCATGCGCTGGAAAACCCAGTGAGGACTTGCTCTGAGTCTGATCATCAGGCAGAAGCATGCACACAGAAATATTCATCAGGGAGCTGCTGAGGACTGTGATAAAACATCAGAGGGCTGAATTACGGAGCCGCCGTCCCCCCCACCCCGCGGTGTCCCATCTGCGCGATGGAAGGAAGCGGCCGCGCGCCCTCAGTGCGCGGCGCCGCCCGCTGAGGGCGCTGTCCTGCCCCCGGGGGGGGGGGGGGTCCCAGCCTCTCACCACCTGCTGCTGCAGGCGAGCGACAACTGCAGCCGAGCGCGGCCCGCGGCGCCCGGGCGGGGCGCTTGACGCTTCAGCGATGCGCTTGCAGACGGTGGGAGTGGTCCCTGGAGGCAGGTTGCGGGGTGGGTGGGTGGTTCCCCTAGATGCTGCACGTGCGGAGTCCTCAAAGGTGGTGTCTTCCCACCCCTGCCACGAGCTGTGACTGTCACCGTGAGTTTCTAGATTAATCTGTTATTAGTCATTCACTTAGGATGGGGTGACTTGCTGAGATGCTCCGAGTCGTGCCAAGAGGACTTCGAGAGGCTCAGAAACAAGCCCACGGCTCCTCACAGGCGTGTGGAGCAGGAGGATGCCGAGGGAGGGCTTCGAGGGCTGGGGCGCGGCCGAGGGCGGGGTTTCAGGGAGAGCGGGACATGGGACACGAGGGTGAGGGCAGAGGCTGGGGAAGGGGAGGAGGGCGAGGGGGGAGGAGGGCGGGGGAGGGGAGGAGGGCGAGGGGGGAGGAGGGTGGGGGAGGGGAGGAGGGCGAGGGGGGAGGAGGGCAGAGGCTGGGGGAGGGGACGAGGGCCAGGCGGGCTCTGGACCCTTTCCTCAGGACCGTCTGTCTGACCTAGTTTTGAGGTTCCTCAGAGGGCTTTCCTAAAACACTGGTTTTGAAATGATTCGGTGAACACGAGTGGAGTTCGGCAGACAGCACACTGAAGTGCAGCCATGATCCAAAATGGTACAAGGGCCACTTTTCCCTCCCCTTGGATGATGGGCTCCTGACGGAGATGTCTGCTCCTTTCAGGGCCTCTAATTGCCTCCTGCTCCCAATGCGGCCACAGGCCACAGCGCTGGGGACACGTGAGCACGGGTTTCCCGCAGTCCCAAGAGGCCACGCGCCCCGGCTGCTGTCAGCTCACAGGATCAAAGACTTCCGAGCAGCTTATTTGAAAAACGGTTGAGTAATTTAGCTCTTAATGGTTTCAGTGTGTTTGGTGTTTCAAACATTGGATATATTATTTTAAAAGTTTTTAAAAAGGGAAAAATATCTTTTCAGATGGGTGGTTCCATTAAACAATATTCATTTCCTGCATAAACTAAGAAACCAGATTAAAGAACTCAGCCTCCAATCCAGCACAAGAGTGTGTCTGAACATGATTAACCTTGTTTGGGGAAAAAAATAGTAGAAAGAATTTGTATCTTCTAAAGAAAGTAAGGTGGTCTCCATCTATCAGTACGACATTTCTCATCTGAATTTGAAATATGAGACTGAAACATGTGACTTAAATAATGGAGGTTATTAAGATCAGAGACTTCAAGACGTCAGTATTGGGATGGGACCATGTTCATGACACGTGAGCAACTTCATATAATTAAAAATATTTGATGATAAGGTGCTAACCTGTATTGCTGATGTTTATAATAATGATAAACATTCCACTTCGTACAGTTAAGGAAATCTTGATAAGAACCAGAAGACGTTTGAAAGTGATGCTTTTGTAAAGAGGACTTCGCTGGTACAATTGTTTTGCCGGGACGCAGCTTGTGGCCACAGGGTGTCTAGAGAGATAGTCTTCCTCCTCAGCCCTGCCACTGTCTAGGGATGCACTTCTTGAAAGAATAAAGGACCTTGTCCCATGATGTCCACAAGGATTTGTCCCACGGAAGTCACAAAGAAAAAGGAGAGCAAAGGGGAATTTTTATGAGGAAAGTAGAATCTCCTGACATCAATCATGGGCAATCAGGACAATGCTTTAGCAAAAATGATCACTGGAAACTTCGTTTAAGTGGGATAGGAAGCACTGTCTCATTCTGGTTCTTGGTCCAGTATCTGGGGAGTAGTGTAGGTGGCTTTGAGAATGTTCCTCCATGCTGGGGACACATGATCTCTACTCCAGAGGTTAGGCTGGGGGTCAGGGAAGGAGTCTCCTTCCTTGAACTTGCACCGGGATTCAGGGTGGAGCCGAATAAACCGCATGCATTTTAAAGGGCGTTCACTCAATTCCCTGGTGCTCTTTTTGACTGTCATCAATTTGTTTTCTTTAAACCCTCAGTAAAATCTCAGTATCTCAACATGGCATCAGGTGGGAATTAAGGGAAAGGATATGAGCTCCTGCTGGTGTAGAGCCACGGCCTCACCTGTGAGGAGGAGGCGCTGGTAACGTCTGGAGACATGATTTTCTTGTCACATCTGGAGCAGAGGTGCCACTGGCATCCAGTGAGCATAGGACAGGACCGGGCTACTGCTAAACTTTTCACGCTGCACAGCACAGCCACACCTCAAAGAATCACCAGCCCAACATGTCAACAGCACCCAGCTGTAGAAAGCCGAGTCTAGAGTGTTGGATGCAGGTCCGTGTTTGCTGAAGTTAGCTTGGTTTGGGCATGAAGAGCAATAATTAGTAAGAAATTGCCAAAGAAGAAAGTGAATTTCAAGAGTTAAGAAGAGTGCAAAGCTTTCATGTGTGAATATTTTCCCCAAATGGTTTTCCTATAAAATTGGGGTATGTAGGTTTTTGTTGATTTCTTTTGTTTTTGTTGCTTTAAAAAAAAAAAACACACAAGGTTATAAATGCCTTCAAAAACAGGCTGGACATACAGGTTTCTTAAACCTGGTTATTATCAGAGATTATACCAGCTTTCAGAATTGATTCTACATTGTTAGACTGGCAGAAACACATTTTACAGAATTATTTTTATGAAGATTCAGAGAGGCTGTGTTAAACATTGCTCTGTGTCTGCGTCTGTGCTCAGCACTCTACCTGTAATCTCATACAACCTCCCCACAAGCCAGCAGATAAGCAATTATTTCCTTTTTATTAAGAGAGGAAGCAAAGGCTCAAGTTAAGTAATTTTTCCAGGATCTTAAAAGCTAGTTAGTGTACAGATGCGATATTTCTCTCTTCACCTCCTCACTTTTTATCATAATCCCACTGTCACATTCATCATCACTTCCAGCTGCGCCCTAGAACCACACAGAGTGTCTACCGCCCCTTCCAACTTCTGCATTCTGAGACAGCCATGAGGTTAACCTCAAGGCGGAACACTCCTAGTTTCTGTATGAATTCTGATGGCAGGACAGTCAGTCCTCTCCCAGCCTGACTGCCCTCTTCATGAACTTCTCTCTGACCACGCCCCCCTGCAGTGGGAGGCCACGTTGTCCTCATGTTCCACCTGCACTCAGGGCATGACGTCCAGCCGGTAAGTCGTGTTCCTGGACGAGCAGACATCGTGTCTCTCTTACCAAACAGAGAATCCAGACACCTAGTCTTTAGTGGGGCTCCTGGTCTTTAATCACCTCCGTGGACTTAAAGTGCTACAAGGTTGGGTTCTCGTATAAATACTCACACACACATATATAACAAAAAATAAAATCTGTATACATTTACAAGTCTATACATACATATTGAAATGTGTTTTATCTCTAGAATATTTATCTTTGAACAGATTTAGATATAGACACGGGTGGTGGGACCAGCCTGAATAGAGGCCCGGGAGCACCTGTGCAGAATTCTGGTTGTTCCATGCCTGGCACGGAGTTGCTGAGGTACAGACCGTATGAGTCTCCAATTCCAGTGTCTTTGTTTGCTGTTCTTTATTGTTTTTAAATTTTATCGGGGTTTAGCCTGCTGTTCTTACTCAAACCCCTTGAACTGCAGGCTTAGCTCATCAATTTTCAGCCCTTCCTTTATAATGAAAACATTTATAATTATAAATTTCCAACCACAAACCTCTTCCGCTGTATCCCACAGCTGTGATATGTAGCCTTGTCATCATTTTTACTGCTACTGTTTCAAAACTTTTCTTATTTTTCCTTTGATCCATGAATTTTTCAGAAGTATGATTTAAAATTCACCACTGCCTATGTTTTAGAGCTCATTTTATATTATTGATTTTTAAATTAATTACCTTTTTTCAGAGAATGTATTCAGTATGGCATTGATTTTCCTGTCTAAAACATTATCTTTGTTCAGTATTTTAATTCCACTGTGTTTTCTTTGCCACAACGTTAATAATTGTTATATTTTCGTGCTGTAAAGTCAACGTTTGTTTGCATTTGCCAACGCTTGCCAGATTTTTTGTCTCACAGTTTCCTCTGGTATCACAGTCCTCACTTTGGGGATCAATTTTTATTTTTCCTGATATATATTTTTTAAAATGTTGCTCTAATGAGAGTTTGAGGTAAACATTTTTAGAGTTTTAAATTTTGTCAGAAAACGTCATTATTTTGGTTTTATGGATTGCTCATGATCTTTAATCCAATAAGGCAAATGTTCTTTATTATTATAAACATTCTTTATCCAATGAAGTAATATATGTGTATGTATTTATGTATGCATATCTATAAATGTACGTAATGTAATGATGTGTGTGTATGTATATTATATGTATTCTCCTGTAAAATGCTTTATCAGTATAAGCTCTTCAGAGTGAGATAAATTCCAATTCATTCCACATACATCTGTGAGCGCGTCCTGTGGGCTGACCTAAGCCCCATCCTGAAGATGCAGAGATCAGATGCAGTCCTGACCTGCCAGAATTGCTCAGAGCCCCGTAGGGCTTTCCATGAGCAGCGTGTTCATGGCGGACTCCGAGAGCCACACGGACGTTTTCCAGCCAAGTCAGCAGAGACCAAGTAGGAAAGCTTTTTGGAAGGTTGATGCTGGAGCCAAGTCGTGAGGAATGTGTACATACTTAACCGAAGCTGGAGAAAAGAGAAAGGAAGAGGAATTCATGTGCGAGAGGCCAGCCGCCCTGGGACGGGAAGGGCTACGGGGGAGCTCCTGAGGAGACAGAGATGCTCAGCCATGTGGCTGCTGGTGAGGGTGATGCCGCTGTCAGTCACTCGTTGTCCTGGTCAGTCCGGGCTCCCGGTCCAGGAGGCAGCCGTGGGATAGGAACGGCGACATTTCTTCTGCAAAATATCGCGGCAGGAATTGATCAGTTAAGCTTGCGGCGTGATCAGTGTTTACTCAACGTGTGTTGGACCCGCATCCACGTCCACAGCCCACTACTTGCTTTGAGAAAACACACGGATCTGCCGTCCTTTCTTCCCAAAATGTATCTAGCAGCGGTTCTCAAGACTACCAGGGAATTCTGATCTCACTGGTTTGGGGTGCAGCCTAGACATCTGCATCAAAAAAATGTCCCCAGGTGATCCTAGTGTGCACTAATGTTAAGGACCACTGGCTTACAGTGTCTGTTTGACCTGCCCGCCGGCTTTTCTCAACCAGATTTCTGCAAAAAATAAAATAAAATAAAATAAAATAAAATAAAATAATAAAATAAAGCACCGCCAGAAATGATTTGAATGATTATTTTCTCAGTTCTCCTAAATATAGCATATAGATAGTAATTTTCTAGTGCGTGGGAGAGAAATCAATTCTTTGTTATAATGGATGCTTCAGGACATTATGCTGAATTTTCTAGTGGAGAGAGATGATGTTTATAATGATTGAAAGATATGTCAACAGCGAGTGTTACGTTAGTACACTGATTCCCTATGGCAGGAAAAAAAAAAGCCTGGAACGATTGCATCTGCCCCTTCCCGTGGTGTAGACGCCCAGCTCCCAGCACGGCTGATGTTAATGCGTCAACTATGTAAGAACTGGCTCACAAAATTCCTGCAGGGTTAAAAATTAGTTCCCACAACCTGGTCTCACAAATTGGCAGGGCTGGCCTGCAGCACACCATACTTTTCTTGAGAAATGTATCGGTTTCAAATATAGATGCCGTGGTACAATGCTAATTTTTCTGGCCGTATTATTGTGATGGTTCTTGGGTTTCATCAAAGCAACTCAGATATCTATCTCCTACCCATGCGGCTGGTGAGGTCGGGCTGAGTCGGCTTGCACACTCTCTCCCAAGCCTGGAATACCACAGCCATCAGCTGTAAAAGCGGGGACAAGTAAAGAAGAAACCAGAAGATCATATAAAGGATTCTTTGAAAAGAATCTTGTGTGTCACACAGTGAGGAGAACCAAACCCCAGAATCAGAAAACATAATACTACTTTTGTTGTTTAAATGTTGGTTCAAAGCAAGGAAAGTGCACAGAGTAGAAACAGCTGGCTCTTCCTCTCTTTTATTTAACAGAAACATCCACACTCAAAAGACTCAAGAGTTTATTTACGTTACTCAGAACATATGGAAAACTCATGAATCACCCTCACATAAATACAGATATTATAATAAGGTGGAGATCTGAAAAAAAATCACATGATATTGAAAGTAAGGGGGAAAAAAGAAACCAAAGTCTGTGCCCTGGATATATTAAGGTGCCATACTAGGATTTTAGCAATTTGGGAATATTTATCGTAAAGAAGGTCCAATAATTCATGACCGTTGTTTCCAAGTCACTGTCCTGAGTGGGAGTTCAGATGGTGGAAAGCGGTTATGAAGACTGGGCAACATGTTTGTATTTAAACATAAGGATCGAATTTTAAAAACTGCCTTGGAAGGTGGCAAACATTTTGGCAGAGCCTGGATAATATCTGGGGATGTTTTAGGAAGGAGTCAGGTACCAAATGAGGAGAGGCCACTCTGAATTACCTTTCAGAGCCTCACAGACCTGGTGCCCATGATTACGGGAATCATGCAATGAGGAAGTGGCGGTGCTCGGGGAAGGGGTTAAATAGACCAGAACTACTGCACAAGCCTTCATTTCGCTACTCAGAATGGCGCCATACTTAAAAGTTGTGAATTGTTTATTGCTGGAATTTTCCATTCGTAGTTTCAGACCGTGGTTGACTGTGGGTAAGAGAAACCGTGGATGAGGGGAGAAACTCTACAAGTTATTCCCTCCTATTTCCCTTAGGACGAATTATAACTTACACCCCACACTTGAAAACTGAGCAGAGTGATCTGTATTTCCCATCAATGATTTTGTCATCACAACCTGCTTTGCCAAGAAGTTTGCGTAAGTGCCGTTTAGATAGACCTCCTTTCTGTAGTATTTAGTCATCAATACACTGCCCGTTTTATCTTGATATAATTAACGCGGTATTGATCACTTTTATGGACTAGCATCAAACCACAAAAAACCTTATGGTTTACCATAACAAGCATTGTTTTCTTTCTTAAGGCTGCGGGTTTGCAGGAGCTCTCCTGGTCTTGCCTGGGATGAGCTGGTCTTGGTTCCAGGCTATGGACTGGTTTCAGTTCTGCTAGACATCTTCCTGGTTTCCTTGGTCCAGCAGCTAAACATGGGGTGTGCACCTCTAACGGCAGACCACAAGGGCACACTTGAAACTTCCATCTAAAAAACGTCTACTAACATTGCATAAGTCACAGCCCAATATCAAAGATGCGGGGATGTATCCTCCACCAACGTAGCATAATGGAAGTTCACACGGCAAAGATAAACTGAGAGCACTAGTCCAGTCAACCCAAAATGGTATCTGCACAAAACTTGGTAGACTGTTTTCTTGCTGCAGTTGTAAGTCCATTTCCATTAGAACTTCCTTTGTTAACCCATATTCAACAGAGCATCTGATTCTCATGTATTTGTTGTCGTAGAATCTACTGTATGTCGTTTATTGTTATGCCTTTGCCATACGTCTTCAGGGTAGTAAGGTAAGTTTACTAAAGACAGAGACTCAGTCCCTTCTTCTCTTTGCTCTGATTTCGTCTGAAACTCAACAGAATCCAACAGGCCATTGGTCACAAAGGTGATACCTAAGACCCTTGCTGAGGATCCTTGACCCCATGTTTGTCACCAGTCTTTACGTCCCAACATTTTGAACTTGCTCTTCTCACTTTGTCCACTATTCCACTTATTATCCACTGTCTCCACCTGCTGAACTCTGACCTTTGCCCTCCTGTTCTCATTAAGGTCACTGATCATCCATCGTCAACTCCAGTGCATGGTTCTCGGTCTTTATTTTATGAGACTTACCTGATACTGTTGTCCATGCCCTTTTTGAATCACTCTGATTTCTTGCTCTTGTCACACCACCTTCTACGGTTCCCACTGTAGCTTTGCAGCCATTTATTCTGCTTATTTGGAGCTCCCTGTATGTCTGGCCATCCTTCTAAATGAGTGCGTTCCTCAGGGTTCTCCATCAGTCCCCAGCTCCTCCACCTTGCATCCTGTGCTCTGGAGGTTGTGGCACTGTCACACTTGCTTGCTTTGCTGCTGCCTCTCAGATGCGTGTCTGCAGGCTGCAGCTTTTCCTCGGACTGCAGACATGCATGCAACTTGCCTCTGGGCATTGCCAACTGCACTGTTTCTAAGCACTTTAAATTTTGCCCGACCCAAACTAAGTGTAATCATCTTTCTATGTAAGAGTCTTTCTTTCTTTATGTCTCTGTCTTAATCACTAAAATTGCTTTCTACCTAGTCTCAAACTGATGTACTATTGGTCACAATTGGCTCTATCCTCTCTTGTTTTCCCCACATTCTGCTAATTACAAAGTTTTAAGGGCTCTTGTGCCCAGATATTTTTTTCAGATCCTTGTATCTAGTGCCCTGCTAACAATAGCTAAGATGTGTTAATCACTAGCATGAACTAATGGCCATGCTAGCGTTTCACTTTTAATATTGTGTTTGCCTCTGAGGCAAATACTAATCTCTCCATGTTACAGACGAGAAGACAGCCCAGAGATTTGGAAGATGAGAAAAAGTAGGCTCCGAAAAATCAAGTTTCTTGCCTGGGGACTGTGATGCATGAAGCTGTTGGAATTCAAAGTCTAAGCTCTCAGTCCTGCCTCTGCACCTCTTGTGGGCAAATCGTTTTTGTTCGATTTGAATGATACTCTTTATCCCCAATTCTTTTGCTTCTATAAAGTCTGTAGAACCAACATTTGTTAAATGTTTAAAACATTCCAGGAACTGTGCCAGATGCGGAGGTAGGAATGTGAATAAGACAGAATTTCTGCCCTCAGTAGCCCACACACTCACTGCTTTGGAATAATAGTCAGAGAGAAAGTTGTAAATCATAAATGCACGTAAGAAATAATATATCAGTTTTGGCTGCTCTAGAAATTTGGTGACAAAATATTTTTATTATTAAGCCTTAGAAATACTATGTTTGGGGGCATTTATATAAATTATTCAGGTGATTCAGGCCAAGGACTATGCTGACTCCCAAATAACTAAGTATTAACCAATGGGACTTCTATTGTCATTATCAAGACAACTGGTATTTGTTGCTTCGGGCTAGGTTAATCTGTCTCATTCAGAATGATTAAACAAACAAAATAAAGATAAGGCTTGGAACTGAAGTCAGATGGTTCAGGATGAAGAAAGGAGTTTCGCCAGTTCGTCATTGACCCAGACCAATGCGCTCCAAGGGAACCCGTGAGTTAGACCCGCCCCGCCGCCCCTACCTTCCCAGATGTAGCAGGACCAGCCCTGCTTTCAAGTGGTGATCGGCAATAATGGATCGCTCGTTCCTTAATGTCAGTATTGGTGATTTCGTGATTAATTATCTGACTGCCGTGCGGTGCTTAAAATAGTCCACATGCATGAAGTAAACTGGGTGATCAGGAGGAAACTGTGTCGTGCAAACTCATGCAATGCAGACCCTCACTGTCACACTCACTGCTGACAACAGAAGTGGGTCAATGGAGTGACTGGCCCCTGTTAATTGATTTTCTCAGACACACCATCCATATTCATGATATCCTGCTGTTTGTCTGTCACCTCAGAGAGGCCCGCTCCGTCTTCAGAATCACAATTAACAGAAAATATGTGCACTTAGCTAATGAATATGAGTAGGCCAGAGCAGTCGTGGGCCTGATTTTTTGCTTCCAGGCAATTATTACAGACTGGAAGCAGCAGCCCTTTGTCCATACGGTGTCCTGAAAATATTAATTCATGGACGATCAGGTGGAAGGTCCCCAGGAAGGAGTGTTCACCAAAGGAAGACGTTGGCTCGTTCGTCGCAGGGCTCCGTGGCTTGCTAACCTGCTGGCCATCCTATTCTGGTCAACACTGAGAAGTGCAGATGATGCCAGATAAATGCACAGAACGAAGGACGTCAGCACAGCCCAGTGTGTGAGCGTCCGCACCCTGTCGTCCAGGTGTAATTAGCATTGACAGGATCCGGACGTAGCTGCAGCTGTCATCGCAGAACCCAGGCGAGGGCCTCTGTCCAACAGTGTCTTGCACACCTGGGCATTTTTGTTTCTTTCTTTCCTGCCATGTGATTCACTAGCAACGAGATGGAAGATGGTTCACACTTGCTTCCTCCAGTGGCTCACACCTTGCTCAGGTGTCCTCAGTGGCTAAGGGTGACGACAGCAGACAGACACGGAAATCGGGAAAGAGACGCGTTTCGGACGGCGTTCACTGTCATCAGATTGTCCATCAAACCTGTCTGCTTTTTGCATGAATGGGACTTTGTGATCAGGGACACGCCTTGCTTTCTGGTGACATTGTAACCTTCCTTGTTTTCGTTTACATCAAGATTTGTGAAACAATATCTCCATCTGCGGAGGGAAAATAGGTTTTGAAAGAAGAAATCTGTCAATGATTTTTGAATAAAGAACTAGAGTGAGGGATGGGCGCAAAGTCATAGAGTTTTGCTTCTGAAAACACATGAAATATTAAAACGGTGAAAAATGCGAGTTTCCCCAAAGCCTCCCCAGAGCCTTTTTGATGTGTACAAGGCAAAGGATTAGCCCCGCTGGTAATACTCGTGTCAGGGCCGCCCCGATTCGTTTGCTGTTCTGCCGGGAGGAGCAGCAGAGCTTTAAGGGCTGTTAACTTTTTGGCAAGCAGCTCTGAGAGGGCAATAATGAGATTAACATTCGGACGGCCTGGTTTGCTTTCTCGCCGTATTTAATTACTACTTTGACACCAAATAGTACTCACTCTGAGGCCTCGAGAAAGGACACTATTAATCCACATTTGAGTCGCATGGTGGGGCCTGCTGTGGAACACCCGTGGAAAATGGGGCGTTTTTCAGCTGCCCTCTACAAGGTCGGGGGACGTCCCCGCGGGAGGTGGGGAGTCACTGCTTGAAACTGAATTGAGCCTTCTCCACCCAGCTCTTGGTGGGATATCATGCAGAACCTAATCTGTATCTCCCTTGTGACTATTCGCGCAGCGTTTTTACGGTCATCACGCCGTCTGATTATTCCTTAAAGGCCTGCGCACTAAGTCTTACCAGGCCTACTTTATAGGGAAGGGAAGTCCACAGCCTACAGACGCCGGCCGGAGGTCACATCCATTTTGCTCAGAAAGCCTGGACTTAAACTCAGGCCTCCTTGCATCACATCTCGGAGTGCGTTCGGTGGTGGAGAAGCGAGTCGAAAGCCATTTATTCATTTATTATCTCCCAGCTGTCAGGATGTAGAAACAGGCATTTTTGTTTTCTCAGACAACTTGGGAAATAACGGAAAAAAAATACCCTTTGATGTGAAGAGCTTTACGGTTAAACTTCTTGCAGAAAATAAAAACATTTTCTAAAGAATTACAGAAAACTTCTAATTAAAAAAAAAAATTAAGGAAACTGAAGAGGCTGGCATCGATGCCGCGTCTGGCCCTGTCTTTGGCATTACTATCTCAGGAGACTGAGAACACAGCGCACCTCTGTCTCCCCTGTTCTCACTGATATAAAAGATGTGTTTCTTAGAGCCCTTTTCAAAATCAATGATCTGTAATTCCACACATTTTCAAGCTCCCCTATATTTATAAATTTATATACAACTAAGCAAGTCATAATTCAACATGGGCCGTTTCTTTAACGCCTCAGATTCCTTCCCACTACCTTATGAATTTGACGCCTTTCAGTTTTTGGGTGAAGTATCTGAATGGCAGTTGTGGGTCCAGTGAGTAAGTCTACACAGGTTATGGTGGAATGTGAATAAAAACATCACCACTGCTCTGAACTCAGCTCTTCCCAGCTTTCTCATCCCTCCACCCATCCTTGCAATCATCTATCCAACCACCCATCCAACCATCCACTCATCCACTCGTCCCTTTATCCCTCCATCCCTCTATTCATCATCCACTCTTTCCTCCATCCATTCATTCATCCACTCATCCCTCTAGCCATGCATTCACCCACCCATCCATCCATCCACCCATCCACTCATCCATCCATCCACCCATCCACCTGCTAATTCACTCATCCACTCATCTACCCATCCACCCACACACCCAACCACCCACCCATCCATCCATCCACCCACCCACCCATCCACTCATCCATCCATCCACCCACTAACTCACTCATCCACCCACCTGCCCACCCACCCATCTGACAGTGTTTATTTATCCTATTATGTGCCAGTCACTGAGAGCACAAGATTGAAAAGTATATTCCTCTCCTTCAAGAAACTGAGCTCCAAACATGTAGCTTGTTGATAACCTCTGTTTTACTTTACAGAAGTCAGTGTGATCACTCAAGACTAATCATTTACAAAAACACTGGGATGTGATTTATTCATTCAACAACTCATTTATTTGACAAGGAGAATACATTGGCTACCATGCTTCAAGAAACACAGAAAATTAATTAGATGAAAAAAAAGAAAAAAAACTAACTAAAACATCAAGCAAATAAGACAACATTGGGTTATTTCTTTGGTTGTATTTCTTTTTCATATGAACAATTATCTTGTATTTTGGTATTTAATGAACAGAGAGAGGAAAGGCCACTTGGAACAATGACATGAGTGTGAATAATTTCAAAAGTGTAGTTGGTGCTTTCTTGGGCATGTTGATGTTCTGTGTGCATAAAACTGGTACCTACTTCACAGCTTGCAGTATGCAACGTTGTCTTAGAAGCAAGACCTACAGCTGGGTAATCCTGTCATGGTGTTGCGATGCCACTGGTGTGACAGACAGCAGATACGTGTCGAGGTACAGTGCGTGCACTTTGCTCCCTGCTGGGTGGCCTGGTTAGAACAGTCTCCATGTGGGCTCCCACTTCCCTAGCTGTGCCTGGAGCCCAGCTCGGTCCCAGCCCCTGACTGACTCTTGCCAGGGGGCTGTGATGGTCACGAGGCTCAGCTGGGTCCAGGTTGTATTACTTTAGGAAATTGTTAAGCAGAGTTTTCAGATTGGCATTTCAGAGACAAGGCAAGTATTAAACAGTAATTAAATCACCGCATGAATTAAGTCGATTCACAAGTCACTGAATAGTTGACTTTAGGCATTTTAGCGAATCCCCGTCATCTCTGTAGACACAGGTGTCCACATTTCAGGTATCGCAGGCCTGCTCCTCACCTGGCGCTCAGGGGCTCACTTCCTTCCCTTTCAGACAGACAGACACACGTGCATGAACACACAGAGACACGGGCAACATTATAGGCATACTGTTGCTAAAAAGCCAAAATGCTGACCGAACCGGGGCTATGTCCTTGCTGAAGATTTTGCTCCCTTATTTGTCTATTATGGCTGCGACATTCATGCATTTGGCCCATGAGTGCGTCATTCATTTTCTCAGACGCTCTCTTTCTTCTGGTGATGATCTAGGAGCTCCCTCTTAGTCTGAGTAACCCTAGTGGCAAGACCAAAGCTGTCACTGCCCGTGCACCCTTGGTATCACCCATGCCCCTGCCTGGCTGCCCTGACCGTACTGGCCTCCAGTCCGACCGCCCAGCTCTCTCAGATCCTCGGCTCTGACTCCACACGGTTGTCTGTGCTCCGCTGCCCACGTGTCAGAGGGGAGGGGGACAGGGTCACCGAGGAGCCTCCTTCTGTGCTTGAGCCTGTCTCCTTGCTCCAAAATTCCCCTGGCAAGTGCTTCCCACACAAAGGTGAGCCACAAAATCAAAACTCTGATCTGGGCCTCTGTTTCTCCTGGAAGGACACAGAAATACAAGCCAGCCTTTGTAACCTCTCACAGTGTGTCGGGTTCCAAAGCGAAAGAAAGATAGGATCTGCTACCATTGATTATTAACTATTATGTGTTAAATACAACACGCATAGGAGGGAAAATGCCTGCAGGGTTATAAGCTCACCTTTTAATGCATCAGTATGAATTTAGAATGAAGTTTTGTAGAGAAACTTAGAAGGTCTCTGTCCTGTTCAACACCCACCATGATCTGGGTGGCTGTGGGAGAGGCATACCTTTAATTTGGGGTTGGCATTAAACTTGTAGGAAAAAGTATTATTTGGAGGATTTAATGAGATAATGAAAAAGTCTATATTTATACATCAAATCTATACAGATAACTGTACTTATATACACATTTTGTATATTTCCATGACATGTATATCATGCTATATACTCTGTATATGTATATATTTATATTTGGTTCTAAAATACCAAGCAATCCTGATATAATATAAACAGATTTTAAAAATTCTATATGATTAAATATCTATTTTAGGCAACCAGGCTGTAGCAGGAAAGCTCTGCCAATCCCTTAGACAGATGGACGCGGTCACCCCTCCCAGCTTTCCAGCGGGCATGCTCACCTGGAGTTTTGCCCTCCTTCCCGGCGGCCGCAGTGTCAGAACACAGGAGAACTGGGTGCATCCAGGCAAGAGCCGACATGCTGTACGAAGGCTGCGGCATCCGAGAGGTCTGCCCTGGAGAACAGAAGGTTCTGGGATGCAGGGGAGCTGTCTTCACACGCGTGAAGGCTGTCGCAGGCATGGGGTTGGCAAGTCCTCCCGGGCTCTGCCTAGAGAGGGACAGAGTTTGCCCCAGTGAAATGAATTTTCCAATAGTTAGAGCTTCTCAAATGGGACCAGGCGGTCTCCGGAGGAAATCAATTTCCCATCACTGAAGGCGCTCAGAATAAGCTAGCTCGTGGCGATGAGGAGGGCTTAAACATCACGTGTCTGTTGGAGAACGTGTGTGTGCACGCACACGGGAGTGTGTGCGTGACTATGTATCAGCTATACAGAAAATGGGGGTTGGAATGGATGACCTCTTAGGGCACTTGTAAACTTAGGTGCTATAATAATTCTTGTGGCCGAGATCACTTCTCCACTTTCTGTTCTTTACTGTATCTAGTAAGCCCAGTCCAGCGCACTAATGGGTTGATTTTATTTTTTCAATCCTGTGAATGCACACATGTGGAAGGAGACCAGCTTAGGATTTGCTTTTTTTTTTTCTTTTTCCACATTAGCATCTTTTAATTTTTATTTTTTAAGGCTAATTACCTCCTCCCCAAAAATATTTTTTATGTTTTAAATGTTTTTTTATTAAACTTTTTATTGAAGTATAGTCAGTTACAGTGTGTCAATTTCTGGTGCACAGCACAATGTCCCAGGCATGCATATATATACATATATGCATTTTCATATTCTTTTTTGTTAAAGGATATTACAAGATATTGAATATAGTTCCCTGTGCTGTACAAAAGAAATTTGTTTTTTACCAATTTTTATAAACAGTGGTTAACATTTGCAAATCTGAAACTTCCAGATTTATCTCTTCCCACCCTCTTTCCCCAGTAACCATAAAATTGTTTATTATGTCTTCAAATCTGTGTCTTTTATAGATGAGTTCATTAGTGTCCTCTTTTTCCTTTTTTTTTTTTTAAGGTTCCACGTAGGACTGATAGCATATGGTACTTTTCTTTCTTTTCCTGACTTACTTCACTTAGAATGACAAACTCCAGGTCCATCCATGCTGCTGCATATGGCGTTATGTTCTTTATTATGGCTGAGTAGTACTCCATTGCACAAATATACTGTGGCTTCTCTATCCAGTCCTCTGTCGATGGGCATTTAGGTGCTGCCACATCTGAGCCTAGGGTTTAGATATGGGTTTACCCTAAGCATTGCCTCCTGAACCCTAAACCTCCTTCAGGCCACCTTTGTCTGCTTCTATAAAATAGATCCTTAGGTCAAACCAGATCCAAAGTGTTTTCCTCATCTAAAACGCTGTGACGACATGAGCCACTCATAAACGAGCCTGCGCACCTGATGCACGGATCAGTTTTGGTCAGTGCAAGAGCACTGCGGGCAGCATCTGCACGTAGGGTCACAATGAACCATCGTAGAGACACACAGACCTTTCGTTTCTGTATGTTTCACGGGTTCCAGAGACCAGCAGAAGCGGCTTATCTTCCAAAGAGCGTCTTCTACTTACTGGAAGGATCCTGAGTGAGGCATTCATGGAAGAAAACAAAAACATCTGTGCTGACTTAATGCAAGGATTTTACTATCATCCGACAGTGCATGTAAGGGCTGCATGGCTCTCTCTGATTTGTAGCATTTGGTTGTCGTGACACAGCCTGGGCTGCAGGTTTGTATTTCTAGCACTGCTTTTCTGGCACAGTCTGGTCGTTACACATCGGCCCCCAAGCAGCACCGCCGTTTCTTCCCCTGACTTCTCTTCCCTCCGAGTTCCAAGGCTTGCTGATTATTAAACTGCAGAGAGTTTGAATTTGCTATCAGACAATTGGAACTAATTGTCTGAGACGATTTACATCTATCAGCACAAGGTTTATGAACTTTGAGACTCAGCATAAGATGAACACATAACGGAGCTTGAGTCATTACTCTGTTTTATTGCTTGCGCTGTGCAGGGTAATCTGAGAATAATTTGGGCACTCCAGCTCTGTCAAGTACTGGACATCTGTCACGTTGCCGGTTCTGATGGTGTTTTGCAATCTGTCCACTCACACCCTTTACAACTGCTGCCCTAAAACCAAGGAACTGAGAAAGTTTTTTTTAAAGGAATTCATTTAAATAAATGAGAGTTAACTTTTACTTAGCAGATTCACCTTTTTTTTTAATTGAAGTACAGTCAGTTACCATGTGTCAGTTTCTGGTGTCCAGCACAATGTCCCGGTCACGCACGTACATACATGTATTTTTTTCATATTCTTTTCTTAAACACAGGCTCCTGTTTTCTTTCCCTCTGATCACCACACACCTCATCCTCCTGCTCACACAGTGGACACGGAGGAAGCCAACATCACCCTTGCCATCTTGCTCCTTTGACTACCGCATGCGCAGGGAGCGGCGACCAAACCGGACGGCCGGGAGGTCTGCCCGCGGTCTCCGTCACCTCACTTGCACCTGAATCGGCGAGATGGTTCACTGGCTCTGGCTTTGACAAGCACATTTTAAAGAACCTTAAAATATCTTCAAAATATCTTCACTCCTTCTAGGAAACTGTTTTCCTAATTAAATAGTTTCTAGTGTTTGGAAATGTCCCCAGACTCAGATTCATTTTTGTATTTGTTTTTACAAAGTCGTTTTAACTTTGTATTTTCCTAGCCTCATGTTGCACACAGAGCTAGTGGACAGGTGTTCAATCCATTTACTGACGTTCACTCATCGACGATGTTTGGTCAATCTCTAGTTTGCCTCCGGAGAAATACTTGGATGTGTGTCACCATACGTGAAGGACAGAATCTACACTGAATTTCACTTAAACTTAGAGAGAAGAAAGAAAGAGCATGGCTAAATTCCCTCGGGAGAAGTAAATGACAGGGCCGTACGTTTCAGATAGAAGTGTCCCTGTGTATCATTCATGATGATACATTTACGTCACCTGCCATCAATCACGAGAACATGGGAAATCACAGAGCTCAGATTCCAAGGATGTACGATGTGTTAGGTGGTGGGGACAAAGTGTGGATGTGAAATTTAATAAATGCCCTGAATCAATACAAGCTCATTGAGTGTCTGATTTGGTGACTGAGTATAGAGGAATAAGTAAGACAGTCTTACCTGGCTTCAGGAAACTCACAATCGATAGCACAAATGGACACACGTCACAAGGACATCAAACTCAAGGTGTACTGTTTCGGCAGATGTGTGAACAAAATGGCACAGAAGCACAGGCCAGGGAGCAACTTCCTTTTTTATACTAAACTTTTTAAATTTTGAAGTAGAGCTGATTCACGATGCTAGTTTCAGGTGTACAACATCATGATCCAGTTATAAATATACATACACGTATATTTTCTTTTCAAGTTCTTTTCCATTATGTATTATTACAAGATACTGAATATAGTTCCCTGTGTTACACAGTAGGGCCTTGTTGTTTGTTTATTTTATATATAGTAGTTTGTATCTGCAGATCCCAAACTCCTACCTAATTTATCCCTCCCCGCCCTTTCCCCTTGGTAACCATAGTTTGTTTTGTATGTCTGTGAGTCTGTTTTGGTTTGTAAATACAGTTTGTATCTTTTTTCTTTAGAGTCCACATATAAGTGACATCACATATTTATCTTTCTCTGTCTGACTGACTTCACCTAGTATGACGATCTCCAGGTCCATCCATGTTGTTGCAAATGGCACGATTCCGTTCTTTTCTATGGCTGAGTAGTACTCCATGGTGTATACGTACCACAGCTTCTCCATCCAGTCACCTGTTGAGGACATTCAGGTGCTTCTATTGTAAACAGTGCTCCTGTGAACACTGGGGTGCGTATGTCTTTGAGTAGGTTTAGGGCCGCATTCACAGAACCGCTTTGCAGGACAACCCTGGAAGGGTGAATTACAGTTTGCCAGGAAGCAGAAGGGCGACATGCGTTCCGACAGAGCGGCGTGAGGCCAGCCTGGCTGCCTGTTGGCCTCCCCAGTTCCGTGCTTGGCTTGCGCCTCTCTTGGCCCTTTCCCTTCTCTTCCTGTTGCTGCTAATCTCTTCTTCACTGCTCCTGGCTTCCAGGGTGCACCGCGCCTCAAACTTCAGAAGTCAGCACTTCCTCCTGCTCCCTTAGTCCTGTCCTACAGGGTCTCATTTGTGCAAAGATTTTGGCTGTGACGTAAGAGCTGGTGGTACCCAGAGCTCTTATCTGGGCCACCAGCCCCTCGCCCAGCAGGTCCCACAGGCTCCCCTGGGCTGGACCTGAAAGCTTCTTAAACTCTGGCCCCCAGTTCCCTGTCTTCCCCGCCTCCCCAGGGGAATTCTTCAGACAATTACCCCGGGATAGAAATTCATGTCCATCCACTCACTCCACTGCCCAAAGCTGTCAATGGCTTTCATTTCCCCAGAGATTCATTTTTAAAACCATACAGCTTCTACACAATCCTGAGCCCAGAAGCCCCCCCAGCAGTATTCCTTCCATATTTTAGATTTCTTTGCTCAAGCAAGAGTTGGAAAATGAAGATGGGTATTTCCAGGATCTACCGTGGGAAGCAGACTCTGCTAGCAAGGGAAGGGGCGTTGGGGGTGGTGGCAACTAGGAGAGTCTTCCATAGCGCATTACTTTTTTACTTAAAATGAAGTGCTTTTGAAAACTGGAAAACTCTAGAGCATACGATGGCTGCCTGCCTGCATGCCTGCAGCTCAGTAGACACACAGTTTGGGAGAGAGGCTGTCAGCCTTTTCACCAAGGGCGGCCCCTCAGTCAGAGCACGTCCTCCCCGGGGTGCACACTCACTGGGCTGGGGGTACAGAGGGAGCCCTTTTTTCTTGCCTCTATGTTCTCCCTCTACATCATGCAAATTAAATTTCTCTTCATGATGCTGTTGCTTGTTTTATGTTTTGTTGATACAATTTTATACAGTTTCTCATTCATTTCCATGCTGTTTTGGTCTTATTTAGAAAGGCTTCCCCTACTCTAAGGTTATGCTTAAATTTAAATCCACCCTTTCCTGAAGCGCCTTTGGAGTTTTACATCTTACAGTTAGAGCCACCGGTCCAGCTACCTTTTCCTGCAGGAAGCCCCCGTGCCTTCCAGCGTGTCTTATCAGACAATGTGTGCTTTCACTTTTACACAGAAAGACCTGCTAAGCCTTAATCTGCACGTGGGATTCTGTCTGAACAATCAGTCTCGGTTCATCTCTATGTTTTTCCTTTCATGTATTAGTGCCAAGTGATGACTTAAAGAATATACATTTATAATACATTTTTCTGTCTGTGAGAGTTCGTCTCTGCTGCCATCCACTCCATTATAAACACAGAACACAGCACTCTGTTGTTGTTGTTTTTATTGTTAATGTTCTTGGGCATTTCTGATCTTTTTCTAAGATCTGGCTATAAATGGATAAAGATTTAACATGTTTAATAGACTTGGTCTTAAGGTCTTGAGATTTTGCCCAAAAAGTGAGACACTGTTCATCTTATTCCATGTTGTTTTCACTTTACGAAGAGTGTCTAGTAGGGGCACTTCATACATTTATTTGCAGAAAGTTAAGGAGTGGTTTTTCCAGAGATCTCCCATTTAGAGGCAGACCTAGGTCTAAACCTCAGCCTTCTGGGTCTGTTGTAAAGATTAAAGTAGGAAATTCATCTGGGAAAACATCAGACAGAGCCTGGCACGTGGTAGGAACATGATACTTTGATAGTTTTACTTAATATCCTCTCACTTAATAAATACTTAAGGAGGGGAGGATCATTTCTTTTCTTTTCTTTCCTTTAAATTTGAGATTCTGGAAGCAAACCACCTCTAATAGAAATCTTGGCGATCCTGGAAATAACCTTGTTCCTCAGGCACTCTTTCAGAGGGCTGGTTCATCACAAACCAACACACTAAGAGGGCAAAGTGAGTTAGATTCACAAGGTCCATCGTGGAGGCTTGGATCCTCCCCATTATCTCCACGTTGTGTCTGACTGATGGAACTGCTGCCTACCGACTGGACAAAAGGCTAGATGTCTCGACATCTAATTACTGAGAGAATTAGGGAGCCCTGCCGAGTCTAAACACACATTTTCTATAACACAAGTTCCAAGCTTGCATTTGAAGGACGATCTCTATTTCACTCTTATTTTAGATATAAGCCAGGTTTGTTTCTGAGCTAACATTAATTGAAATTGAAATGATTTCCAATCTAAAGAAAAATTTCTCTCATTTATGTTGGGGAAATGACTCAGACCATGGAGAACTGCCTTTTGGATTAAGAGTCATTTCTATTCCCAGTATTCAAGTCAACCTTTTAGAGCAAGAAATTGCATTTCTTTCTTTCTTTTTTTAACTGAGATGAAATGTTTCCTCCCCTCCCTTTTCACGAGGGACTCGCAGTCTTCTGGTTACGAACCGCATGTTTCGCTGCCAGCAACACGTTCGTGCGGGAATATTCATACAAGAATCCCAGGCTCATGTTCCAGCGACTCGCATGAGGGAGAAGGGAAAGCTGTTATTTTGAGCGCAGGGTGAACCTCGACTCAAGGGAAGCTCTGGCACTGATTTCAGCCTCGAGGATTGCCCGAGATAACAGGAGATGGTTTTCCCCCATCAGCACACTGAATCGCAGAGCCAGGCTCTGGGTGAACTGTCCAGTCGTAGTCCCTGATATGAACGTTCCCTGCAAAAGGCAGCATGGAAAGTCAGTATTCAGATGAGACTAAGACTTGGAAGGCTGTGTCCCCCTACGAGCAGGTGGTCCTGCTTTGCATACGGATCTGGAAACACCATGCAGCTGCACTGCACCTGGCATCTGAATCCAAAAATGACTTTGCCCTTCATGCCCTTCCCCCCAGGCAGTCCCAACGCTGAATGCTCCTGGTGGCTATTTATAGGATGTGATGTCCAAATGCTTTAAGATGCTCTGTGTCTGTGTTTACTCATACCCACACTTGTGTGTGTGTGTGTGTAATGTGTGCACAACAGAGATGTGACAGCCTGATGCCTGCCTTCTTCATGCTGGACCATCCCATTTGGTGTTGGGTGACTTCTCTGGGAGGTTCCTGAATCAGTTCCTTCTAGGAACTCACGTTTATGTCTAGGTGCTTGGGTTGGTGAATACACCTGAAGCCTGACTGGCGATGCCTCTCCCCTCCCCTACTTTATTGCTGAAGGTGTCAGAGGAAAGAAACACTTCACTGAAGGCCCACCTGTGTTTCCTGCTGGTGAGCCGGATCTCGCGTCCCCACTGACCTGTAAGATGCTAGTCTTGTGCATTTGCGATAATTAAAACCGTCAGAGGGACACATAAGAAAAGTGGCCTATTCAGCATCCAGTACGGGCAGGTTTTGTCCTCTAATGCATGTAGATATGAGTAAACGGATGTCGTCCTGGCATCACGAGGCAGACTGTTAAAGTCACCAAAGCGCGTTGCTGACACGTGCTCTTTGGTGATTTAGAAGCCTCGAGTTTTTAACTTGTGCGATTTGGCTTCCCTAACCTGGTGAAGCTTGGAGAGCACACGCTTAAAGGTCAGCGTCGGAGGGTGCACACTTACAGCAGCATGGGTGCCCGCGGCGAGCAGACCGGCAGAGAAGAACCCTGTTAAGGAAAGCCAGCCCTTTCCGGGGCGAAGAGAAGCCTGCATCCAGTTTGACAGCTCTCATCGTGAACGGAGAGAGGCCGGAGCAGCTGCTCTGGCGACAAGCCGTGTCTCTGGATTCCCGGGAAAACGCATCTCATTACTCAGTCCTTCCCGCTCCCCTCCGCTGACTTACATCTAGAACGACCCGGAGAGCTTTTTCCTGCAGAGGTGCTGTTTCTCACTGTGCATGCGATGTGAAGATCACAGATGAGAAATGTGCGCGCCTAAAATAAATCCTGCGTGAACCCGGAGACGCGGGAGGGCCCCTGGGCGGTGACAGGTGACGTGCCCGTCAGCCTCCGACGGCTCGCCGTGCCCGCATCAGACACGCGGGTCTGGCCCAGGCGGCGCGGGCGCGGGGCGGGGCGCGAGTCTGCGGCTGCGCGATGGGAGTGGGGCGAGGGGAGCGGGGCAGATGCATCAGGAGCGGGGAGGGGTGCAACCCCCCGAGATCCGCAGGAGGACTTCCTTTCAGCTCCCAGGGTGTGGGCATTTGTTTTGGTGTTCACCCTGTGCGTGTTTCCGCTGAAATTATTCTTGGGGGCTGGTTAAATGTTACAGAATAAAACAATAAACAGGTTCTTCTCCTAAGGAAGGGGGAAAAAAAAAAAGAAAGAAAGAAAGAAAAGCCGAGTGACCTTCCGCGGCTGTATGTAAACTCCGAAGCTGGCTTTCTGTTTGCAGAAGGATCAGCCCGTGAAACTGCTGAAACCGTGCAGAAACCATGAAACATCATTAAATCATGCTGGCCTGCTCTAATGAATGAAAGTCCTAACCCCAGAACCGAGCTGAAGGATTCATGCGTGCCTTGTGATTAAAATATGAGCCTGCTGCACACTGTGAGAATCCAAAATTAATAAAAATTGGAGACTGCATCAGTTATAAATCTGAGATTATTGCAGAAAATAATGTGAGTGCATTTTATTTGAGAAAAAGATGAAATACTTCTAAACTAAAAAGCAAGGGGTGGGAAGGGATAAATTTGGGAGTTTGAAATTTGCAAATGATAGCCACTATATATAAACATAGATAAAAAACGAATTTCTTCTGTAGAGGAGAACTCTGTTCAATATCTTATAATAACCTTTAATGGAAAATGAATATGAAAACAAATATATGTATGTATATGCAGGACTGGGACACTGTGCTGTACACCAGAGAGTGACACATTGTAACTGACGGTGCTTCAATTTGAAAAAAACAATAGTAATGGTCCTTTATTTTAATTTGCTACCCAGGGAAAAGGTGAGGAAAATATTTCCAAGTATTAAAGTAGCTAAAGTTAAAGACTGTGGTTACTCACACACACACAAAAAAATGCCTTCTATGAGATCACTCAGAGCATTGGCAAAACAGAAGATAAAAAAATCAACAAATGTTATTTATTTATTTGTTAACGGTCACATTTGCTTCCCCAGCAACATCACATGAAATATTCCCTTACATTTGTGTCACCAGAGTAGGACCAGCTTGAAGCAAAGTCACGTTTTTGTAGTAAAACAAGACGTTTCAGACGTACACACTGCACAGTAGTAAAAAGGAACAATTCTCCATCTCAAGACTCAGACAGGCTATGCTGGGAGTTGAAACATTGCATGCTCCAAAAGCGCATCTGGTAGTGATTAGGGCGGGGATGGGGAGCTGCTCATTCTGAGTGTGGATTGTGCTGTCACTATAAATGAGGGACGGGCTGAGAGGTTCCTTCCTTTTCTTTTATACCGAGTTTATAATTCCGTCTTTAAGATATTGATTTATTTCACTGATGCTCACCTGTGAGTGACAGAGCTCTAGATTTCCTGAGAAGCTGCTTATTTGGCCTTTTTTTTTTTTAATTGAAGCACCGTCAGCTACACTGTGTCAATGTCTGGTGCACAGCACAGTGTCCCCGTCCTGCATATACATGCACAGATTTGTTTTCATACTCTTTTTCATTAAAGGTTATTACAAGACATTGAATGTAGTTCTCCGTGCTCTACAGAAGAAACTTGGAGAGCTGAGTTATTCCCAAGGCATAGTCCATGCTTAAAATGTTCTTACTCTGTAAGTGTCCATGGAGCATGAAAATTCAGAAGCAATGAAGGCCACCTCACCCTGGATCTTTCCGTAGCTTCTCTTGGCAGCCTAAAATGAAATGATGAGAAAGCAACTTCCACGGAAAATCAACTTCTTAAATAACTGACAGCTAGAAAAAAATTCAGCTAGTTTAGAAGTTTACAGGACTCTCCTGATCCTGAGAAATGTGAGCATATTATTCCTGAAATCTGAATTTACTGGAGGATGGTTAACCTTACATTTCCTGAGGAAACAGTGCAGAACTGGCCTCACATGTTACCTGAGGAGAAATCAGCCCCCTGGAGGAATGCTCAGTGGCTTAGTCAGACTTACTGAAAGGAAGGTGCCCAGAAAATACACAATCTTTTTTGAATCTACCAGAACTTCTATCACTTTTTTTTTAATATTTGTATTATTGCTAAAGGTTTAGTTTTTTCATCTTAAAAAATAGCGCCTCTTTTAATTTTAATAAAAAAATAGTCAAGGCATAACGCCATTCGTCCCCTGCTGTACGGCGATGCTGCGTTTTAAATTTCCTTTTAATTTCACGTCCTCACTTTCAAAATCTTCTTATTCCAGTGAATTTTTCCTCCTACAAAGAAAGCCAGACAGAGTTAAGAGGGAGTTTTTCTCTAGAAATACAGCCATCAATAACCCAGAAGCCCCAGAAATAAGTTCTTCATTTCAATCCCCACGGCACCAGGGCACATTTGTCATCTGTCCGTCACGTCCAGGACATGTGAGTAGGTGAGGCTGAACCTCTGCTCCGCTTCTGGATGGCTGATCAAATCACTCCTTCTGAGCAGGAAAAAAAAAAAAAAGCCTCTCTAACCTTTCTACACCTGCTTCTGCTTCTGTAGAGCTTCCTGAATGCAGCTGCCCTTCAGCTGTTCCCCTCACCTCCCACAGGTGAGAGTCAGGCCACAGCCACTGTCAGTCATGAGATTTGAGACCATTGCTTGGGGACAACAGGTGTCTGCAGGGAACTGCTTTGACTGCAAGGTTGTGGCTGCACCCGCCACAGCCACCCCTGTGAGCACAGCCCAGGGTTTAGGGTGTGAGTCGACATCCAGCTTTTGTCTGGTTCTGAATCAGGAGGCATTAAAATAAAGCCATCAGTTCTTGCAGACCCGGAAGACTCTGTTCCAGGGCTCTGAGCTCCCCCTGCCTAGCTCTGAGCTCCATCCAGCTTTCTCCTGTACACGTGAAATCTTGCTTCCTGCACACACGGTGTTTTGAAAACTACAAGCACCCAAAGAAAAGCATGCTCTTAAAGTCACGGATCAAGTGTCTGTCACCTTTGCATCATCCCAGCAGAGCATACCCATGAGGGTAACGTGGGCAACGTAAAAGCAGATGTTCTGAAAAAGAGCCGACAGGGCTGTTGCCGTGAGAGGAGCCCGGACGCTCATCTGTTGTGAAGGGTGTCGCTGCAGATCTCTCGGACGACACATCCCCACTGCAAGGGGAGGGCGACTGCAAGCTGGGACCTGAAAAAGCATCGCCAGAGGGCACAGCTCATCTTTCATGACCATCACCGCCATCGTTACGATTTTCATCGCCTTTGTAGACCCTGACAGAATGCCACAACAGAGTGTTTGCACACGTAGCAAAAAGTTACGCTCTTTTTCTTTTACTTTTTGTAAGACTTCGAAATTACAAATATCTCTTACTAGAAAACATGTTCAGCTGTTGTCAGTTTAATCCTGGGGCTGGAATTATTGTCACCTTTGCTGTGTCACTATCTGCAAGAGGGGGACTGAGTAAAAGATGACTAACAGCAGTCATGTCTTCGTATCAGTTGTTAGTGTCACCTGTGTATTCGGTAGCTGAAGTGACCCCCGTGAGAATATTTTTAATACTTTTCTTAAACATTATTTATAGATTTGCCAACATATTTGCAATGTCTGGGAAATTAAAAACATTTCTGCCAGCCATTCCTTTATGGGGCCACATGCTTTTGCATCTTGAGGACCAAGTTTTGTCTGGTCAGCTTCCTGATTTAGATGCCAAGTCCTTCATACCAAGCGCTCCGGACATAGATTCTTGGCAGCACGGTTCCATTAACGTCACACTTTTTCCTAATCTCGGACTTCTTCTTTGTCATTTACCAGATCTGTGTGTGCGTGTGTGGTGTGCATGTGTGTGTGGCTCTGTGTGCTCTGCAGTGATTGCTGCCCACATGTGGTAATAGGGTGACTTAGAGTCTTCAGTCTTTCAGGGACATTTGCATTTCAGTAGAAGTTACCAGAATGTTGAAAATAATCCTAAACTTTCAAAGTTTGGCAATGCTGGAATTTGAATTCCAATGCGGAACTGAAGACAGAATACCTTCTTTATGCTAAAGAGGGCATCTCCCTCGGGCCGAGTTGTCAGGCCTGTGTGGGCTGTCTTGCAGGGTCGTGCTCTCAGCCAGGCTCACATTATCACCACGGCTTCTGTTCTACAAACTATAAAGTCCTGTCTGTACATGTTTGAGACTTTATTTTATATACGCACTGTTACTACATGACAATGACTCTTTGTAGATCTGTGTCACTCATTTCAAGCGAGACAATGCTGGCTTAGTGACGCTGTGTGGAATCTGTATTCCCTGGTCCTTAGGACTAGCCTTTCAGCCACTGTCACCAGAGCAGGAGAAGGTGTGAATCAGCCAGGTCACGAAGTGTCCCGAGAACTCAGCGGGGCCTGCAGGACCCGCACACGGGCCGGCTTGGCTTCTGTCCACTGCAGGGTCCCCTTGGCAAGGCTGACGGCAGGGCGCCGGGGTGGTTCCCCGAGGCTGCGGACTTCACTCTGTGACTGACTCGCCTCAGCCCTGCAGCCCTGGACCCCAAGGCCTTGCTGGGCACAGTATTTTTAACCTCTTTGGATTAGTTACCAGCCGTAGAAACAGCATCAATTCGGATCCGTGTTTTTGTTTTCCACGGACCATTTCCGAAAGCCGAGGGCGCACGCAGCGCAGGCCGTACGAAGCGCAGGCCGTACGACAGAGGTGAGCTCAGACCGGCCTTTTGGTTCTGGGGGCTCAGGGTCACCGTGGGCGAAGGCTTCAGCCGCTTTCATCGTCCCTTTTATTTTCTCTTCCAGACCCTGCAGAGTCCTCGGTGCCCACAGCTCCCACAGGAGGCAAGACGGAGCCGGAAGCACCAGGCGACCCGCCGCTCAGCGCGGGGACCTCCGGGCAGACGTCCTCAGAAGCCGCTTCAAGGAGCCCAGACTCCGGCCCCCACGAAGCTCCTGCCGCTGGCCGAGCACATCATCTTGATCTTTCACCGACATTTTCTGACACTGAGTGTTTTCATCTGTGAAATATGAAAACCAGGAGGTCATTTCCCACCTCAGGAGGCACCACCGGCTGGGTTCCCTCAAGCGGGTGTGGAGGTGGAGCTTGGCGGTGGGGATGTTCCTTGGAGGTAAACATCTGGGGTGGGGGTGGGGGAGCAGGATGGGGCAGAGAGAGAAACAAGATGCGGCTCGTCCGTCCCTACAGGGGCTCTGTAGCAGACACCCCTTGTCACAGTGGCCTCTCAGTGATCTGGGTGTCTATACCGCTCTGCAGCCAGTCCCTGGATGCGGGTGGTCCTCTGACCCAGGGTCTTGGACGGGGCAGCTCTCGCAGCTGAGGAAAACCCTGAAGGAGCTGGGAGCCAGTCGGCCCCTCTTGGAAGCGGGTCTGGGGGGCACGCGTCCTGCCCCATAATAGGAACGCGGTAATGTGGTGGAAGGACTTTACCCTGGAGACATAAGACGTTTTCTTGATTCTTTCTATAAACATTTGCTGTCTTCCTGATTTTGTATCAATATACAACTAGGATGTATAGGTGGGACACGGAGGGTCTTTAGGGGAGTAAAATTTCTCTGCATGAGACAATGACGGTGGGCACATGTCACTGTACATTTGACCAAACCCAACACCAAGGATGAGCCCTAACATAAGCAATGAACTTCAGTGAATAATAACTTGTCAACATCAGCACATCGTTTACAACAAAAGCAGCAAGCACTCGTGCAGGACGGCGATCGTGGACAAAGGTGTGTGTGGGAACACCCTGGTTGCGTGTGCTGTGAACCTAAAATTGCTCTAAAAATAGAGTCTATAAAAATAATGAAAAAAATAAGGTGTATTTAAATCTGAGAGGCTAAATCCAATTGCGAATACACATTTTGTTGTCTAAGGTAAGACAGTACACAGCTCTCTGAGAGGGGAAGGCGTTGGTTTCATTTAGGCAGCCTCCTAATTTCATGTGTAATGTCCTCTGGAAAACTTGTGCAAGAGTCAAATATATAAAATTTAAATGAGATTAAGGAAACAGACATTATAAATCACCTTTGTGCAAATTAGAAAAGGCACATCTATGCTCAGATGGTGGGGAAAGTTGGGCCCCCCTCTCCGGGCAGAAAGCACCGCCTTTTGCAGTCACGGTGGGGGCCAGGCTGGCACCTTCGTGTGGTGCTCAAACTACAGCCGTGTGGGGCGCAGACTAAATCATACCCACGCGGTGACTTCAGCATCGCAGGGTGAGTATCCCACAACACTAGGTTTCCGTGTGTCTCTGTCTTCCCTGCTCTGTGGTCCTTCCTGGGTCCACATCAGCAACATGGTCTCAGGTCAGACAGCAGCCTTGCAGTTACCAGCCCCTGGGCCATTTCTGAACTGCTCATTGTGTGAAGTCTGCATTGCTACCCTCATCTCTTACTTCTCCGTTAGGGCTAACCCTCTAACTACTCCAGGCCCCCGGTGCGCCCATCCCTCTTCCTCTCATCCTTGTCTCTGCACTTTCTTTCTGGCCTCTCTGAGACGTCGTGGTTTGGACATAAGCCACTTCTTTAAAAGCGTCTTTAACTTCATTACACATTCCTTTGACTGTCGTATTTTCTTGCCAAAGCAGACCCTGCTTAACTATCTTCTTACACCAAGCAGCTGAACATGGCTGGAGAAAACTCTCACAGCCATTTTAATTGTTCTTGCTTGAAATGTATAATCACAAACCTGAAAGAAGCACCTGAAGTGCCAGATAAAATCCACAACAGCAGAGGAGAATGGGAGGAGGCTGGAGGGGAGCCGGGGGCCCGCCTCTTCCTTCCGGGATAGTGTGAGCGATGCTCTCTGCTGGCTGGACTCTGATCAGAATGATGCATACATATGACCAAGAAGGAAGTCCAGAAAAGCAGGACTTCCTGAATCTAGAAAGGAAGGAGGACTAATCGCTGGAAGAAACAGCTGGTCATGCACGGCCAGAGCCAGGCAGAGACGTGAGCTTGGTCGGAACATGCCAAAGCCTGTCGCTGCTTTGCAGTGACTTCCAGAACCACGAACCTGCCGGGCGGAGAACCATCTGCAGCCCTGCCACGCCCTGCACTTGTGTTTCTCCATCCTCCTGGACTCTTAGATTCGCTGTGCGCCCGTCATATTTCTCAAATATTTTGGCATCACCTGTCATGGCCCCTGGACAGTTTTCAGTAACAACAAAACTCAGTCTCAAGTCAAGGATTATGAGTCCGGAAAACATTTGTCGAACATGTGGTTTAAATTATTTTTCCTGTGTCTGGAAAATTAGTAGATTTCTAACCTACAGAGAGCATAAAGAATATAAGAGTAGGTATTTCTGGGTAAAACTGCAGAAGGAAGTTGCTCCAACATCGTATAACTTATTTGTATAACAGGCTGAAGATATGCCTTGATATTTAGCAAAACGGGCTGTAAGGTGACAGCTTCTAGATGGAGTATTCCAGAGGATTCTCCTCAGAGCGCTGCCCGCAACAGACCAAGAATACGCTTCACAGACACGGAAATTAAATTAATTTTGCATGTGTTCATTGAGCAAGATGCCAAAAAATGTATCTCTTTCACTGTAATTCACTTAATAATTTATTTATGTGATACGGTATTTCAAGATATTTTAATTGACAAAGTGTCATACACTTCATGAAAGAGAAATTAATCAACAATGAAGAGAAAGATAAATCCAAAGAAGGACAAAGGTGGGAAAATAATCTATAAACATTAAAAAAAGAGAAAGAATAATTTATAAATTATTGGGAAATATTAGCAGAATTAAAGTCATCACTTCGAAGATGATTTGGACTTACAAGAACTGTTTTCTTGGGTTTTTCTTTGCATCCGGAAGTTTCATGGCTTCATCGATACACCCCTCCCAAGGTGTTCCGTAGAGACGTGTCAGTTACTCATAACGGCTTCGTGGCAGTGACCACGGCGCAGAGCTGCAAGTCGTCCCTTCGGGAATCGGTTCCTGCTATGATGTTCTGCTCTGGGGGAATGATTTTCTCCTCTGCCGGAACTCCAATCAGAATGAATGATTTCTGTTTCTGAAGGAGATCACATCTTAAAATTATTTTTGCTGTTAGGGATGGGTGTGATTTCTGGAAGCTGCGAAAGGCATTGAGCAAAGACTGCCAGACAGGTTTGCGATTACAGCTGAAGAAAGCAGCCTTGAACTTTACGGTCCTGGGTCGTGTTGTGTGGCCAATGAGACGACAGCAGCAGAGAGTCTCAGCGAAAGACTCCAGAAACTTTCGAATGAAAGGCAGCACCTTGCGGGTAAGCGTGTAATTTCTTCAGGTAATTACTTGGAAGAGGAAGAGCTAACCCACAAACGCTGCTATGTTTACTTAAAATCTGCCTCCATGAGTTGCTGCTCCGGATGAAAGAAGGAACAAAGAGGACCGACCACTGGATCCTGGACCAGGGAAAAGATACAAAAAGGACATCAGTGGGAACCATCGAGAAAACTTTAAAACAGACTGAGGATTAGGTAATGTTCATTTGATTTGCTATTCAATGCCTGAGTCTGATGATAACTATTTTTTTGGTTCTGAATGAGGATGTCCTTGTTAGGAAATGCACACTGCAGGACTAGGGGCTGCAATGGGGTAAAATTATTCTCAAACGGTTCAGAAAAGTAGCTTACGTGCATAGACATTTGCACACGTGAGATACTTGTGCATGGGCGGGGATGTGTATGTGTATATGTGTGTATGCGTGAAGGCTGTTTAAGGGCCCCTTGTTCTGTTCTTGCAACTTCAGTGGGTGTGAAATTCTGTCAACATAAAAGATTAAAATCCAAACCATAATGACAAGCGGGCTTCGCATGTGAACGTGTATTTGTGTGTGGCTGTGTGTGCACACTGCATGGGTGTAGTTTGATAATGAGAGTCATACCTGCTTGTACATAAGATTTGGAAAATAAAAACGAAATCTGCCATCTCAACATTTTCAACCTAAGCTGAAGTTTCCTCTAGAATTTTTACAATTGATCAATTGTTATATAATTCACACTATGTTTTGCTGTTTTTATAACCTGTACCCAGATTTCTCATTTCGCATTTTTCTTAAGTCCCTTCCCGTGTCACCCAGTCTTAGTCGTCATCCCGTAAGGTGGCCAAACACTGCACACTTGGGATTTCTCTCTTCATCAAGCTGTCCCCGCACTGCATGCTCTGGCTCAGAGCCTCTGCAGAAGTCCGACTTGTGCTCTGAAGCCAACACTTCTTGGTGGTTGTGATGTCTCATCTTATGTGTCGCTGTAACTAGACTGTGGTGTCAGTTGTCAGGTCAAACGCCAATCGAGCTGTTGATGTGAACATTTTGTAGCTGTGATTAAGGCTGAGTAGTCAGCAGACCGAGGGAGACAGGTTTCCCTCTAGAACGTGGGTGGGCCTCATCCAATCAGTTGTGGGCCTGAAGGACAAAGGACCAGATCCCCTGAGGAAGAGGATTTGCCTCTGGGTTTCCAGCCTGCTGGTCTGCTCTGCAGATTCTGGGTTTGCCAGCACCCACAGTCTTGTGAGCCAACTTCTTAAAACAAATCTGTCTCCCATATTTATTTATCACATTCATCTCTCTATCTAATCTCTATCCATTGAGGCCTCTGGGGTTCTATTTCTCTGGGAACCCTGAGTATACAAGTCTACACTCCAGAAAGTTGGTTAGCCATTTTCTTCCTCCTATAAAATAGAAAAGGCAGTGATACTTTACCCACAGGACTGATACGAGCACACACTGTCCTTTAATGGGCGTTCACGTTACCTGGCTGACCTCACAGCTACAGGATGCTGGCTCTTCTTCTTAAAGCTGCTTTCATTGTTTGTCCAGTCTGTGAGCTCTTCTTATCACATCAGGATCAGGAACTTCAGCAGAAAAATCTGGAAGAGCAAAGGAAACAAAAGGAGGTGACTCTCACCTCTGTACAGTTCAGCATCATCTGCCTCTTGAATGACGGGGTTCTGGGAGCCATGTGGGGGCAGGTCTAGATTCTATTTCACTGGATCAATATTTAGCATGAATGAGTTGTTTTATTTCATCCCTTTGAACAATCTAGGATCCAGAATAAAAAGTATAATTGTAATATATTGGACTATTGTGCTTTCTTCAAATCAGGGAATTTCATATTTAGTTTTGTGTTTTGGAGGGAGCTTGTTCATTTTACTGAAGTACAGTCAGTTGCAATGTGTCCATTTCTGGTGCACAGCAGTGTCCCAGCCATGCATATATGTGTGTGTATATATATATATATATATATATATATATATATATATATATGTATTCATTTTCATATTCTTCTTCATTAAGAGTTAGTATAAGGTATTGAATACAGTTCCCTGTGCTGCACAGAGGAAATCTGTCTTTTACCTGTTTTTATATAGAGAGGTTGTCATTTCATCCTTTGCAAATCTCAAACTCCCAAATTCATCCCTTCCCACCCCGTTTGCCCCGGTAACCATAAGACTGTTCAACACGTCTGTGAGATCGGATCAGCTTTTTCATGGCCTCCATGCCGGTCTCTATAAAAAGTGCTTCCGAGCATCCTACGGCCCTAAAGAGAAAATGCCAAACCCACCACAAGACCTCGCGGGGCCCTGGCCTGCCCCACGCCTGCCTGCAAGATGCATCGCAGGCCGGGCTCCGTCTGCCTCCTGCCCAACAACCCCTGGGTCACCGCCCAGGTCCTCGGGATTCCTCTGCCAGAGGACGATGTCCCTCCTTTGCCCCTAATTCCTACCCGTCCCTTCCCCTCCTTTTTCCTCAGGGTAAAACTTGCTGCCGCAGAGCCCTGCTGCCCCTGCTCGGGGGGAGCCACCCACCTGAGCTTCTCTTTCCCGCACATTTCACGGTTTTAACGCAATCGTGCCGTTTGATATTTACCGTTTCCCCGTCCCGCCAGCCCGTGAGGACGGGGCGTCAGGGACCCTGGACCAGGCATCACGTCTGTCCTCTAACAGGCGCTGGACAACGAGACGCTGAACGAGTAAGCGGGGCAGAGCTCGCGCGCCCCTCCCGGCACACACGGGCTACACTCCAGGGAAGAGCCTGCTTCCTAGACTCTTTACCGGATTGTTTAAACGCTGGCAGTCTCAGCGCCACCGTCCACAAAACTAGTGAGGAAACCGCTCATGACTTGCAATAGGGTTGTTTCCAGAATCGGTTTAGAACACGCACGTGAGTCACTCCGCATAAAGGCACGTTTTCCTTTGTCATTAGAAGGGGCAGGAAACCATCTGTGCGCTGAGTCCCAGGGCGGGGACCGCAGTCTGCAGGAGCCTGGGTGAGGCGCCCGCGCTGAGAGCCTCCTGCAAAGGCAGGCGGCAAGGGGGATCCACCTGGGGACAGAGCCGCGCGTGGCGGCCACTTCTGGGAGCCTGTCCTTCTGCAATAACAGGGAGCTGGAAGACAGGCAGAATTTGTAAAATTAGAAAATGTTCCAACTTGTTATTTGAAGAAGATATTGATTAGGAACCTATTATGTGCCAAGCCTAGCGCTGAGTGCTGGGCATAGTAAAAGGCTGGTAGAAAAAGAAAGCCGGACCTGATGAGCACCTCCCCGAGGTCCGACACTGCACTGAGGAAGCGACAAGCGTCGGGCTTCCCTGGGGGAGACGTTCGCCAGGTCCTTCTCTGAAGCACCCCACTGAATAAAACAGGGAACAGGGTTCTTCACTTTTAGTACAAAGCAGCTCACGGACACCGCAGTAACTTCACTCACCAACTACTGGGTTTCCTAGGACACATCTCATTCTTCTGAAATGCATTTGTATCATGTGAAGCAAAGGCTTTCTACACTTGGACTGTACAAGCATATATAAAAATAATACAGGACACTGAAAACGTGATTTCAAACTTTGTATAATCCAGTGATTTCACCAGAAACAAATCCGAATCCAATTTGAATTCTTATTTTTAAAAACTGTAAGTCCTTTGTTCTTCTAAAGGTTACATTAAACCTATAGATAGCCTTCAGGAAAATTGACAATTTTTTTCCCTCTTTCCATAGATGAACACAGAATGTCTCTCCACCATTGTCTTCTTTGATCCTTTTCATTAGTTTTCTGCCTTATGTATCCTGCATATGTTTTGTTAAATTTATGCCTAAGTATTTCATTATTTAAAGACACCATACATGGAATTCTTTTTAAAATTTTGGTTTCCAAATAGTTCCTTTGCCAACGAAATGGAAATCAATACACTGGGTGGTTCATAAAATCCTTCTATAAAAATATTGTTCCCAGGAGTGAACGCTGACCTCGGTGATACAGTTCACTTGCTTTCTGGTGAAGGTTCCTTATCTCACTGCAAACCTGAGAGAAATGGCTTGCAGGACACACTTTGCAAAACACTCCTTTAAAGTCAATGTTGTTATTTTGAGACCGTTGCAACAGTTACCCTTCATATTAATCATATAAGCTAATTGTATCTGTTTATTTTTTACTGTGTAAATTACTCTCTGAAAGAGTGAATCCTTGAACAACAGGGGGGTTACAAGTGCTAATTTTTTGTGCCGTTGAAAATCCCTGTATGACCTCACAGTTGGCCTTCCATATCCTCAGTTCTGCATCCTGGAAATTCAACCAATCCCAGATCTGTATTATTGAAAAAAATCCATGTGTACGTGAACCTGCACAGTTCAAACCTGTGTTGTCCAAGGGTCAACTATAATTCAATTATAACATATTTGATTTGTTTAAATTATAACTGTATAGACAAACGTGCATTTACTTGTCAATCAAGCACAAATTGTGTTAATAAAATTCATTGAACTCATTGACTTTTGGAGATTGTTAATTTCCTGGAAAAAAAAAGAATTGTCGATAAAAATGATATCTTGTTCAAACAAATTCAATATTCTTATTGAATAGTACTAGAATAATAAAGAAAAATAAGTAATTTGCAGTTCTTTCAGGTGAACTTTACAATCAAAATCTTTGCCAGAGAAAATATTATGACTTAAGTAAAAGACAGGTTTTTACATTAAATGCAATGATTTTGATACTGCTTAGAGAGACTAGTGCCTTTTATTCTTGACAAATGATCTGATTTCCCCTCGAGTCAACAATTTGGTGGCCCACTGTAATATTAAACGTATCTCTCTGAACTGCGTTTCAACACTTCACTTATATCGCAAAACAGAATTTGAAATGAAAGCACTCTTGTCTGTCACTTACACTGTTTGACATTCACTTCACAAACTTCAGGCCAGACTATGTGTCATATATCGTGTCTGGAGATGGAGGTTCAAAAATAGACTGCACAAAAAATGTGACAATGAGTGTGTATATGTCCATGAATGACTGAAAAATTGTGCTGAACACTGGAATTTGACACAACACTGTAAAATGATTATGAATCAATAAAAAATGTAAAAAAAACAGACTGCACACAATCCATTTCCTATATAAACGCCCGTGTTTTAATGCAATAAATACGCTGGATTTTTTGTTACCTGGAACTCACAAGTGATGAAGCCAAACAGCAAAATCTCAGAACGATGGGATCTGGAAACTACGTAAAGAAATAACAAGGAAGCACGGGGAAGGGTCTATTCATCAACCACGAACGTGTGTATATCATTAAAGGGGCGTGGGAAAGCTACAGACCGCAGAGCACGTTTTATCTAGGACTTCACAGAAGACTGGGGAAAATCGGGTTTTGTGTAAGGTGGGAACACCCGTTCTAGCCAGAGGGATAAATACGTGAAAATGCATAGAAGCTTGAGCCACGATCCAGGGACAAGGGTGCTTTGCCAAGTGATATGGACTTGACCGTGTTGGCTTGCAGTCACTGCAGTGTGGTTGCTGGACCAGCAGCGCTGGCATCCCCTGGAAGCAGGTTAGAAATGGGCATTCTCGGGCTCCACCTCAGACCCACTGGATCCGAGACTGGGAGGGAGGGTCCACTAATGTGCGTTTCAACAAGCCCTCCATGGGCCTCTCGTGCTGGTCAAGTTTCAGGGGCCGGGTTTTAAATCAAGTGGATGACATGATGGAACTAACTCAATGAAGGATAATTCAGGCACCAGGGTAGGGGGCTGACGGCGCTGGTAACGGTCGGCGATGTGGAGACCAGTGAGAAGGCCCCACACTGCTCCCTGGCACAGAGCTCTCACACAGTAAAACACACGCCCAGCCCCACGGGTGTTCCCTGAGGATACGGAGTCTGCATGTTCATGCTTCTGGCATCAGTGCAACATCTGACACCCAGTTGGTGCTCAATTAACGTTTTCAGTTAATTATTAATGCTGAACAGTGTATGTAGTGTATGTGATGGACATGGAAGCTTTGACCAAGGCAGAAACTAGAAGTGACTGAAAAAGACAGGAATTTTGCTGCAGGAAATACGATCTTACACACTTAGACTTTCCAGTAGAGTCTGAGTCTGGACTTGGTTCACTCAGTGGCTCAATGACATGTTCAGTTTCTTTTGTCTTTTGACTCTGCCGTCCTCGATGCTCTGGTTTGCATCCTCAGCTTTGTCCTCTCGCTGCTCCAGGATGGCTGCAGCGCCCCCTGGACACTAACCCTCACACAGCAATAGCTGAAGACAGGAAGGCAGGACGGCCCCTTGCGTGCTTTCTGCAGTGGCGGCAAACGTCTAGGAATCGGCACCTCCGCTTTAATTGCCAGTGGTTTCCTCTAATGCGCTGTTGACCAGATACGGTGGTCTGAATATTTGTGCCCGCCCTCCCCTCCCCCGCAGCCCAATATGAAGGTATCGGGGGTGGGGCTCCCGGAGGTGATGAGGTCATGAGGGTGGATCGCTCTGTAATGGGATAAGTGCTCCTATAAAGAGACCGCGCCGGCGCCCTCCCGCCTGCCGCCGTGCGCGGACTCCCCAGGCCTGCGCGCAGGAGAGCGCTCTCGCGCAGCCGCGCGGGCCTGGGTCTCGGACCTCCAGCCGCCAGAGCGGTGAGACGTGCATTTCCGTTGTTTATAAGCCACCTCGTCTTCAGCACTTTGCTGGAGCAGCCTGAACAGACTGCGCTGAGACATCAGAATCGCCTCTTACGCTCAGTTCTTAAGCCGCCGCGGGCCAGGGAATGCAATTACCACCGTAGGCTTAAACGAACCAAGATTCGCCCCTGGGGCTGCCGTTACCTTAGCCTCTCAGGAAGCACACAGCTTCGGAAACTAGAAGAAAGTGATGAGAGTGGAGGGTCACGGCCATTAGGTAGGAAACTAACAGAATTCATAGCAGTCATGTCCGTTTCAAGGATTGGTCTGTGGGTAACGCATGGGAACCCCCTGTTTTAAAGGGGAAGTTCTGTGCAAGGGTGAGTACCTGCCACGTGCTTCTCATGGCCCTGAGAACTTCTAGTGCTGATGGTGTGGAAAACCAAGCCTTCAGAGGAAGACCCAGGGGCATGTGGCACCTCTGCAACTGACCAGCTTTCTGACTTCCATCAGGTAGAAAATCTGTGTTTCTACTTATCTATGGCATAAGTCACCTTGCATCCTTCTCCAGATCATCGTGTAAATAAAGTGTCCCTGATAAACAGGAAGTTATACCACTGCTCTGTTATTAAAGGCCTCCACCCCCTTCACCCCCCGGTAATAAAGCAGAAAGACTCTAACATTCCTTGACTGTTTAATGTCACAGGCACAAGTTTTCTAATTTAATCCATAAACATACAACCCACTGATGTAGGAATGATTATTCCCTTTTATAAGAGAGAAGTCCATGGCTCAAGGCTCCAGGTATCTTGTCCTAATTAATGATATGGCTGAGAGTGACAGGAAAGGAGTTGAGTCCTTGGCTGTTGGACCCTAAGCAGGGCTCCCGCCCAGGCGGGCAAGCACAGCCAGCCTTCTGCAGCGGCAGAGACGCGGGCGGCGGGTCGAAGAGCTGATCCCTCTGCTCTCAGCTCCCACTGCCCAGACTCCCCGGGGCCGTCATTCTAAACGTGTCAGCAACACACCCTTCAAGAAAGGCTAGTAAGAAATGAGAAGACTGAGATTTCTAACTATGTTTTGAAGTGCACTTTTAAATACAGATTTTCCTTTTCATGCACTTGAAATCAGCGAGACAGTCTTCCAGGAGCAGAGGCTGGAGCAGTGAAGGCCTGTGGAAGTTTTCTGGAATCTGTGGAATTAGCGATGGCCCCAGGCGCTCTTGCTTCAAGTGTGGAGCCTTTCAGGTAGCGGTAGATGGGGCTGAAGGAAGGGAGGCTGGGTGGTTTGAAAAAAAGTTCTTTTTTATTATTGTCAGGATCAATTCACCAGGCTGTGAGGTGAATTAAGAAACCTTGGCTCTAGAAAGAAATCCTTGGTAACTTCAGGCCGCAGCGGTTTGATTCCAACGCGCAGCACCTGCTTCTACGGGCTCCCGGCAGGATGCCCGAGCCCCTCCAGCCACAGTGTGCACCTCGCTTTGTTTGCTTTCTCTAAAGCTCAGCTCCAAACACCTTCTCTCTCCAGGGACAGAGGGGAAGGGCGCAGGGGCAGGGAGGCTGTCTGTGCAGGGGAGACTGTGGGCGCTGCCCGGAGGGGGACTCCTTACAAGGTTCAGCTTCAATGAACTGTTCTCCCGTGCATCTGAGACAAACAGAAAGGGAAGTCCGGCACCGGCATCCAACAAGAGAGGGTTCCACCTAAATATGTGCATCAACGAGGCATCTCTTTCCATCCCTTTAACCAAACAGGAGGTGTGAGGTCTTATCAGGCTTCTCCTGAGAAACAGAATCAATAGGATAGCTCACTCTCTCTGCCTCTCTCTCCCTGTGTATCTAAATATAAATATATACAGAGAGAGAGAGAGAGAGAGAGATTTGCTTTAAGGAACTGGCTCGTGACTGTGAGGCTGAAGATCCAGGGAAGAGTTGCTGTTGCGTCTGAGTTCGAAGGCTGCCTGCTGAGGGGGTTCCCCGCTCCCTTTTCTTTGGGGGCGGCCAGTCTTAGCTCTGGTAAGACCTTCAGCTGACTAGCTGAGTCCCACCCACCTCAGGAAAGGTAAGCTGCTTATTCAAAGTCTACTGAGTTACATATTCATCTTACCTAAAAAATACCTTCAGCGAAACATTTAGAACAATGTTTGGCCACACGTCTGGGCACAGCTGTGCAGCCACACCGACACAGGAAATCACCATCACAACGGTTTAGGCTGTGTGTGTGGAGGCTCCTGCTGTCTCTTAGATTCGCACTGAGCCCTGAGGTCCTCTGACGCCATCCTCTTGCTGTTTCGAAGGACCACATAAACCATTTCATCTGCTCACAATGAGTCTTACAGAGCTAAAGAGCACTCCCGTGCGTGTAAAATCTTCCTGCGGGGAATATGAGCCAGATTCCTCAGACAGATCAGATGGTGCACAAGTAACATCGGGTTAATCTCAACATAGCTGCTTATTGAAATATTTTTCCTCTTGGTAAAAAAATAAACTCACTCACCCATGTAATTTTTTTTATTTTCTTTTTTTAGGCAAGCCAGATGTCTGTGCAATACTAAATATTGCAACTTAAAATTGGACATCAGAACGCAGAAACTATGAGTGTGGAAATGCAACCGAGTCAAGTGTTCACCATCCCTGAGCATCCTGTTATACAAAATCTACTGAGGTTGGTTGTGGCCTGACACTCGAGGGGTGAGCCCCTTATTTCAACATTTGCTATTTTTGCAAAGAGTTCACTTCCATTTTTACTTTGGGGAGTGTAGTTATTTTTACACGAGATCTTGATAGAATTCCTGGGACAGCACGTGGCTGAGAGTCGTCTGGAAGCGATGCGCTTCCCCAGATCCCGCAAATTATGACCTACCAAAATGTCCAACTCACTCCACTTTTTCAGCCTTTCTCCAGCCTGGAAGGGTTTCTTGTTTTATTATGATGTTGTAGGTAATTTGTCAGCCAAAGGAGACCTCCGTATCTTGGAAACAAAGAGGTGGCTGACCTCAGGACTCTTGATTATAAAATGAATTGGACAGCCAAGGTCTCCGGTTATGGGACTGCTCAGCTGTAACGATGCTCTGTGCTTTACGTTAGCTGTTTTCTGCCAAAGCCGAGGGCACTGCTTTCTTGAGAAGCTCCTCGGTCTGTCAATCCTTACCTCGTCACTCACTGTAATCATCACTTATGTGGCGATGCTTCCTGCGAGACAGGCTGTGCCTCGCTGCCAGAGCTGGGAACGATGAGGTTGCCTGTGCTTTCATGCCCAGTTTCGCCGTGCATTTTGCAGTGATAGTCATGGTCCCCACCACCACGTGTCTAACATGTCCATGACAACAGACAACTGTGAAACAGCAGAAAGATGCAGCAAACTCAATGACGTTGGACTGTGGTGGCCACGCTACACCTCCCCCCACTGTCTGAGGTGATAGGAATGCATAACAAGAGAAGAAATAAAAATAAAACATTCTATGATTTTCATTCTCGACATGTGTCTTTCCTTTACTGCTTCCTAATTTTAAAACAGTTTGAGCTGCTTAGCTTAGCAGAGGGTGACCCTCTAAACCTAGACCAAGGCTTCTATTATGCAAAGGTATTAAAATGGTTTTCACTTAGCTGCTTCTTAGGTTACTTCCGAAACGTGTCTTTTCGTTTCTCACCGCCCCCCGTACGTGGGAGTCAGAGGGACCACTGCCCTGGCTTGCCTTCCATCCAGTCTGCTCAGGCTGCTGCGACAGAATCCAAGCCCGCCTCAGAGGGACTGCGAGTCCCAGCCCAGGCCACCGTGACAAACCGATGATCACAGTAAGGTGAGTCACACACACATCTCTCTTGTGTCCTAACGCACGTAGAAGTTATGTTTACACTATTAAGTGTGCAATAGCATATCTTAAGAGAACAATGCACACACTCTCATTTAAAAATAGTTTATTAGTTAAGAAATGCTGACCATGATCCAAGCCTTCATTGAGCCCTAATCTTTTTGCTGGTGGAGGGTCTTGCCTCGGTGTTGACGGCTGCTGACTGATCAGAGTGGTGGGTGCTGAAACCGGGTGGATGTGGCAATTTCTTAACATCAAGAAAGAGTGAAGCTCGGCGCGCCGTTTGCCTGCCTTTCATGACGATTTCTCTGCAGCAGGCAGTGCCGTCCGATCGTGCTCTCCCCACGGCAGACCTTTCAGAACTCGAGTCAGTCCTCTCAGGCTCTGACACTGCTTCATCAACTAAGTTCATGGCACATTCTAAATCCTTTGCTGTCATTTCAGCAATCTTCACAGCGTCTTCACCGGGAGGAGAGTCCATCTCATAAAAACACTTCCTTTGTTCGCCCGCAAGAAGCAGCTCCTCGTCCATGCAAGCTGCACCGTGAGATGCAGCAATGCAGTCCCCTCTTCAGGCTCCACTTGCAATTCTAGTTTCTCTTGTTCTTTCCACTGCGTCTGCAGTTCCTTCCTCCGCTGAAGGCTTGAACCCCTCAAAGTCATCCAGGAGGACTGGAATCAACTTCTTCCAAACTCTCGTTAATGTTGGTACGTTGACCTCTTCCCATAAATCATGAATGTTTGCTCTTCATGGCAACTAGAATGATGGATCCTTTCCAAAGTTTTCAGTTTACTCAGCCCAGATCCATCAGAGAAGCTCCTGTCCACGGCAGCTACAGCCTCACAAAGTGCATTTTCCAAATGAGAAGGCTTGAGAGTCAAAAACCGCCCTTGACGCATGGGCTGCAGGATGGGTGCTGTGTCAGCAGCATGAGGACAACGCTAGTCTCGTTGTACGTGTCCATCACAGCTCTTGGGTGATCAGATGGATCGTCAGTGAGCATTAATATTTTAAAAGATCTTTTTTCTTTCCTTCCTGAGCAGTAGGTCTCAAGAGTGAGTTTGAAATATTCAGTAAGCAGTGTTTTAAACAGACGTGCTGTCATCCAGGCTTTGTTGTTGCATTTACAGAGCACAGGCAGAGTGGACTTGCCATAATTCTTAGGGACTCTAAAATTGTCAGATGGTAAATGAGCATCGGCCTCAACTTTGAGTCATTGCTGCCTTAGCCCCTAACAGGAGAGTCGCCTGTCCTGTGAAGCTCTGGAGCCAGGCACTAACGTCTCCTCTCCCGCTATGGACGTCCTGGATGGCAGCTCCCAGTATAAGACCGGTTCATCCACAGTGAAGGTCTGTTGCTTAGTGCGGCCACCTTCGTGAGTTACGTTCACAGAATCTTCTGGAGAACGCACTGCAGCTTCCACATCAGCACTGGCTGCTCCGCCTGCACGTTCATGTTCTGGAGATGGCGTACTTTCTTAACCTCAGGAACCAACCTCTGCTCATTCCGATCTTCTCTTCTGGAGCTTCCCCACCTCTCTCAGCTGCCACAGGATTGAAGAGAGCTGGGGCCCGGCTCTGGATGGGGCTTTGGCTGGAGGGAAGGTGGTGGCTGGTTTGATCTTCTGTCCCGACCACTCAGACTTGCTCCACATCAGCAATGGTGCTGCTTTGCTTTCCTAGCGTCTGTGTGTTCACTGGAGCAGCACTTTTAATTTCCTCCGGGAACTTTTCCCTTGCATTCTCAGCTGGGCTGTTTGACTCAAGAGGCCTCGTTTTTGGCTCGTCTTAGCTTTTGACACACCTTCCTCCTGAGCTTAATCATTTCTAGCTTTTGGTTTAAAGTAGGAGACGTGGAACTCTTCTTTACGTTCGAACACTTAGAGGCCACTTTTGGGTTATTAATTGGCCAGATTTCAGTATTGCTGTGTCTCAGGGAATAAGGAGGCTTGAGGGAAGGGTGAGAGACAAGGGGACAGCTGGTCAGCGAGCACTTAGAGCACACACATTTATCAATTCATTCATTGTCTTACATGACTGTGGTTTGTGGGGTGCCCCAAAACAATTACAATAGTAACATCAAAGATCACTGATCAAGATCTCCATAACAAATATAAGGACAATGGAAAAGGGTAAAATATTGCGAGAATTAACAAAATGTAACACAAAGACATGAAGTTAGCAAATGCTTTTCGGAAAAATGGCAGCAGTAGACTTGATCAACCCACAACTCACAACACAACTCACTTGTTGCCACAAACCTTCAATTTGTTAAAAATCTTCAAAGAGCAATAGAGAGAAGTGTGATAAATTGAGGTGCCACAATCTGAGTGGCTTAAGAAGCAGAAATTCTTTTCTCAAAATTCTAGAGGCTGGAAGTCCAAGATCAAGGTGCTGCAGATCCAGTGTCTGGTGACACTGGTGAGGCTGTTTTCCTGGTTTGCAGTTGGCCACCTTCTGGCTGTGTCTTCACATGGAAGGAATAGAGAGAGAGGAGTCAAGCTCTTTCATATCTCTTCCTTTAAGGACCTTAATCCCATTGTCAGGGCCCCACCAAATCCTTCCCAAAGGCTCCACCTCCAAATGCCATCACACTGGGGATTAAAGTTTCAACATATGGATTTTGGGGAGGAGACCCATATTTAGCCCAGAGAGCTTCTCCTGGCATAAATTTACCTACCTAATTTACACCCAGCCTTGAAAATTTAGCTTGAGTGTCACTTCCTCTGGAAAGCCTTTCCTGACCACACCTGCTTTAGCCTCTGTCTTCAGCTTGGTGCCCCAGAGCCTCTTTTCCTGTCTATCTCAGAGCTTTGCTTCATGAGACTATCGTCATTGTCACTGGACTGTGCAAACCCCACAAAAAGGAGCATGGACACCAGCTGAGGGTCCAGATGTTGCCACCTTTCTAGTCTCCTTCTGCTCATCACTGTCATCATCATACTCTTCTCCACTATCTTCTGGGCTGTCACTGGAAGGCTGATAATGAGCCAGGTTAGAAACATGCTGAAGTTTATACTGAGATTCACACCTGGGTTTTGCTAGAACTCTTAGCCAAACATCATGGAAGCTCAATAAATTTTTATTCAGTAAAAAATAATATTCTGAGAGTAGTGTCTCCCCTTACTTTCCACAGCACTTATTAAGATGCCATTGGCAGAGGAGATGCTGGTGTAACAAACGTGGGTGTCAGGTGGCTGGTGTGACGAGAGAGGCGAGTCTGCATCCTCGGGGCCAGGCTTCTGCTTCTCAGAGCTACAAGTTCTGTCATGTGGTTCTGTCCAATCTAGGATTATGACTAACAACTTATGATTATTCCACTCTTCAGAATGCTTGGAGATCTACCTCTCCCTCCTTAATGCGTTTGCCTTCCTATGCAAGACTAGGTCCATGGGCCATGTACCACACTTGTGTGAGTTCAGAGTCTTGGCCTGGAGGATGTCTACTGAATAGACCAGATAATTGAGCTGTGAAAGTCATTGAATGTTTAATTTTATAATTTTCAAAAATGGAAGAAAAAGTCCAGTGAACAAGAATGCAAAGATGCCTATGATTTAGACTCAAAATATTTGGCTATACTTGTTCTATCTGGTGACTTATTTATATATCTTTTTTTCCTGCAGAATCATTTGAAAGCGAATTATATGCATTGTGATAGCTTATGCTTAAAAATAGGATAGTTACCTACAGTAACCCCATTATCATTCTTAAACCACGGAATGCTCAGAATTATTTTACAATGTGCAGCATCCAAACCATATTCAAATTTTACCAATTATCAAAAAATATGTTATGCCTGTTTTTATATTTATAAGCAAGGGTCCAACTAAATTTCATTTGTTGCATTGATTGCTGTTCCTCTTCAGAGAAGGCACATGTTTTCAGATGTCTCACTATTTACTACGCAAAGTTGGATAAATTGATCAAGGTTGCATTTCTCCATTGTGTTTTATTTTATTTTTTATTGAAGTATAGTTGATTTGCAATGTTCATTTCAGGTGTACAGCAAAGTGATTCAGATACAGATATATAAATATATATATTTTATATATACATATATATACACACATATATGTATATATTTCAGATTATTTTCCGTTACAGGCTATTACAAGCTATTGAATCCAGGTCCCCGTGCTCTACAGTAGGTCCGTGTTGTTTGTCTGTTTTATATACAGTAATGTGTATCTGTTACTCCCAAACTCCTGATTTATCCCTCCCCCACTTCTCCTTTGGTTTCTCATTGTGCTTTGGGTTTTGAATTTTTGTTTTTCCTTTCCAATTAGCAAGGATTACTGGGACTAACCTTTGGCATTTTGGAAATATCTTTCCCAACAGACCTTCAGTGTTTGACTTCGGCGTCCATTAATGATTGATGATCCTTGACTGAATCAATTATTTTCTTTGGGGTTGAAGCACAATGTTTTCTAATTCCTTCCACATTTATTGAACTACTCCTTGTGAAAAGAGAGGTTTTTCCTCATGGACTGAGAATGAACCACTATGGTTCTGCCTGAAAAAGCAGGAAAAACATTTAGTTGTCACAAATAATGATGCCAAATGATGTGCTCTCTCCACCCCACCCCAACTTCACATCTCTATGAGCACATTGATCTTTATTGATTCAATGTGGTACCATAAACTACAGGGAGCATTCATTCCTGATGCTGTAATTGTCCCATATTTGGCCACTAACAACAATGTCAATCTGACTTCTCTGTCGTCCACATGTGCCCTCCTCAGTCACGTGGACCTCGTTTTTTGGCACAAGTCATTTCAGGACAACTTTGTCTTTCCTTGTCCTAGAAATTCTCCAAGTGTTTATTCCTTCCTTTGCTGGAAAATGGTATCTGGAGACAACAATCTAGGCTCCCTTGGTTCCTACTACTTGTAAGGTTTATTTCTTTTAGGGCCTTCTGGTAGACGGGGCTAGCAAAGTTACTTCTATGAAACATATTGAGCTTACGGTCATATTTCCAATTCCAACTTAACAATTCAGGGTGTTTTCTTAACTTCTTCAGTGTTGTGTCCCTATCCGTTTTTCTTGTTGACACTGGAAATCTCAGTTCTTTATAATTTTGACCTATATTCTTATTATATGTCATATGAGAGAGCTTGCTATTTGTTCTAGATTATTCTTGTTTTTTTAGATACATTTATATTTCCATCACAATAATTCTGCATATTTAATTTTGTTCTTATTTTTAATCTTGTTTTTTGCTGTTATAAATGGTCTCTCTTCTTGTATTTTCTATCTTGTGATAAAAAAGATACATTTTAAGAGTGCTTACAAGTTTACTACTGTTATAGCTTCTTGCTTTATTGAGGTATTTAATTTATCCTTAGGAAATGTTCCTGTTTATCAGCTTTTGGTTTTTCTGCTGCAACGTACAAAGTGCTCATCATTAAGCAACGATTTCAGCAGTTTGTTTGTTTGTTGTTGTTTACACGTGTCCTGTGTACATTTCACCCATTTCTCCTCCCCCCCCCCCGCTCCTTCTTTTTCTTCTTGTGTGTTTAGGGATGCCCACCAATGTTTTTTTTCCTCTTTTTTTAAACAGGAGGATTTGTTTCATTTGCTTTGATTGTAAGTGCTGAATATGTTTCTCCTATTTCATTTAATTTATTTTCTTTCTGTCCTAGTTTCCTTCCTGTTTAATTCTTGCCTTCTCTTGGATTGATCTCTTCTCCTTCATTTTGTCCCCTTCATTGGTTGCTGTGGCCTCCACCATAATTCTATCTTTTCACGGATTATTGAACTAATTTTAAAATTCCTATTTAACTTGTCAGGGTTTAAACTAAATCAATATTTTAATCTTTTTATTACAAAGTATGAGGGCATTTTAATCATTTAATTATACTGCAGAAGTTACTTTAAAACCTTCAACTCTACTACATTAATATTTCAAAATTGACACTAAGGCCCTTCCGATTGATGTATGTTTTCTTTATCAGAAATAAAAGTAAATTAGCCTACAGACCCCTTGCTTTGCAAAATTAATGATTTCGAAATATTCTTGTTTCACAGTCAGTAGTTCTGATCTTTGTGGCTGACAGAAAACGTCCCCATTTACATCCTGAAGATCACAATTTCGCAGCTTCACGTTGCAATTCTTTGAGTGTTCTGACCCTGACCCCAGTTATTGGTCAGAACACAAAACCTGTGCTTGAGGGTAAGAGCAAGTTGAATTGGGCTGAAATCGTAGCCTGTTTTAAACAGATAACGGTTTAAGAACTCAACGTGCAAGAAGGAACTGAACTCCCGGCTCATCAATCAGGAAGATGTGCCGATTTCCAGCATGTGTTAGTTTGCTTTTCTGCAGTAAACTGGTGGGAGTAAATAACCATCATCTTGTGCTGCTTTGAGGCAAATGAAGTTACCGCGAAGAAGGTGCGCAGTGAAAGCTGCTCAGTGACCGTGAGTGGAGCTACAGCCCCGAGAAGGCGTAATGGCTCCAGTAGAGTGCCTTCAGACCGCGGAGCAACTGACCACGAACTAGATCCAACACATTTCTCAGACCCTTCGTAAAGCACCCTGACGCCTTGCCGACATGCCCTTTTCTTTGATCTGTAATCCAAATGATCTTTAATCCAGTATCTAGGCTTGAAGGCAATTGATTTCTGCTGTTTCTGCTGAAGGAAGACATTGGTTTTCGCCTTACGGGTGACGTGGGAGAGGCAGGAGAGAGCAATGATATTTAGAAGTAGTAAACTGTGAGTGCAGCTCCCTGTGGTGTATTCAGTGAATTATACAGTAAACTTTCATTTGCAGAAAACGTATTATCTTTTATACTGTGCTGGAGTCTCAAGAGGTGGTGATAAGGCATTATCTGATATGCTTTTCACTTTGTCATTTCTTGGTTTCAGCTTAGAGGATTGGTTTCTCAGTGACACATCATGGCAAATTAACAGGTACAGATAAAACCTCCCATAAATATTCATTATATCTTATTATTGCAAATTAATGAGATATTTCGAAACTAAGCCGAGTTGTATTTGGTGATGAGGATCTTGTTTTAATATATGATGCTCAGAGATGAATTATGATCATGAAATGATTGAGTTCATTGGGAGAAATTTTTAGATAGGCTTTAAAAGTAACAATGTGGATAAGGCATGACGACTATTATACATGATTTTAGAAATGACGAGAAATTCTCTTTACATATGTAGACATCCAACCTTCTGTAATAACAACTGAATTCTTCTCACATAATACTTCAAAGCAAAGAATTTTGTATGGAGGATATATAATACATTTCAACAATTCAGAAAAGAAGGCTCTGCTTAGAAGGGCATGCCTTGGTAAATCAGCATTTAGAACTAAATATGATTTTTTTTCATCCAAATAAAGATTTTTTTTTTCCCATCTGCATTAGGAACCTGAGCAAATGCTTGAGGGTTTTTCAAGAAAATAAATGCATGCAGTTTAGGACAAATTCCATAAACCAGTGAGAAGAGGTTTCACTCTCTGGTGAATTACCTAGTTATCTCGATGGCCAGGAAGTCGCAATCCTGCCTCTCTAAGAGCCTCAGGGTCCACTCTCATGAGCAGCCCACACAGCAAAGGCTGCCACTGCCTGCTTAGATTCCAAAAACATGTTGCAGATTTCATTTGAATTGGACCATGTTTAGGTACCTTGGTTCTCACGCCTTCTCCTCAGAGACACGTTTTGCTGAAAACCCTCACTTCTGCTGCTTGTTGATTTGCTCCAAGGAGCTTAAAGCGTTCTTGTTTTTCTGATGCCGCTGCACTAGCACAGAGGAAGGCCGTTCACGTGGTCCATCCTTGTAAGCGCATCAGCGATGTTCCCTCAGTGGGGACCAAACAGTGCAGCCTCAGATGGAGACAGGGTCAACCTTTCCACACACACTGATAATTAGACCCAAATCTTCAGCCACTTGTGTGAAAGATTCGCTTATCTGACTGTCCTAATCCTTCAGTTCACTCACACCAAAAATAGATGTGGCCCAGGGTCTAATGCTCTAAAACTGTGCTGCACACCAGAAATTGACACATTGTAAACTGACTCTACTTCAATAAACAAAAATTTAGAACAAATTATTTTGCCTTCTTTAAGACTTTGTTTCCTCATCTGAAAAGGGAAGTTATTTTGTTAGATAAATAATTTCTGAGTTAAACTCTAAGATTCTACAATTCTAACTATATAGTGTATGAATATTTTCTAGGTAATACCCTTTTCACATGCTTGATTAAATGTGCTAACGTGATGTCTTCCAGAACAAAATGAGCTTCACTGTTTAGTGATTAAACATCTGTACTCCTCATTCACTGAATTTTATTTAGGGAGCACCCTGGAGCATAAGTGTATGAGGCAGTAGTCTCGTGTGTTTACCAACGTCTGTGTCTAAACGGCTCAGAACAAGAACGAGCACGCAGTAGGCGTGCGCTGAACAGAGGATGCATGAGCGCAAGGCTTCTGAGAAGAGTCAGAGGTGATCACAGGTGGGCTCTTTCTGCGAAGCATTTATAATCAACTGGGAATGGTGAGAAAGGCACAAAAGCAGCTATTCTGCAAGGTATTGCATGATGAATGCTGTGAAGGTCCTGGGGACACCGAGGACGTGGGATCAACTCAGACTTCAAGCTCTCACCCCCGCCTCCTACACCAAGAAGAGCTTTTCAAGGAGAAGGTAGGCAGGGCTTAGGAAAAGCAAACTCTTGAAATCCAGATTAAAGGGTTTGAAATCTTAGTGTCTTGGATTCTCTACCTCTGTTGCATTGTTTTAGAATCAGATTACCTGATACTATTGAAAACAAAATCAGTCTGTGGAATGCTATTGAGTGCATAGGTCAACACGGGGAAAGCTGGGGTTTCTGCCTCATTTTATCTCTTCGTGCATGAGCATGTTTTATATTTTAATTTATGCAGGCTCTCCTTAATTTTTTAAAACATAAGGTTCATGCCTATCCAGAGTAGACATACACAGGTGTTTTTAAAATATATCGTCAGTTATAAATACATTTTTCTATTGCAAATATTAAACTTTCAATGCATTTGCTCCTCAAATATAATATTCCAATTACCTTTAAGTGTTAATTTGGGGCTGTTTATTCATTTTGTGAATGTAGCAAAACTTCAAAATTAATTCTTGAGATTTGTCTGTAGAACTTTTGGTAATTCCTACATAGACAATCATGTATCTGTGTGTAATAGCATTTTTTTTCTTTCTTTTTCAATTCTCACATGTTTATTTTCCTTTTCCACTGTGCTTCCTAGAAGACGCATATTTGTTTAATAGCAAAGTTGGAACTTGGAGTCCTTGTATTATTTCTGGCTGTATTAGGATTTTGCTTTTTGGTTTTGCTTCATGTTTATATATTGTTGTTTCTTTCCCATACATCCCTCATCAGGTTCTGAAAGTGCTTTCACACTCCGAGTGTTTAGTGTGAGTCTTTATTATGCACTGCCTTCTATTTCTTGATTCGGTTTTGGAAATTCACACTTTTCAAGAAAACTGTCCATGTTGCCCAGGTTTTAAAATGTATTGGCATATGTTGTTCATCGCACTCTCTTATCTTTTTATTCTTTATCACATACATTGATAATTTCCCATTGTCATTTGTGATATTGGCTATTTGCACATTTTCTCTTTTTTTTTCCCCTTGACTGGCATTGCCAGAGGTTTGTCAATTTTATTACACTTTCAAAACAACAGGCCTGGCTTTGTGACCCTTCTGAAAGGCATCTTTGTTTTCTATTTTATGCATCTCGGCTCTTATTCTTATTGCTTCCTACTCCTACGCTCACGTTTACTCTGATGCTGTTCCCCTTGCTTCCTGTGCTGAATGACTGCCTGTGAGCTCCCAGCCTTTCTCATTCCCCAGTACAAGCATGTGCACTTTAAATACCCTCTTTAGTTCGATCTGCTGCCTCTGCCCAGCTGTTTTTGGTAGGTAACACTTCTATTATTATTTGTTTATGAGTATTTTATTAGTTTACTTGTTATTTCACAGGTGGTGCATGCAATTTAGAAGTGTGCTGTTAAGTTTCCGAGTGTCTGTTTTAAAGCTGTGATTCTTAAAACGTTCTCCCTTGACCAGCAACATAGCATCACTTGTGAACTTGCTGGAAATGCAAGCACTGGGCCTCACCTTACACTGACTGAATCAGAAACTAGGGTGTAGGGTGCAGAAACTTCGGTTTTAAAAAGCCCTCCATGACAGCCTGAGGTGCACCGAAGAATCCTTATTTTATTTATTTTAAAAACAGTTGTTTGAAGTCAGAAAGTATACTCTAAATGATGGTGACTTTTCCAAGTTGCTTTATGCCTTAATAATCAGCCTATTTTCATTAATGTTTCTTGTGTTCTCTGAAGAATCTGTCCTCTCCAATCACTGGATATGTTCGCATGCACACTTGTTATAAGGCAATGGATCATGTTGTTTCACATGTGTTGTATCATACAGTTTTTTGCACTCCATTCTTTCAGTTACTGAGAAATCTGTAAAAGCTTCTGGCATGATGGATTTTCCGATTTCTCTTTTTCATTCTGTCCATTTCTATTTCACAAATTTTGAAGGTTTACTCTAGCATGCTTTAACCTTCCTTTCTAAAAACAATTTTGTTGAGATATAATTTACTTACTATAGAATTCACCTATTTAAAGTACACAATTTAATAGGGTTTTATAAAATTTATAAAGTTAACTTGTATAAAGTATATTTTATGTACTTCAGTAAATTGTATAAAGCATAAGTATGAACCTAAATCTAATCATGGTAAACCTAAGTCTAAAACTGTTGGCAGTCATGTCCCGTTTCCTCCACCGAAGCTCTCAGTCACCGTCATGTGTCCCTAGAGATCTGCCTAGTCTCCATATTTCGTATTAGAGCGACGCTGTAATCCGTGAGTTTTTACGGCCGGCTTCTTTCACTCAGTGCCGCGTTTGCAAGGCGCATCCATGTGCAGAATGTGCCAGCTATGCATCCTGTCAGGTAATACTTCATCATACAGATACACTACATTGTGTTTATCCACCCATCGACGGACAGGTACTTGGGCGGTTACTGCTTGCAAGCTTTATGAATAATGATGCTATGACCAGTTGTGTATAGATTTTTGTGGAGCTGTGTTTACCTTTCTCTCGACCTAGCAGTGGAGCTGCGGGGTCATAAGGTGACTGGTTCAGACTTCTGAGAAACGACCCCTTTCGATCTTTTCACCTTCGACCGTTTTTTATCCCGGTATTTAATTTGCATCTACACAAACTAAAGCAAAATAAAAACACTGATAACTGGTACCAGATTGGTGTCATAAGCAAGTAAATTCCGACCCAACCTGACACCTTTTCACTGAGAGTGTTTTCAATGCAAGCGTGGGGTCAGTCATTAATTACAAACACTTGTTGAGTGTCCAGTCCACAGAGGAGTTTAGTGAGCCCAGCAGACGTTCACTTCCCTCGTGGAGCTAATGCAACACAAGCCATTAGCATCGCATATCCCTCTGCAGAGTGTGAGTCACTTCTAGTTACAAAGTGGTGATCGTCGTGGTTGGACTGAAATTTCTGTGCTTTCTCATCACTGCTAATGAGGTGAGGCCTCTGGAGTGTCTCATTTCCACAAGCAATGTGGTCTCAGGGATTTGTTGGGTTCAAGATGATATGCAAACTGCATCACTGTATTTTCTCCTCTATCCTGCGCGCCATCCGGATTTCCGAGACAAAACGCATTATGTGGTAATAATACACGTACAGTCACATTATCCAATGCAAGATCACGTACCTTGTCTCGGGTCATTAGCTGGATCCTTCATGTGGATTATGATGCTGGATCCTCACAATAATCCCCGCTTGGCAGATGGCGAAACCAAGCTCAGAGAAATCAGGTAGTTGCCCGAGGTTACAGAGGTAGGAAGTGGTGGGTCTGGGACTCACAGCCAAACAGTCTAATCCAGGGCCCATGATCTCAACCAGAGACGCTATGATGTCCCTGAATTTACGAGCACAGTTGTTCATAAACACACTACAGGCTGAAATATTGTTGATCAATTCAAGGTTGTCAATTTTTTCATTCCCAATATTCCAGCAATCATGTATATATTGACATTTATTTAATATTTCGTGTTTATGTTTTATTTTGGTTACTAAAACATACATTTGTAAACATAAAATTAGCTAAGTAAAGTAAACTATGAAATGAAAAGAACGTTTAGTGTTTGTTTCCTTTGTTTTGATGGGAATTAGTTCATTTCTAATCCTGGTTCACCTTCCCTTTTCTCCCCATAACATAACGAGTCTCTTCAATGCAATTCTTCTACCTTTGAGGTTCTAAATACAGACCCTTCAGAATTAAACTTTATGTATATAGTGTTATACATTCAATAGTACAGGAGAAGGTTGTGGTATCCAGGTTAGTCAGCTGAGCTCATGGCAATTAAAAAATTTTGCTGATGAGAAAAACACTGCTTTCTTAATTTAAAGCCATTGTTTTAGGCCATCTGGATCATTTGCATGAAATTTTAAATTTCTTGGTGACCAAGAGCTCCCTTAGAAAATATTTGTTTAAGTAATTGTTTTTGAAGTGAGCTTTTCTTCAAGCCTTTCCCTCACTACTTATGTCTGCGAAACATCCTAACAGTCTGGAAAACTTTGTTCAAACATTAGTTGAAGGTTTACTCTTAATGAAGTTTAAAATAGATTTCAGCATTAGGGCGCTCCTAGTCAAGGGCTGCAGCGAAGTGGCGGGCAGTGCCCTGGCTTTGGAGTCGGAAGATCCGGGTTCTGGTAAAAGCTTGCTAGTAACTAAACATGATACAGTAGGTCTTAACTAGACATGGATGCGACTGTTCGGAGGCCAGCACCATGGCACAGGTGCGCCCTCCTCCTTCTGGGGACACACGTCACGCCCTCCCAGAGTCACTCGCTTGTCTGCACGGGTGTGACAGGCAGGCTCCACCTCCTGCCTTCAAATTCGCAGGATCTGTCTGTTACTCTTTGTATTTAATCTTCTTCACTATTATTTCGAATGGTACGCTTTGGATTTCAGAATAGATTCTGTAATGTGTGCATTTCTTTTAATTTTATTAAAACGAAGTCAGAGCTGGTTGGGGTCCGATTCGGTGTCAGAATCCACTCACGGGCTTGAAGACCGCTGGGCTCCCGGGGGGCGCAGACGTGCCTGAGACACAGTCAAACGCGCGCTCTCGCTCGCCTGGCTGGACGCGCGCTTTTGAGATTCGGAGACCTCCACTTACGCGTCTACCTGACATGGAACATTTTCTGCTCATCCTGGGAAAGAATACTGGAAAAGTTTGTTCAAGTTTCAAACAACGAATGGTTGGCTGGGAGGAGGCATGAGACTCGGATTTGTACAAGCGTCCCCATTTGGTACAAAAAGAATGTTTTCTCCCACTGGTGGTGAGACCCGCACATCCTGGGAGGGGTGGACGCTTAGCGTACTTCCTGCTACGCGAGAAAATTCAAAGGCAGCATTTCAGATTGTTTGCAGTTGCAGCTATGGCTAAACATAGACAGTGACCAGTAAAGACAGCTTCCTGCTAGTATGCACTTTAAAATAGTAGAAACTACTTGGAATTAAAATATTTTTATTGCTCTGAAGTGATTATGCTCTATATTTTGCCTCCTCTTGTTTCTGTCTATTATGGTTTAAAGCAGAGTCTTCCTAGCTTGTAACTAATTCACGTTTTTCAGGGTTGGTGTATCGATTAAAACGCATAGCAGTCTTCCCTTTCTCTTCAGGGGGGTGAACAATGCTTACAGAAAACAATTGCTCATAGAAAGTAAAGAAAGGGCTCCACAGATCAGGTGGCCCCTGCAAAATGCTATTTAATCTTTTAAATGTAAATCAATCAGAAACATTAAAATTTCCCTAAAATACAGATTTCTTTTTTAAGTTGAGAGAGCAAAGGTTTTGCAAAATGCTTCAAGGGTTTTGTCAAACCAAGAGATATTTGAAAGCTGTTTTCAGCACTTGCTAAACAGTTACTTTTCTTGGATTCAGTGATGATAAACTATAGCAGTATTTTGACATCTCTGATTTGTGAACAGTGGAGAAATTGGAAGGTAAGAAAAAGAAAACATACTGGCAGGGTGAGAGGAAAGAGCAGGTGATCCAGACCTCAAAAATCCTTGGTCTCTTTTGGTAAAAGCTAGTAATTATTTCTTATTTCATGTGTCTAACACTGGGTAGCCGGGGTAGCCGAAGGCCACGACATCATTCACTGAAAGACCAATGAATATGCGTCTTTTCTTTTAATGACAGCTTCCTAATCCTGCAACTTCATTCCCCAAACTCACTGCCATTTCCTGATCTAAGGTGTTCTAACTGGGAGAGGACAGTTATATTCTGACAGTTCACCAGCATTTTCTGAAATGAAGGTTTGCTGATAGACCACGGTTGTGGAGAGTTGGAGAAACAAAGGAATAAGACAAGGAAAAGGATGGCCATTTCGTTTGTCTACATGAATACATTTCGTGGTAAAACTTCTGAGGAAATAAACAGAAATGAGTAACAAAATTTTAGAAGTTGCGTCCCTTTGAAAGCCGCAGCCGAGTCCTGGAGAAACCCCTGTCGTTACTAACGCGTTTCATTAAGGCGGGTTCTGCTAATGCACACATTTCAGAGCAATTTCCTTTTCACCAGTTCCCTCCTGCCTGAGGCCACACGGCGCTTGGGAGCACTGGGCTGGTGTCTAGATGTCGTTGGCCTGCTGCCACGTGCTTCGGACTCGGGGCCTGGCAAACTGGGAGGAATCTCCTGAGCCGTCCTGCAGAACTTGTGCGACTGATGAACGCAAGCACGACCGACGTCTCCTACGGAGCTTCAGGAAGCTCGTCTGTGTCTGCCGCTTGGGATCCAGGCTTTTAACCCTTGGTATTTGCTTTTTCCACTTTTTAGCGTGTAGATACATTTTGCATGTAGACAGAGTTGCTGTGAGAGTGTTCAGGACAGGGGCGTCAGCGTCAGTGCCATCAGTGTCCGGGGCCTGGCTCGGCGGCCCTGACCGTGGCAAGTTCCCTCCCCGTCTGGCGGCGCGCACTCGTTTACATAACGGCATTTATTTTCCGTAATTGCTTCATATGAGGCAGCAGTGAAATTCAGTGACGTCTGCTGCGCATCGCTGTCATTAGTAGGAGAGACTCACAAATGTACTCATGTAAATGCATGCACTATGAATAATTTTTGTTTTCCAAATAAACGCAGATAATAGTGCTCCTAAACTTCCCACTGCCCCAGGGCAAGGGTCCCCTCCCTTCCAGGCCCCAATGAATGTTTTATCACTTTCTTTTAAACCATCACCAACAGCATCCTGGAGGGTTGCTTGCCCTAACAGTGTCTGTAAGGCGCTTCCGGCTTCTGTCTGCCATTGAGTCCTGAAGAAATAGCCCATTTTTAGATTTCTGTTATGATGACATTCCATATCTGGTATCAAAATCTGTCCTGGTTATCTATTGCTGCATATAAGTCACTGCAAAACGTAGGGACCTGAGACAATAGATAGCAGCTAATGATGTTCAAAATCCCTGTAAGTCTTGGATTCGGGGGCGACACCGCGTGAGGCTGCAGTCAGAGGAAGCGGGGCTTGGGTCATTGGAAGACGTCTTCATTAACGTCACTGGTGGGCGGCCTGGCCCGGGAGGCTCATGGGGATGGAACAGGTAAAGGTCCTCAGTATCTCTTCCTGTCTCCACATGGCACCGTTCTTCACATGATCTTTCCAGAGTGGAGGGTCTGTAGAATAAGTAAGCTTTCTACACCTTGGCTCAGGGCTGTCGCAGTGCGAGAGCCAGGAGAGAAAGGGACTGAAAGGGTCTGTCACACTTTGATGCCTTTGTCTTGGGAACCATGTTCCATCCCTGCTCCATGTTTTGTTGGTCAAGGTAATGACAAAGGTCTACACAGACTCACAAGTAGAAAATCCTGCCCCTGCTTCTTGATGGAGGAGTGTTACATGTCATGGTGAAAGAAGAGCTTGTGGCAGGGACTGTGGATTTGTTTGGTCATATTTGGAAAATAAAATCAGTTACAGATGTACGTATATATATTTATAGTATATAAGCATGCTGTACAATAACGCAAGTGATGGTTTTTAGCATCCTTTACATTAAATTATAGACTTCCAGATTTACATGAATCTTTGAAGTTCCCTCAATCAAATAGACTTTTTGGAAGTTAATACCCCAGTTGAAGATGTGTCCTCACTTTGAGATATACAGTATACTTGCAGAAAGTGTATGAACGTGGGGCCCCACAAAACACTGCAGTTTCTCCTAAATGGTGCAACAGCAGAATCTCCCCATTTACAAAGCACGCTCCAAACATTGCTACTGTAGTTTCAGTTTACTTAAATCACTTCTCTCTTTGTTCTTCTTCCTTCCAGGCGGCATAAATAGGGCCCTGTTAGGAACCTGATAGTGGTTCACAGCTAGGAAGATAAGGCTGAAGAACGCGGATTCTGAGGTCAAGACATCTAAAACATGACTTTCACCCTGACTACTCACTCCGTGAACTGGCACAATTTTAAAAATATTCCCAAACCAGTGTCTCTTTGTCTGTAAATGGATATGATACATAACTCAGAGCGAGAGGATTCTATAAAATACATTTTGAAATGCTTAAAATAAATCTTAAGTGTTCAGTATGCTCAATGTATTTTGATGAAAAAACTAATCGCAAGTTTTGAAGTGGGCATTACGGACCTTAAACGTCACACGTGCTGCTTAAGAGTAAATAATGTGAATCAGGAAGGAAAGCCTGTAACACTAGTATTTTTTTTTTCATTCAGAGTAAGGGGACATTTTGAGTTTATTTTTAGTATTTTTTGCAAATGTGCTGACTTTTTAAAAAACAACGTGAATTGGGTATTCATGTTTTATGCAAGACCTGTACCGTAAAGTCTTCGTGGAAGGAACTTGGCCCAGACTTTAGGAAACACTGTCTGTTATTTTATTAGCACTTCTGGCTCTGTGTTTTACAATTTTTCTATTTTTTGCTTTATAAATAAAATAGCCCATTAGTCCCATGCAGTTTCCTGAAGTTGATCTATTTACTGTCAGACCATCTAAGTGCTCACTTTCTTTATACTGTTTATTGAAAACATTTACTGTATTCACCTGAAATTTACTGGAAATTGTTCAGGGTGATACTTACAGCATATTTCATACTTTTGATATTTTTATTTTTAGGCAAATACAGATAGGACTGTTTCAAACACGGCAATGCCATTCCTTATTTTCTTCTATGTTTTCATTATTATCATAAAAGAACAAAACACAGTTGTTGAATACTTAGCTTATATCTTAATATCAGTAAGCATTATTGGATAAAAACATCTTTAAGAAAAATTAAAATGCTATTTTAAACATCATTGAGGATAAATTTCCTAAATCAAATGATCTTCATGGGATAAAATGAAATACTAGTTTGTTAATCATGTAAGAACATAGAAGAAGAAAGATGGGGGGGACCTTTATTTTTTTTAATGCTGAGCCCCTTATCTGTTCTAACATAGAGGACTTTGATTATACAAAGTCTTAAATTTAAAATTACAATAGAATTGTTAGCTAAATATATCCTTTAAATCTTCAAAATATCACTTTAAGTGATTGTTGGGTCTCAGAGATTAATTATGTGTGAATTACATAGCATGTGGAACCGTCATTCAAAGGGATTTGCTTACTTTCTTTGTCTTTGAACAACTTGTGTACACCAACTAAACAATATTCCTTGATTTTGCTGAAATGAGACCATCCAAATATAAAGCTGCATTCTTGTTTATCTTCAGGTCTTAAACATGCTAAACATTATTTGAGGTGGAGTTTACTAATGTTACAATTGACATAAACAAGAACATAGGAAGAATAATTCCCATAACATGGAATTAAACATCTCTTACCAGTGTGGGACGAGGAAGGGAGGGAGGGGAAGGAGACGGGAGGAAATTTAATTTTTAAATATTGTGCAAAGATGCAAAATTATACATTCTAATATTTTAAATCCAACTTAATCTAAGTTTCATAAACATATTGAAACAATTCATATTTCAATAAAAGGCGAAAACTTCTATGAAGATTTTTGGAAAAAAATCATGGAAAATGAATTCCTTTAATAGGGACTTTGACATAAGGGAACCTGCATTAATACAAAGCAACTTCATCCAACAATATTAATTTTGTGTCCCACTTCTCTTCCTCTGAGCCCTCTTGATATGTATGATCAACTGGAAAACCACACCCACTATGCTTGGTGATTTGCATCCAGTGTAACACTTTGATGTTTTATTCATCTGCTTGAATTTGGGTTGTTTTTCTTAAAATCTTTTTTCTGTCCTGAATATTTTTCCTGCATTCCAAGTTATTTTCAACAGTTGCCTAAACAAGAGAGTCTACAAACTACAAATACTGGTGAAACAGAATATTTCACATAATTCATTACGTGTAATAAGTGGCAATACACACTTTTAGATGGATACATGAAATAGTCTCACCGAAACAAAGGGCGCCTAGGAGCAGACTTGCGTTCAACTCGCACCTGATTCACACTTTTTAGGCTTTATTTATAGCACAGACAGAGCGTCTGCGGCCGCCGAGAGGTCACGTGCCCACACCCCCACTTCACCAGCGTGGTGAGCAGGTGGGCTGGTGCAGGACAGCGGAGGTCGATTCACAAGCCTATTATGTCACATGCATGCAACTGAGGGCACTGAGTGAAAACAAGTGGGAAATGGGAAATTGGAACAGACTCTGGAATGGACAGGACCCTTCCGGACCCTCTTCGGGACATGAGTTCTCCCATCACCGTGTCCCTGGTCTCTTGAAGTAAAAGGCTTTGCTTCAGGCCTCCCCTGAGTCTCCTGGCTCAAGAGTTACTGGTTATGTAAACATGCTGGTTGAAATGTAGCCTCTAGGGAGTCATACTGTCTTTGAGGTTGAAACGCCAGGTACTCTCATCTTGCTGTGGAGTAACAGCACAAGGCATTTAGGGAACAGGGGAGATTCACCCATCGCCCCAGAAGTGCCGGCCCCGAGAAGATGCAGGTAACTGTCCTTCCACAGTCAGTGAGAAGCAGGGCAGAAAGCGCGCAGTCATCACCCTCGGAAGGACCGTAGTGTTTATCTCCTCCAGGTTGTGCGTGAGGAACAGCAATATTGCCATTAGAACAATTTTCTTAAACTCAAAGATGACGTTCATCCAGAGCCTCAGAGGGTAAGTGGAAGCACTCTGCTGCCTCAGACAAAGTCGGTAAAGTGACACGAAGGTCTAAAGCGGTCAGTGCAGTTGTTTGATTTGGGTGCAGACACTTTTGGACGAAAAGAGATGAGTGGACTTGAGTCGTCATAATTTCTCACCAATTTCTAGACTTACTGTGTCAGCTTCGGCTGCCCTGAGATCTCTCCCCAGATCCTTACTAACAAGATCATGGAAAGACTTTTACAAATAGTTTTTTGAAAAAAGATCCGAGCCGAGTTTATTGGTCGTTCTGTACAACATGCTGACCCTTGTGAAACCGCACAGGATGTAGATCCCCCGAAGGAAGGCGAGGAGGGAACTTGTTCCAGGGCTGAACTTCAGGCAGCACCCGTAGGCTTTCTTAGCGCCTTGTTCACCGACAGTTGTCTCGCCTGATACTGTCTGACCAAGTGATTGAGCCCACTGCGATGGCAGGTGGACGTCCATGAGGCTCGCTGGTCACCACATCCTCCACCACCCACATGTAAATAGCAAACTAGTGACGACTCAGTGATGACGCTGGTTTGGGAGAAGCACCTCTAAAGTCGGGGTGATGCCTGCAAGGTACGTAATGTGCACCAAGCTTTATTCTTAGGTTCATTCTTCCTCAGGTAAATTATATGGATTCAGAACTAAGGTAGAGGAATGAAGACAGCTTCTCTCACAATTAAACCCAAGAATCCACTTGCAAACATTGCTTCCTCTTCCATGACTTTGTTCTCTGATTAGCACTCATAGGAAAAAAAAAATACATCCACCAGGAGACACACTATATAATTAAACTTGAAGTTGGGACTGCTGTCTCATTACTTTGAGGTTAAAAAGAGATGACTGAGTTCTTTGGAGTCATTGATCCTGGTTATCAAGAGGAGATAGTTTGCCGCTGCACAAGGGAGAGAAGGAAGACTTCATCTGGGAACCAGGGAATCTCTGGGGTGATTTCCTGCACTGCGGGCACTTTGTAACAGTAAAAGTTCACAGAAGAGCACCAACCCAATACAGGCGATCGCTCAGCGATGACAGTTCACTCCCTCGTACCAGGTAGAATTCTGCTCAGCCTAAATGTTGGTGGAGGGCAAGGGGCACGTTAGAACAGGTAGTAACGGTAGAAAGCTACGCCTCCTGATGGCAGCAGATGTGAAGGCTGCAATATTGACCCAGGCACGACCGACCAGGTTGGACTGGGACAAAACGAACCCTGAAATCTCAGTGATTTAATACAGCACTTGGCTGATGCAGATCAGGCAGCTCACTGGGACACCTGCCTGGCAGGCTTCTTCCGGCCCTAAGAGCCTGGCATATGTAGCTTCCAGACTTGCCAGAAGAAAAGAAGAAAGAATATGGAAAGCTCTCACCAGTGATCATCTGTCTTGTATTAGAAGTGAAACACACCACTGCAGCTTACAGCCTACGGTCCACAAAGCAATCATACGGCTTCGTCTAACTCAAAAGAGGCTGAAAATGCACAGGAGCACAGGGGACCCTGCACTGAGTAAGCACAGCCCCCACCCCGCACCACCCTGTGCTTTCCCTTCTTCTTTACACACACACACATGCACACACGCACATGCACACACGCACGTGCACACATACACACGTGCAAATAACGTTTTCTTTGGTTCCCTCTCCCTTCCAATTTCCAGGTGGAACAAACCTTGGCCCCAGTGGTTAACTTTATACTTCAGTTGAAGGTCACAGGGAGTTGAAGCAGAACTGTGTCAGGACCAGAATAAAGAATACCCGGAGACAAATCCAAGAAAGCACAAACGTTTGTAGAGATTTGCATTCTTCATGGTGAAAGGGTCACCGGCCCTCATATTTGCCAAGAACCAGTGGGAACCTCTGCCCCTAGTTCCTGAGTAATAATCTCAGACATTATCGTGTAGCTCTTAAAGCAATCATCCAAGCACTGCTTCCTTGATTTCAGTTACTCAAGCCTCCTCAATTATTCTGTAAATACATAATTTATGTTTTAAAACCCTTTTTGCTAAGAGTACCTAGTGTGTTTCTGATTCCTGCATTGCACTCTGATTAATACGGTGGCCTATTAAAAAATGTTGTCAGCTCTAGCACTGAAAACCAGCCTTTTGATAGATAGTATGCTAGCTTGTCCAACTATATACCACCGTGTTCGGCATGGAGGACAAAAGGAGGACAAAAAAAAAATCACCCATGTATTAGCAACTGTAAATAAGGTTTTCCAATATTCCGTAATCCGGAGGTCGCAGATACTTCCTGAAACTGACGACTGATCTTGGAGTGGAAACGTCTGCTGTGCCGCTGTACCAGGGCACTTACCCATCAACACTCCCTTAACTCACCACGTGGAATGCGGCATCTCTGCAAGTCATCGCTTTTACACACCCAGACACTTGAGACCATTTGACTGCCTGACTTGTTCAAAAGCAAGTCTATCTATTTGATAGCCAATTAGACATAGATTCAGAAATGAAGGACTAAATCACTTTTCATCCAGACTACACTTCCTGAAATTGAATTCCTGACAATTCAGGAGAAATTGGTACTGTGTGACATAAGACACCAATACATTCTTAAAACTCAAATATGATTTAGTAACATACACAAAATGCTGAAGCGTAAATGTGGAGCAAGGCGGCGGCTTTCTGAGGGGTGGGGAGCCAGGCTGGGGACAGCCCCACCCGGCAGGTCGCAGCGTGGCTCGGAGAAGGCGGCGCTGCAGGCCGCGCAGGCGGCGGAGGGAGCCCTGCGCCGGGGACTGTCGCGCGGGGCGGCGTCTGCGTGTGCACCTGCACCTGCGCCGGCTGAGCCCCGCTGCCTACGCTGCGCCTTCGCAGGCCAGCAGGTCTCCCCGGAAAACGCAGTGAGGCCGATGCGAACTTCAGACTCACCTTCTCCTCTCGGGGTTTTTGGGGTTTTTTTTGCCAGTTAATGATTGCATTCCCTATAATTTAACCATAGAATGAGTACCACTTGGTAAAGAAAGGAGTTAATTTGGCAGGAATATTAGGTTCATTGAAATACCGAGTTTTTCTATCACGCTGTGAGGGAAAATTACAAGGAATAAAATTAAAAAAAAAAAAAAACCTGTGCCGACTCTGCAATGATGGCTGCTGAGTCTCTGGCTGCACCGGCACTGCTAGCATGATTGGGAGGCTGCCCGGTGTCACCTTGATATGGGATGTGCTTCCTAGGGCAAGAGCTGGAGAATTGCAAGGCAGACGTCCAATCAGATGAGATGGTTTTTGGAATTAATGAGCTTAATCATATAATATTTGCTCTGTATTTGTTTCAAAGAAAGATCAGTAAGGTTTTAAACCTTGTAGTAAGCTATGTTCCTATGCTGACAATGTACAAACGAGATTCTTTAATATGTATTCGGGTTATGTTAGCAGGGATGTTTCTAACTATAAATTTATCCATGATTTTACTTACTTCATAAATGCAGAGTTAAAAATCACCATCAAAAACCTCTTTCTGTATATTTTTATCTCTACTATTTATAACTGAGTTGCATCTTAATGGAGCAGAGAGAGAAGAGTGGTGATGGAGAGATTCCACACTGATTTAAGGAGGAAGGCAAATCATATTTATAATCTTTGGCAGAAAGTTATGGTAAGAACTGAGTTTTCCATCCCTAGGCTTCTGAAGCTCAATGATGGTGCCTGCTCTGTTTATTTTAACTTTTTGAGATTAGACATTCTTTGTCTGGAAAAACACTCGGCATAGTCTTCCTAATGTTAAGTTACCCCTTTTGACATCCTGGACACAAGGAAAGTCCACACACTACACAGTTAGATATTGTTCACATGCTAAACAGCCTGCAATGTACTTCTCGTCTCAGAAAACAACAGTAACAAATCCTGAGAGGTTTAAAAGTTATATCCAAGAGGCAAATGAAGTTAAGTCTCAGAAAATACGGCCAGGCATATTGTGTGGCATATAGAATGCGCTGAATTAATGTTCAGTTAATACATGGAGAGAGGTGCCACGGCACATGTGTAAGCAAGGGGCCTGTAGTATAAAAGAGATACGTTTATTAACACAAACCCACTGAAGCAATTGATTTTGCCTTAGTTTGTAGCTTTGATGGGGTTTTTGAATCCTTCTTCTGTTTTGTTCCTAATCCCAGTTTTAATGTCTCTGATACCAACGTCCCTACAGACCAGCCCAATCGGTGATTTTACTCCGCCACACTTGACCAGCACCATTTGGGCACCCTGTCGGACACTAGCGGACACAGCCATCAATCACTGGTGAAATATGGAAGACATTAAGATGGAAATAGATCAGTCACTAGAGCTGTAATATAATAATGTGCTTGTTAACATCAGAAATTTAGTTGCAAAGCCCCACGACATGTCTCCCTTCCAAAACCAGTCATTCTCATCACCTCCAGAGTAAACACACATTTGTCACTGTTAAATTCAAGATCTGAACTCACCCAAAATTACTTTCCCAGGTCTGCTTTCATGAACTGCATTATTGCCCATAAGCTCAAGTCAAGACAAATACTCTCCAACACCCAAATCCAGAACTCCGTGGTTGTTCTCATGTTTGCCTCCCTGCCTGCTCCAGCAGGCAGCTCCACAGGAGCCCTAAACGTCCCTCCGGAGCCAGGACCCATGCTTCTGCCCTTGCAGACGAGCGTATGGCCTTAGAATTTCACATGCATAAAATGGGTTCCCTGCTATTTTGCGTCTGACTCCTTTTGCAGAGTACTGTTTTTGAGACTCATTTATGTTATTGCTGACACCAGCAGCTTGGTTTTTTTTTTATTTTATTTTATTGGTTGCTGTTGAGTTTTGTAGATACACCACAATTCATATATGCATTCACCTGGTGATGAGCATTTGGGTTATTTCCACTTCAGGCTATTTTATAAACAAAGTTGTTATGAACATTCGCATGCAAGTCTGTCTGCATGCATTTTCCCTTTTGCTGGGTAAATTTCTGCAAGTGAAATTGCAGGGACTTACGGAAAGAGTATGAATTACTTTAGAAGAAACTGCACAGTTTTCACGAAGTGGTTATACGGTTTTACATTCTCCCCAGCGATGCCTGAGGGTTCCAGGTGCTCCGCATTCTCACTGACACTTGTTCTTGTCATGAGTTTTAAGGTCAGCCATTCTGTCGCATGTAGACGGCAGCATCTCAGAGTGGTGGCATCTTGCATGCCTCTGACCATCAGGGAGGCTGAGTGCCATGTGCTTGTCGGCCATCCTTCTGTCTTAAGTGAGCGCTGGTTCTAGTCTTTTGCCCAGTTAAAACTGAATTGCTTGTCTTCATATAGCTGAGTATGGATCCTGGTTGTAAGTCCTCTGTCACGTGTATGTACTGTGAGTGTTTTCTCCCATCCTGAGACTTACATTTTCACTTTCAATGATGTCTCATGAATACAAGAATTTAATCTTTTGATAAAGTCCAACTTATCAATGTTTCTTCCTTGATTAATGGGATTTTTTATTATAAGCAGAAATGTCTGCCCTTTGTAAGTAAAAAAAGATGTTCTACTTTCTCCTAGAAGCTTTATAGACGCTAGCTTTTACTTTTATGTTTAAGATCAATTTAGATTTAATTATTTTCACATGTAAGGAAAGGAGCATCAGTGATTTTTTTTTAAGTTTTCTGTAATTTTGTTCAACGTTTTCAATCTCATGTGTTAGAAGTGTGTATTCAGTTTCCAAATATTTGGGAATACTTGTTATTGCTTTTTAATATAATGTAGTTAAGGTCAGTGAATTCTTCTTTATGATTGTAACTTTTATATATTTAGAAATAATTATTTTCTTACTATTATAATGTCTATCTTAGTGATTTTCCCATGTATATCTGAAAAAAATATGTATCCTGACGTTTTGGGGTTCAGTGTTCTATAAATATTAATTAAGTAAAGCTGGTTGATAGTTTTTTTACAAGTCTTTTGTACCTTTAAGGACCGTTTTGTCTGTTTCTTCTATAAATAATTAATAGAGAAATACTGAAATCTTCAGCTGCAGCGGTGACTGTTTCAGTGAGACGTTGAGTCTCTGCTGGGATTCCTCATTCCTGAAGCCCTGCCCAGAACTTTCCTGCAGGCAGAAAGCTGGGACGATTGCTTGTCCCACATCATTAATTTTCCTTATCTCAAGAATTACAGTCTCGCACTGCATGTTGTCCAATATCTAAAAACATTTCTTTTATATATTTTGGCCAATCTTCTCATTGTTTCCATAGCACCATAATCCCCATATCAGATATTTCTTTACTAATGGACTATTTTCAGTTGTTCATTAGAATAGGGCCATGTTATTAATATGTTGACTATGGCTAAGACATTGCATAAAATTGCAAATATTTTATCACTTCTTTTTTTTAGCTTAAATAAATAATTGAATGCCCTTCCTAAAATTCTAATGTGTTTCCTTAAATTTAGGAATGCTTTTTTTTTTTTGCCGAAGAAATTTATTTCCTTTTTATAACAGCATTAATAATAATAATAAAAAACTTGGCAAGATTAACTTTGCAACAGATCTTGCAGATACGCATCCATTTCACTGACTGGCAGTTAAGTTCTTCAGCATACCTTTTCTTAACCCTGTGGATACTGAGTTTTGTAGATGAAGTACTGTCAAAAACCTTTGCAATATTTTAGACTCTTGCCTCAAGATGTTGTCAGCTGACCAGCAGTATTAACAGTCAGCTCAGAATTTGTTAGAAATGTAAGCTCTCAGGCCCCATGCCAGGTCTTCTGGATGAGAATCTGCATTTCAACAAGAACCCCGAGTGTTCTGTACGTGTATTAAAATCTGAGAAGCACTTCTGTCCTAGATCAGAGTCTTTGTGAATGTTTCCCATCTGTCTCACGTGACAGGCATCTATTTACATTCTGCATTCATAGCGACACCCGGTAGAAAGCAATCTGTTTGCTTAAAAGCACATGGGTGTGAATTTTCTGGTCCTCTCAGGGCCCTGCACATCACCGCAGAGCCCGGAAGGGCTCCTGCGTGGCAGGACCTGCCTGCGTTCCCATCGGAAGCTCTGGTAGAGGTCTGCATCTCAGCTGCTTCAGGTGTGAGGAGGAAACTCATCTGTACATTCTCCTTTCAAGTGCAGTTCTTTTAAAATGAAATTTGATTTAAACTGATGCAGCCACTGGGACTTAGCAACGCATTTATTTTATACATTCAGCAAGATCTGCCAGCCAGTGGAGAAAATGGTGTAACTCAAAATGTGCACGTTCTTCCACTGTTAGCCCGGGCGAGCAGAGACTTTTGGGCAGACCGTTTCTTTCTGTTCTGGAATTTGATAGCAAAGAAAAGAAGGAAGCAGGATAAGCCATTAGAACATGAAAACAAGCAAACACTTGTCTTATGGGCCCCCTAATATATTCCACCAACAGCTGCTTGTGAAGTCAGTCTTTTGCCAGCCCTGCACTCCCGGAGCCTTAGAGGGACACACACATAGATTTGAGATTGTGCAGCAGAACACCTTTTGAGGAAGTGAGTAAACACTTTAACTCATGTCTGTAGATTTTAGAGATTAGTATGGAAATAAGGCAAGGCAGGAAGTAACTGCAGAGGAAATGAACTGTGCACAGTGGCGATTCCTCTTCAGATAGTCCTCAGCTGTATCGTCATTTCTTTCCCCTGAGAGCCAGGGCTGCCAACGTGAGGAGAGAGAAAGAGAGAGAGAGAGAGAGAGGGAGAGAGACTGTGACGTACAGACAGCAGGTCTGTTGTGCAGAGTGGAAAATCTTACATCTATCGTATGTACAGGTTTGTTTCATAGCAAATAGAAAAATAAGTAACTAGTTATGGGGGGAGGGGACTGTGGCTTTTAATAATTGATGGGGTAATTGAATGTTTTCTGAACTTCTGACATGCACCTTTATACAGAGACATGCCAGGTTTCATACAGCTTTTGGGTAGATCTCTGTGGAATGAAGAAAAGCATGAAAGTACTAATAATTAATGAAGAATATCCAAACAGGAGGTGGGCAAAGTAATTTTCCTGTTTTTACTTTTTCTCCTTCATTCCACTTTTTTTCTCTTTTCTCTTTTTTTTTCATTTTTATCTTTCTCTTTATTTGCTTATTTCTTGACACTATACTGAGCACATACTGTTACGTGCTAAAATCAGAAAGCACAATATTGAACACCAAGAAGCACATTTTCTCAACACTTGGAATGTCAAATCTAGGGGAAAACATAGAATTAACCAAGTAATCACACCGATGAATGTATAATCACGAAGTTAGTCAAGTGCTGAGTTCTGAAGAATAAGTGAAGATGGGGAGAGTTCTAAAATGAAGCCAAGCATCCTAAATGTGGGGAACCATGCCCAGGACCAAAGTCATCTGGAAAGAGGAAACCAGGCAAACGCTAACAACAGAGTGTGGTTGGTGTGACTGGAGTGCAGGGAAAATTAGGGAGGGTGGTGAGTGACTGTAGAAAAGGGTCAGGAGGAAGCAGTTCTCAAAGCCACGTGAGACATTGAAGGGTTATGATCTGGATGGTGGTGAGCTGAGTGTTGGTGGTCACCTGGTCTAACTGGCATTTAGAGAAGAGAAATTTTAAGGGGATCAGAGTGGTTGTCAGATACCACTTGGTGACACTGTCTAATCCAGGCAGGACTTAATTACTGTTTGGTCTTGGGAAGAGCAGCGAAGATGGAAAGAGGTACATGAATTAAAGTATTTACATGATAAAATTAAGAGTATTTGGTGTGTGGGGGTGTATAGCTCAAATGGTAGAGCGCATGCTTAGCAGGCACAAAGTCCTGGGTTCAATCCCCAGCACCTCTTCTAAAAATAAATAAATAAAACTAATTACCTCCCCCCCCAAAAAAATAAGAGTATTTGGTGATAGATTGATTAGACATGACAGGTGGAATAAAAATAAGATGTCAATGATGACTTCAAGCTTTCTGACATGTGAGAGAGCCATTTGGAGAAAATTATGAGTTGTTCCTGGACCTGCTGTGATCTCAGAAAGGAGAATTTAAAAGGCAATTGGCCAAGGGTCAGACAAATATTTTTTGTCCGAAGATACGAAAGAAGATATGAAAGCAAATGAATCCTGATACAGGTTCTGTTCGTACTTGATACATATGTACAAGTGAGTGTGTGCGTATGTGCGTATGTGCGTATATGCGTGTGTGTGTGTGTGTGTGTGTAAGCTGACTCTTTAATAAACTGTAGATTATTTTCTAATATTAGTTGAATTCTAAACAAACACTTGGTCTTGGCATGTCTGTAGTATGGCAACAAATAAAACCCATAGTTTGAAGACAAATACACTTACATGAGAAGCCTGTTTTGTCCTGTTAACTGTGGAATTTCAAGTGTATTACATGATCTTCCAAAGCTTTAATTTCCTTTTGGGAAGAACTGGAGGTGATTTACTTAATTTAGAGGAAGATGAAAATAATCATGACAATGTGTATAAATTACTGAGCATGGTGCCAGGCACAGAGTCATCTTTTAAACTAGAGGTTGGTACAATCTTTCATTATTCCGGAATTCCTGGTTTCTTCCTAAGGATAAGAATCTGAATGAGGAGAGTTGAATCGATAATTTCAAGAGAGAAACACTTCTGTGCACACCAGGCAAGCTCTGCTCCTGGTCAGAGTTCACACCTCGGATGCCTCTCCAAGGCTGTGGTCACTCTAGAATCTCCACAAAGATGCTTCCTACAAGTGTGATGTTAGCTGATTATTAAAGACTTAGCTAATATGTTTAACTATCTCTTAGAGATACGCATTTGTATCAGAGACTTCTGAATGTAGGAACTTATGCCGGGACAATGGAAAACTAAGAGGCAGGGTGTGATATCTACTGACCCCTCCCACAGCGAAGCCTCCCTCCATGGAACGGTACGCCCAGAGATTGCCATCTGCAATTCATGCATTCAACTGACAAATAGAATGATGTATAAATATCATGAATATATGTCAACACTATACTATTGACACACACTAATCATTTAACACAAGTAAAAGATACACACAGGAATGAGCAAGTTACTGATGATTTTTTTAAACTTACTTTTATTTTCAGGGTAGCTATTCTTTAAATACTTAAAAATCCAAGAATTAGTGGGCCTTTCAGACTGCTCAGATAATAAGCTTTATTAAAATCTTAATACAAGTAAATTTGAATTTGTGGATTTATCATTGTGGTCAGCGGGACATACATTCTACACTTGGAGATAGTTTTTCTCTATTAGATGTATTTCCAAATGACTAATTTCATGGATTTTTTTTTCCTTTTCCTTTGTGAGCTCATAATTCTATTTTTTTAAAGAATAGGACAAATGTAAAATAGGCTACTTCTAGTTCATATACGTGTGACAAAAGGAAATTATATCTAATTTTTACACATACTAAATATCAGCAAGTAAAGAAAGAAATATTAAAGAAATGAGCTTTACTTAAGGCATAATTTTAATAGAAAATAGATCCCAGACATAATTGAGATCCTCTGCATTTAGAACATGATGTATTAGAACTGTGTACTCAGTTTCTTGTACTGCTTGTTAGCTTCTGGGTACAGTTAAAATTGGAAAGTTAATTTACAAGCCTTGAATTCCTTGGTCTTGAATTTTGGAAAAATTCTCCCTTTTTCTCTATCTCTCTCACACATTGTCACAAATATATATATATATATGTAATGTATTATATATATACACACACAAACATAATTTCTTTTGACCATTTATCATAACAACTGAAATTTTTGTCAACCTTTATTATCAGTTGTGGATTTATGGAAATAAGGCCAAAATTAATAATTTTAATTTTTAATTTCAATTTCAATTTTTAAATGTAGCCTCTAAATTTAATTTGGCAGAAAAAACTTTCTTGTTTAGGCTGTGCAAGAAGTATTTAATATGTATGTTTTTAGTGTATTTTAATATTTTAAAATGTTTTGATATAGTTTTAACATGTAAAAATACTTTCATTTTGAAATTAATGAGAATTACATACAGAAACAATGCAGATATGTTGCATATATGCATACATATATGCATATAAACTGACATCTTTAATAGAAAAATATCCCTCTGGTTTTATTTCTTTTCATATTGTTGTAATTTTTAATCCACTTTCATTTTATATTAGAAATCACTATTGCCCAAAATTTTTCAACACGTTTTTCTTGTTATTCTAGACAAAATTTGAGATTTTTTTTTTCCTGTACCACAGGGAGGGAAACTCAAGCTAAGTGGGAAGGAGGTGATTTATTGATTTGCATCTTTATAACCTCCAACTCCAAAGTTTTAAGAAACATAGATTTAATGAAGGCTATTTTAGTTAGTAACTATTTTAAATTGATAACTTTTAAAAATCTCTAGGGAAAGATTTATTTACGTATAAATGTGTGTGACTAATTTATGCATTCAAATTCAAATAACACGCTCATGTCAGGCCCATAAGTAGAGTAGGAATGCAGCCATCAACCATGACAGATGTGAGTCCTGCCATGTCTTAGAGTTTAACTGGGCAACTAAATAGGAAATGACAAAACAATATGACAAAGTAATATGAGGCCTTAACTGGGGCAAGGAATTCAGGAAATCCTGAAGTAGGGAACACCTAACTTGAGATATAAGATGAGAGGGATCGAGACAGGTAAGTGGAAATGGAGAGAAAAGACAGAAGTCAAAGGTGGTGATTGTGGTCCAAACCAGAAACATGGACTGAAGGAGGTGGCTGGGTAACAGTGGAAATTAAATTGTACTTGGTGATCAAATTTTGACTGTGATTCGCAGGGAGTGAAGAATGGTATTCATGTATCCAGATATAACTGTTATTTGGATAGAAACGTTGTTCACTGAGATGATGGTGCAGTAAGAAATATGGATATATTGTAAATCATAAGTTCAGTTTTAGACATTATAAATTTTGCATATCTAAGGGGTAACAAGCAGATGCAAAAAAGTCCTTAAAGCCCCACAAGAATGAGAAATACAGGAGGTAATGCAACATAGTCCTGCAAGTCACAAGCAGGTGAAGACTCCCCTAAGCTCATAACAGAGTCTTAGAAGAGGCAGCTTTAGGAATCAGAGAAAGATCAGGCTTGTAGTATGTCAGTGGGAGTCAGAAAGCATCTCTAGGATGGAGTCATGTTCAAAAGCTGGAGGAAAATAAAAATAATGTTTTAAAATGTTTTATTATTTATCAACAAGAAATAAGAAATAACAGGAAATTTTAAAATACTTCAAAATGAATGAAAACAGCAATACAATATATCAAATATATGAGATGCAGGTAAAATGATGATTTGATGAAAATTTGTATCTGCATCTATATCAAAAAAGAAACAACACCAACACAGTATTTTATCTTAAGAAAGTTCAAAGAAGGAAAGCAAACTAAACCCAAAATAAGCAGAAGGGATTGAATAATAACGGCAGAACCCAAACCAATACGACACGAAAGGTAAAATAAAGAAAATCAGTGGAACCAAAAGTTGACGTTTTGGAACGAGCAACAAAGTTGAAAGACCTTTAACTAGTCAAGATCAAGTATGAGCAACAAATTACTGAAAATAACTCTAGGTGAATTTAATTTTATAAATATGTGTTTAACAAGGAAACAAGTAAAATACTAATTTAAAATCTTAGCCCCTTAAAAAGCTGACACCCAAACAGTGTCACTGGTGAATTCTATCAAATATTTAAAGAAGAAATAGTGTCAATCCTTCATAAAGTTTCCAGGTTATAGAAAATGAAGGAACACTTCCTAAGTCATTCTATGACGCCAGCAATGCCCTCATACAAAGAGATCATGAGAGAAAAATACATCTAGGCCAATATCCTTCATAAACTTATACACAAAAGTCCCTAATAAGATATTAGCAAACAAAAATCAGCAGCATAGAAAAGATTATATACCATGATCAATGGGATTTATCTTTGGAATGCAAGGTTGGTTTAACATCTAGAATCAATGAATATACTATACTGTATTAATAGAGTAAAATATAAAACAAAACACATACCATCTCAGTAGCTGCAGAAAAAGCATTTGAAAAAAATCTGACACCTTTTCTTCATAAATAATATTAACAAATTACTTTTCCACTAAAATCAGGAACAAAATGAAGTCTTCTCTCCCCACTTTTATTCAACATTGTACTGAAAGTTCTAACCAGTGCAGTAATTGTGGGGGAGGGGGAGGGGAGACAAAAAAGATGGATGGAAAAATTTTAAAAACACACACATTAGAAAGGAAAAAATAAAATTGTCTTTATTCATAGATGACATCAGTGTAGAATATCCCCAGGGACAAAACTAGAAATAACAATGAGTTAAGCAGGTTTGAACATGAGACTGATACCATGTCTACATATGAGCAACAGACAATCTGAAAGTGGAATGAAGAATGCTAGTCCTTTCAAAGTAACTTAATGAAGAAAACAATAATTAGAAATAAATTAAGCAAAGAGAGAGCAAGATTTGTACATTACAATTTATAAAACATCATGGAGAGAAACTTCAAAATGCATAAAATAAAAGGAGACAACTTCTATGGTGGTGAATCAGAAGGCACAATATTATTAGAATAGCAATTCTTCCCCAAAAGAGCTACAGAGTCGATGCAATATATTTTTTTAAATCGTCTAGTGCTTATATATATATATATAAATTAAAAAGGCTGTTTTTAAAAATCTATATGGACGTGCTTGGGACTTAGAATATTAGAAACAATTATCATTAAGAAGAGCACAGTTGAAGGGCATGCCCTACCCAGCTTCAAATGTGTTATGAAGCTACAGTAATCAGAGCAGTGCTGTACTGTCATGAGAATGAGCATACAGATCAATGCAAGAAAATTAAAGGCTCAGAAAGAAACCCTTGCATTTAAAGGTAATTGATTTTTGATGAAGGTACCAAAACAATCCAACAAAAGATCAGTTTTTCCAAAAATGGTGCTGGGGAAATTGGGCATCTGTATCTTAAAAAAGAAAATGAATTCAGTTTTCACCTTACATAGTTAAAAAAGTAACTCAAAGGGGATCATAGATCTAAATATAAGAAATGTAAACTATAAAACTTCTAGAAGGAAAAATAGGAGAACATTTTCATGACCTTGAATTAGGCAAAAACTTCTTAGACAAGGTATCAAAGGCAAGAAGTATAGAAATGAGTGATTGGACTTTATTAAAATTGAAAAAAATAAAAAAAGACTCCTGCAGTTCAGAGGACTGTATTAAAACAATGAAAAGCAGCCCATGTACTTTATCTTAGACCCTTGGTGCTGCGGTAACAAAATGCCACAGACTGGGCGGCTTAAGCAGTAGGTGTTTATTGCTCACAGTCTGGAAGCTGCGAAATCCAGCATCAAGGCCCCAGCAGATTGTGTGTCTGGGGAGGGCCCACTTCCTAGGTCTCGCTGTACCTTCACGTGACGGAAAGGGTGAAGGGGTTCCTTGGGGTCTCTTTTATAAAGAAACCAATTCCAGTAACGAGGGATCCTTTCTCATAAACTAATCGCCATCCGAAGACCTACGTTCCTATCACCACCACATCAGGGGACAACGTTAATACACTAATAAATTTCGAGGGGGAACAAACTTCAGATCATAGAAGCCTGGGGAACAAACATGAATATTATTACAGATTGAATTACATTACCCCCCAAATTCATATGTAACATATGCATTACTTGCAGCGCTTCAGAATGTGACCTTTTTTGGAAATAGGACCCTCACAGAGCTAATCAAGTTAAAATACGGTCATGGGAGTGAACCCTACTTCATATGACTGACGTCCGCGTGAAAAGCAGAAATTTGGACACAGACACACACAGACGGAAGAGAGTGCGAAGAAACGCAGGGAGAAGATGGCTGTTTGGAAGCCCAGGAGAGAAGTCAGGAGAATCTTCTTGCTCGCGGCCCTCAGAAAGCAGCAGCCTGCAGACACTCTGCGTTTAGATTTCCAGTCTCCAGAGCACCGAGGCAACGCACTTCGGTTGTTCAAGCCGCTCCTTTGCGGTGCTTTGCAACGGCAGCCCTGGGAGGCGTAGCAGACATGTCATATACTAGACAAAAGTCTCGTGTGCAGAAAATGTAAACAATGCTACCTCATTTCAAAGAAGATAAACAACAAAAATAAAAACGGGGCAAAAGTGGGCACGAAGAGGTGCTCAACACAGTCAGGCACTGGGGAAGTTTAATTTAAGACCACAGGGAGTTACCTCCGCACCTACCGGAATGGCGGTAAGAAAAAGGCCAACAAAGCAAGTGTTGGTGGAGAGATTCAAAGCCTCAGACATTTCTGGAGGAATGTAAAACGGTTTAACCACTTTGGAAATAGTTTCTCAAAAAGCTAAACATAAATTTAAGATCCATCACAGCAAGTCTATTTCAAGAATCTACTGAATGAGGATCTACATCCACAAATATTCACGGCAGCATAATTTGTCATAGCTGAAGAGTGGAGACCATCCAGATTTCCATCAACTGGTAAGAGGGCAAGCACAATAGGATGTGCCCATACAATGGAACACTAGCTGCATCAAAGAAATAACACGCTGACTCGGAGGTAAGCCCCGAACCCGTCTTGACAGCTGGGCTCTTACTCGTGACCTTGCCTTGATGCCTGGGCTGGCGTGAAGGTCCTGCCGGCCCTCCTAGCTCTGATTTTTCATCCAGGACGTGGGACATACTGATGCTCAAGGCTCTTTTTTTTTTTTTTTTAGGGGAATGAAGGAAAATCTTCGTTCTAGTAAACAGGGATAATCACCTTCCTAACAGGTGATACAACAGTGCTTCAAGTTTCTGCCTCAGGATCAAACGTCCGTCTAATAAATGTGTATCCCAGCTTTTGTAATTCACCTCTGCCAGTTTTAGTACTAGTAGAATGTGCCCAGATTTTAATTAATTGTCACAGTGACTTTACACTGTTGTATATCTCAGAGCAGCTGACATTTAAGAGAGTTTTCTGCATAATATTTTATTGTAACAGTCCCTTTACCAATAAATACGGGAAAGGACAGCATACAATTATTATGAGGTGCTTTCCAAACAACCCTAAGCCATTAATAAGATGAAAATACACTTAAATCAATGGTCCAATAAAATATGCAGCCAGGGTTTGTGTGCTATACTTTTTGCTGCACATTACATCACAAGGTAATTACAGCCTGATGCAACGTGACTGCAACTGAATTCAGTAATGAGGTTTTCTACTTCACAGTTTTATTTACAGAAAAAGATTCTTGGTCAAATCGATACGTGTGTTTATTAAATAAACTAAGGAAAGATTGGGGGATGGTTACTGCTGTTGTGTTCTTATTCTATTTACATAAAGATCACAAGCCTTTCATTAAATATCATTTTGATATAAAAATCATTTCCTCTTTACATTAAAAGTAAAATAAATGTAGCGAGCAAGCCCCCGAAGGCTCAAATTTAGTAACACACCCGTGGGCACCTCTCTGTGCTGCCACTGCTCAGAGGAGCAGACCAGGCTAGCTTTCTGCTTGTCCTCAGCGTGCTGCTTCACTTTTCCAAACATAAAGTTTAAGACCATCTCCAAGGGCTGCTTTTCAGTCTTGGCCAAAGCAAACGAGAGAGAAGTGAGGAGGTGTTTCCTCTGTAGAAAAATCGCCAGTGCACGCGGCACATCCTCCATGAGGGGGAGAGGGGAGAGTCGAGCAGCACACCCGAGGCGCTGAGTGAGGGCTCCAACTGGGCCTCGGGCGCAGCCCCCGGACGGGCTGCGATGCTCTGCGCGGGAGGCTCAGGCGAGACCCTCTGGCTGCACGTCTCCAACTTGCCAGCCTGCGACCTACAACAAGTCATGTCCTCTGCGAACCTGAGTCCACATCTGCATGAAGTGATGCTACCTACATGGCAGGTTGTGAGGGCTCGAGACAGTGTTAAACTCCGGGAACGTGAGTGGCACTTAAGATTATCTCACGTGGGCAGAAGAACTGAGAAGATATCGAGCAGAGGTGATCTGCTCTGAATGCTTCATCTGTATTGAAATACATAAAGTGTCATTAAAAATAAACAACTTACATAGCACAGGGAATTATATTTAATATCTTGTAATAACCTTTAATGAAAAAGAATATGAAAACGAATATATGTATGTATATGTATGACGGGGACACTGTGCTGTGCACCAGAAATTCACACATTGTAACTGACTATAATTCAATGAAATAAACAAATAAGCAACTTATAAATAAATTCATTTCACACAGCATGACATTTCAGTATTTGAGGTTATGATATCTTTGAGACATGAGTTTCCATTTGTAAATGGCAGATAATTGGACATCGAAATCAATTTGGAAAAGTATTGTTTATGAAACCATACTTCTTACCAGGCACCACTCCAGGAGCTGCAGTCCAGGCTCCAAGTACGTAATTTCTCACTCTTAGAACCGCTTTTCAAGGCCAGCATTTTATCCCCATTTTACAGACCAGAATAACAGGATCAAAGAGTCTGAAATACTTGACAAGCAACAGGTTCCAGAGCTAAGACTAAACCCCAGGTCTCTGAGCAGAGCGACTTCCTTCCAAAGAGCGCAGTGTAGACGGGGGATAAATCACCACCTCCACAGGGGGAAGCCTGACTCAGCCCCAGCCTGGTGGTAAAGACCAGCACCAACAGGAAAGTCCTGTTGACCATGCGCCCCCCGGAGACGATGCGGTGAGAAAGGCACTCTGTCTGTGGTCGTCCTCCTCCAGACCACACCCCCAGTCTGATCATAACAAAACTTCAGACCAACCCCAATTATGGGACATTCTACAAAATACTCAAAACTGGGAGAAGGCCATCAAAACGGGAATGTCTGAGAACTTTACTTGATCTAAAAATCCTAAGGAGACATTACATCTGCCTGCAGTGTGAGATCCTGAAGCAGGGAAAAGGACATCAGGTAAAAGCGAGGGAAATATGAGAAAACTGTGGACTTAAGTTAATAACAATGTGTCAACATCAGCTTATTAATTGTAACAAAAGCACCAAAATAGTAAGGCATTAATAATAGGAAAAACTGGGTTTGGGGCATAGACGGAATCTCAGCGCTCTTTTCAGTATTTTCCTAGAAATGTGAAACTGTTTTAATTTTTTTTTAAGTTTATTAAAACAAAACCCAGCTTAGAATAGGAAGAATATCTATTGTATCATTAGCTGGAGTCTCACTGAAGCCGGGTAGTCTATGAGCATTATGTTAAAAAAAAAAAGTGAAGGTTAATTTGCCTGAGATGTAAAGATGCTTGGCTTGGGATTAGGACAGCGAACGATCTTTCTGAGGTTGAGCTGGTGCTAAGGTCCCCTTTACTCTGCAGCCCGTGCAGCTGGACAGGGCATTTCAGAAATTCCTTGGCAAAGACAGCATGACATGGTGCTCATCCCCCCTCACTGTTGTCTCCTCCGCATCCTATAGAGGGGCTGGAGCCTCACAGATGATGGAGGAAGAAAGTGATGACGGGGTGAATGAACCAAAGCAACACCAAGTCAACTGAATGATTGAAACAAAAGAAAACCACCACCTCCAAGCAGAAAATAATCAACCCAATGAAAAGAAATCAAAGATGTTATTTAGCACATTGACAACAGAACATCACCAGTGGACGGATCGTTTCATCTCTTCAGTCTTTGTCTGGGCATTTGACAGGAGTGGGCTGTGTTCCCCTAATGCTCGAACCACTGTTTCCTTGCTGATCTTCAATTCAGTGATGCATTTAAATCCATCCCACCCAAACCCTCATTCCTGCACCAGCAGCACAAAGTAAATTTCCTTTCAAAATACTCTGGGCTGAAAGGGTCCTTGTCTTTAGAATAATGTGAAATAAAAATGTAAAAGATACGTTTTGAAAGAAAGGGGATGCATGAGGAAGACTGAGCGGCCTGAGATGGTAGCACTATTTTCAGGTAAATGGACGAAAATCACTTCTGTTGTGCCGTCCTCTTCCCGTGCGACGTTTTTCTTCTGCTTGGAATTGGCTATTACATGCAAGTAAACAGTAGTGTCTGCAATATGCCAGAGCGATTCCCTGCTGCAAAAAACAGCGCTCGTTTTTACAAAGATGTTGGACTTCATTTCAATGCTCCCTAAATTATAGTCTGCTGCAAAATTGCACACTGAGACTTTTCTGGGTGTGAAGACCTATTATCATACATACAAAGCCACAAGGCAGCGACTGCTGATTCTTTAATAATTCAGATGCATGCATTGACTTCGAATAAACTTTGGGACAACAGAGAAGGGTGACCCCGTGGACTGTGTTTATTACGGCCAATGGCGTATAACCTCCTCCTCTCTTTGCTGTGTCGTTATGTGATGAATCTGCCTCTTGTTTATTTGTTTGTTTTAGTTAAAATGCAGATATGTCTAAGAATAGAGTTCATAGAACTTCCTTACTGCAAGCCTGAACCAGATTCTTTGACCAACGTTTGTGAAGGTCTAAGATGGGTGGTCCTGCAAATATCAAAGAATCACACGTAAGAAAGGAAAGAAGGAAAACATGCATTTTCTACCCGGTGCTCACACGCCACTCTCACCGAGTGCGGGAAAAGGGGGTTCTCAGCCGAGTGCCGGGACTGACAGCCAATGAATATACTCTTCCAAGGGGGCTTTAGGTTCTTTTTTTCCTTCTAATTTATTTTTATAAATCATCAAAGCAAGCCCATGCTAATCACACACACACACACAGATAACGACGAGGACCAGACAGCCTCCACTCTCAGAGGAGACCCACACAGCCAGTGCTGACTACTGTTTCTAGGAACCTTCTGTGCTAATATTAAAAACATCTATATAAATGTTGATGTGAATATAGGTATGCGTCATTTCCTGTGGTTTCCATGCGCAAATTCGCACAGACTGAGCGACTTAAAGCAACAGACACTCATTCTCTCTCAGCTCTGGAGCCAGAAGTCTGGAATCAAGATGTCGGGGGGCCATGTTCTCTCCGAAGGCGGGATGGCGGAGGAGGGCGTCCTTCCTTGCCCCCTCCAGGTTGCAGTGCTCCAGGCGTACCCTGGCTTGCGGCACGTCGCCCCGGGTCTGCCTCTGTCTTCATGGCTGCCTCCCCTGTGTCTCTGTGTGGCCCCGCTCTCTCTCTGCCTTTCTGTCATGAGGGCACCAGTCGTCGGGTTTAAGACCCACCCTAAACCTAGGATGATCTCATCTGCAGACACTTAATTTCACGACTTCTGCAAAGGGCCAAGGGCTCAGAGCAGGAACGCATCCTCGGTGGGGGCCCAGTTCGCCCACTACAAGGAATATGTGTGCGCGTGTGACCACACCTAGAGATGTGAATCTATTGCTCCGGCCAGATTGCCAGCAGGAAACGAGCGGAACCCTCACACCAGGGTCCTCCGAGGGGGATCTGGCGCAGGTCCGCCTGCAGAGGTCTGGGTGGGACAGAGGGAAACCCACAGGCTGGGACGCCGCTGAGGCTGCCGTCAGCCCGGGGCCCAGGGGCCGAGGGCGCGAGCCCAGGGAGGGGCGGCAGGGACGCTCGGACCTCCCGCCGCCCGCTCACCCCTCTCTTCTCCGGCTGGACCTCCGCACCGGCCACGTGCTCCCGGCAGCCCGAGGGCAGCCCCCCCCCCCCCCCCCGCAGGCCCGCCTCCCGGGCCCAAGCTGCGAGCGGCTCTGGAGATGTGAACAGAGTGCTCGGAGCAGGAAAACAAACAAGCACATACAGATTCAGGGATTTTTTTTTCCTGCACGAATGAGATTATTCTACAAACACGGCTGCGTAAGTCCTTCTCCCCGTAGGGCTACGTGCTGGGTGTAGTTCTTTAAAGACACCTAGTGGTCCACCTCCGTTTTCACAAATCTCAGTGCAGTTTACTGCGCTGGTCTCGCGCTAACGGACACTCAGGCCTTCCCCTCTCTTTTCCAGGCACAGTAAATCCGCAGTGAATGCGTTTCTGGGCACGAGTCGCTGTGAAGGCAGGTGAGTAGAGCCCCGCCGAGCAGACGCCGCGGGGGCAGCGCCTTGGCGGCACAGCCCTCCCCGGGGGCGCTTCGCAGGCGCCGCGCTCACTCGCGCCGCAGTCAGACGCCTCACAGGCCTTCACTGTGAGCCTGGTCTCTAATTCAGCTCATTCTTCCCTCTGCAATCGCCTTTCTTTCCTTCCCGCAGGATGGGCCGCAGTCCAGCAACAGCGCCGCGGAGGGGAAGGGGGTTCCGCAGGCGGTGAGGACCCCGGCCCAGGTCGCACTGTGACGTTCACTTGCTGTGTGCTCACGGCAAGGTACTGCGCCTCTCTGAGCCTTCCTCTCCTACATCTGAAACAGGAGACATAAGCTCTGCCTCCACCGACCTTAGAGGACTGTGAAAAACATGAAATTATGTACAGGAACAGTTTTTAAACGTTTCTGATAATCACACAAAATACTTGTCATTCTGATGCCCTTTTAAAATACAGTTAAGACCTACTCTTCTGAGAAAATGGGTGCCGTTAGGGAAGGTTTCATTTACGTTCCCCTAATAATTATTGAATTTACTATATTTCTTTGTATTAGATTTCTGGTTTAAAATTCAGATCAAAACCTAAAAATGTTCATAATAATTGATACCTCTAGGTAGAAAATGATGAATGTATAAGTAGAGAAGTACTCTGTTCCTAAAACGTTATGTGCATTTTCCCCGAGGAGCATGTGTGTGTGTGTGTGTGTGTCTATGTAAAGCTCATCAAAAGGGTATTTAAATTTATACTAGGAATAGAAAACTTGCACAATGTTTCTCATCTATCTGGGACAAAATTTTCCTCTTCAACTGGATAACATACATGAAGAGGAAACTTTGAGTCTCAGGGAGCTCATCTGGAAAATGGGTTCATAACAGTTATCCTACTTCCCTATTTCACAATCCCAAAACTTCTGAGGGTCACAGTACTGGCTTGCTATCGGAACTGAACAAGAAACCTATGGAGTCTAATGCAGGAATTCCATCTGCATGGAGATTTTACGAGGCGATGCCAAGGGACCGCGTTGAACCACACTGTTAGCTCATTCGCCTGCTGCCCGTGCACGGGCGCAGTTCTTGGCTATGGTTTCTGCCTTCTCTGCCTTTCAGAAGAGACCAGTACGTGCAAGACGTAAACCAGCAAGGTGGGAGGATGATTATTGCTCCGAAAGGCCAGGGATGAGAGGTCAGAAAGGCAGGGTTTGGAACAATTTGTTATTAAAGTTGTCTAGAGCCACTGTCACATTCGAAAGGCATTTAGATAGATTTTAAATGACCAGATATTTCTGAATTACTCAGAAATTTTTTAAGTTGAAAATTTTTTTGCCCCTGGATTTTGGAATGTGGATTTCATGTTTACTCAGCCCTACAAGTAACTGTGGAGACAGCATTTTGTTATGTAAACAATGACTGAAGATAATATCATGGTCTACTCGACATCACAGAATAGAAGTTAAATACATCATCACAGTGAAAATCGGGTCCCATCTGTATGTCGGTTAAGAAAAATGGCGGATGTATCTGGCGATATTCTGTTCTGGCTTCTTTGAGCTTTGCTAGTGAAAGACAGTGATATATTGTGCTTTGCATGTTTGGTTAAATCGCTGTATATTATAGTTTGTCTACTCTGTCACCAAACATAATACATGTTAAACAGATGTAATTCCGTAGTAGAGTGCCAAAATCAGGTCTCCTTCATGCTATAAATTATTTTTTCCTGTACAGAAAACACTTAACTTTTTGCCCCAAGCCAGTAAATTTGTATTTGTTTATTTTATTTGCCCTAAAATTTGTGTGAGTCTCTCCCGTGAATAAAGAGATGGGAGTTTCACTGAGTCGTCCTGTTCATCCATTTTCTAAGAACTGAAATGGAATCAAGGACACTCAACACTAAAGTCTCACTGAATTAACTGAGTTTCCCTTTGCCAATTCCTGTGTCACACTGCACCCCCCAAATATCTGAGGGTCACCTTTAGTTTTGACTTGACAATGTACATTCTCTGAGAAAGGCAACTTCTGGTGGGAGAAGGCTGAGGGAACGTGCTAGTCGGTCGCACATCTGGAGAAATACTATTTAGAGCGCTTCTTTCTTTTAGCTTCTAGAAAGAGAACAGTTTGGGAAGCAGGAGACGGATTGTAACTGAGCAGGACCCTCTGGGACCTTCCCTGGACAGAGCCCCCCGTGTCCTCCGCCTGCCTCTTGTTTGTACAAAAACTCTAATCGAAAGAATAAATTTAAGCAGAGAAATGACAAAATGCAGAAGCAAAGGAAAACACTCAGACAAGACCAAATCCTAGTAGTTTGGCTATGAAGCAAAGCAACATGTGCACCCATGTTAGTTTTCTTGCCTCAGCTTAACTCTCCCCCGTCAGCCCCCCTGGGTCTGCTGGGGGCTCCTGCCCATGGGTTGCTCTGGTGACAGCTCGGGACCAGTCACAAGGCTGGCAGGAAGGGCGGTACAGCACAGCTGCCCCACTGCTGATGCTCCCGTGGCCCGCAGATCACGCGTGGGCACGGCTGTGACTGCTAGGTGACAGTGGGGACAGCTAGGGGGCTGCTGCTCCAGGACCAGGCCGTGCCCCTCCTAGCGTGCGCTTACTGATGGCTCACCTCACCTTGCTAGGCACAGTGCACCTCACAGATCAGCTGACTCCAGTTTTCCCTCTTTAGCCGTGGTACACTGTGCTGCAGGCACCGGCGACCTAGGAAATACTGGTATAAAAGACAAAGCTGAAGAGATAAACGCAAGATGAAAGTAAACAGTCAGAGAGGAGAGGAGATAGAGTCAGGTTTTTCTCCCCCAAGATCGTGGACCATTCACTTTAGTTAACTGCTTATAAATCGTTTGGCATACTTTACTGTGTTCAGGACAGAAAAACACATCTTGAGTTGAAAAACAATCCTATTGGCTCTATAAGGCTTTGCATGTTTTGAAATTGGCCCAGAGGGAGAACACCCCATTCTAAATCTCGGCCACACCTGTCCTCCAGCTCTGGCGGGTGTGCTGTCATAGCCCTAAGTGAACTGACTTGACTTTGCGTACAGTCCTGCTCTCCTTAGATTCCGTGTGCATTGGGCTGAGGTAGATGGCGTCTGCCTCACCGTCTCAGGATGCTGATGGGTCATGGTTTCAGGGGTTTTGGGGGCATAACTGTGTCTCCTTGCTGCTCTGCACTTTAGACAGAGCCAGGTGAGAGGTCAGAGAAGGAGCCTGAGGTTCTCACTCTCACCTGTCTTCCTAGTCCATTAACCAGGCAGTGGGGCCCTTGTTTAGATGCCCAGGAACATCTCCAAAAATTGATAAATTTCTGAGGCCTTTATGGACAAGACCTCTGTTAGAATAACTCATATCTGTTACTGAACTTGTAAATTAGTCATGTTTTGATTAATATGCGAATTAAGAATTTGCTGTTAAAAAGGTATAAATATCTCATTGCCTAAAGTGATTAGAATAAGTAATTACTTAAACATGATAATTTTGATGTTAAATAATTACTATAGGAGAAAAAGGAAGAAGGCACAAATACGCTTGATGTAATTTCAGCTGTTGAACCAAGTGACAACATTTGATGCTGTTTGTATAAATATGTACATATGCTTTGGGAGATTTAATACTTGCTTCTCCTTTTATACAAGTCACTTCAATTTTCATTTTATTGACAATCTAGAATAGTAATTTTGCTCTGCTCAAAGATCTTTTTTTAAAGAAAATATAAACTAGTTCACAATATTTCTCATGTAACTGCACCTCTTTTATTTTTAACGTTTATTGGCTAATTAACTTCAAATAGCTATTATGACTTGGTGTGACGCACAGCGCTGAGGCTGAAGGGTGGAATCAGGCTTCAGAGAACCCCGGACCATTTGCAAATTATTCTGGGTCATTATGGCGACCACCAGAGTACAGAATCTTGCCCTTCCTTGTACACAGTTACCTCCAACTTTCATGTAACTTCCTTTTTGACCGTGTAACCTTATTTGTCAGAAAAAAATCTTTGATTCACACCCCATAATAATAAAAATATGTACATTTATTTTTAAAATAAATGCATGTACTGTTACTATGAGCTAATGTTTTAAAATCAATTTTCCTATGAGTGTAGGCTTTGGCGTTTCCACTTTTACACTGTGGTGGATACACACGGCAAAACTTCAAAACTTGTGTCCTTATCTTTAACGTGTTTTGGTCTACTGACCTGAATCATTTAACATTTAGTCTCAGTTTACTTAGACTGTAAAAGAAAACATAATTTCTAGGTTTTAACTGTTCATTCATCCTTCCAACGATACATTACACGTACACATCTTTACACGACACCGCGTAGGGTGAAGCATAAGACAGGTACCTGGGGCTGTGGATCCGTAAGTGAGTCTTGCTGCTCGCTGTGGGTTTAGGCGGTCGCTGTCGGCGCTGGGGCCGGAACAGAACCCAGCATGGGATGGGAGAAATGTGGGCTCCGTCCAGCTCCCACTGAGGACTCTGCAACACCATTACATTTCTCTGTTAATTAATAGAAAATAATATGACCTGTATATCGTATTACCAGCCTCTCTGTGACGTATACAGCAGGACAGATGAGCGCGGGGACGCGAGGTTTCTGTCCCTCTGGGTCCTGGGATCCCGTCCTTCCCCGCGCACAACTCAAGTGTCAAATATGGCATTTGGTTCCAGATCAGAGTACCAGCCTCAACAGTAAATTGAATATTAATAGAGAGGCTTTTTAAATTTTTAAATAAAGCTTAATAGAATTGTGAAGTTAGTATTCTGTCCCTGTAATGCAGTGGGGGGCCCTGCGCATGTCAGAAGTGGGACCCCGCGCTCCCGGACAGCAGCCGGGCTCCGTTCTCCCGATCCCGCCAGCCTGGACCGTTTCTCCTAAAGCCTCGCGGCCGTTTATGCTACCTCGTTCACGACATTGCTTCCTTTTTTAAAAACAGTAGCTAATATGCAATAATGGCTACTCAAATAGTCATTTCATGTCCTCCTGTGATCTGGTGGCTCCTAAGTTTAGAAATCTTCTCCCGTTTCTGTCTGCATCACCATGGCACCCAACTGAAAATCATGTACCAGGGAGGTTCTTAGCAAACGCCAAAAAGTGAGTGATCTGAATCTTCCGGTGACTATTATAGCAAGATAAGACAGCAGGTTTGAGGCCCTCTGTGGAAGGACGTGACTAAGAAAAAGAAAAAAAAAAAGGGAGATTTAGATTTTTCAATGCTGAGGGAAACCCTGAGCCCAGATTCGTGATTTATATCTAGAAACTCTGATTAGCAGTTAGTTGATGTAGATCGTTTATTCTCATGCGTCTTTGTGACATGTTGATAGAGGCTTCTTCAATTCAAATGGAAGAGATTATGAACCACATTTGGATGCATGGAGGTGATTTTTCTGGATCAAGATAGAAAAATATGAGTGAGTACCTTGAATACTATTTATCTCATTGGGTATTTAAGTCTAGAATAGCACACAGTGAAGTCTCGGAAGCCTGCTGTACGCAGATTGAGTCCCTGACCTACCTTCCATGGCCGTGTGAAGCTGGTTAAGTTCCTCTTCCACTCTCCACCTCAGTTTCCTCCTCTGTGAAGTGGGACCATACATACCAACTACCAGGTGTGCCTGTCGGCTTTGTGATAAGTGTTAAGGGCCTGGTGTACCACCGTTGTTTGTAATCTCTGGTTTCCCTCTGATTTTCAAGTCTACCAAACTCTCAACAAATCACACAAAAGATCTTTGAACCAGATCCTTGAGAAAGAACAGGAGAACTTGTTACCAAAATGATTCCATTAAAAAATATTTTTTAAAGAGCATTGGCAAGGAAGTTTAAGAGAACAATTCAAGAGTTTTGTGCATATAGTTTTTCTACGGTGGAAGAAATCCAAACCCTGGAGAGGAGGACTGTCCCCACAGGAATCCTTGGAGAAACGCACAAAAGGGCAGACGAGAGACACACACTTGCAAGGTGCTTTCCTGGGATTCGCTGCCTCCCACCCTAGTGTTGGTCAAACGTGGTAAAACTTGTGAATTTCTCCATTTTTAGAAGCAAAACCTGTCAAGTGGTTCACAAGCTGAAATACCAGATCAGTGGGCAAAGAATCAGAAATTATCTTATTACCTAAAGGGGGTTTAGGCAAAGCACACACACAGCGTTTACACATTCAGCTGGAAAGGCAGCAGTGGTCACCTAAGACGTCAGATTGAGTATATCTGAGTTTGTACAGCTTTTTCCTATTTCTCTTCTATCTCATTCACCCAATAATAGATGCAGCCTAGTGAACGGAAACCCTACAAATGCTTAGACTCTGCAAGGGAAAACAGTACTTGTCAAAGGCCACGTGAAAAATCTGGGAGAGAATTTGCTGCCGTAGTACATTTCTGCTGATGAGAAAGGGGACTGGGACACGGGGCAGGCATTTCTCGTTTAGTTTGGCCCTGTTACCTGTATCTTTGGTTCTCAAAGTGTGGTCCCTGGACACATTGAAACGTGAGTTACCACAGTTGCTTTCACAGCACGCAGCTCCGGGACTGGGGGACCAGCAGGCAAAGCCCAGCCTGGGATGGTTTCCACATCGCTCTCCGTGACTCTTGAATTTTACTGTGGAGTCTCGACATGCGCTGCTAGATGGGTGGTGGGCGTGGGTGTAGACGCGGGCACTAGACACAGAGATACAGATCTGGGTCCCAGCTTCACATTAGTTATGCATCTTGGGAAACGGAGCCCTGCTCGAGCTGCCGTAACGGAAGTGGACTCAGCCCACGTGGAGTAAGACCTATAAAGGCTGCTTTCTTTCCCCCCTTCTCTCCCAACTCTCCCTCAGTCCTCCAGCTCCCCCGCACCCTCAGCTGGTGGTGGCTATGTCACTGCACAGGAGACGAGGATGCAGCTCGGAGGTCTCCCAGGTGGAGGCATCTCACCTTCACCAATGCACTTGTTTCGGACAAGAAAGCCAAGGCTCCAGGGATGCTCCCCCGGGGAACTCCAAGCAGAGGCTGGTACTGCCGCTCTCTCTGCATTTAGACGTCGTGATGAAGTGGACAGTAAATCTAGGTGAACAAAGGTAAGGGTCTAATTCTGTTCTCAGGCTCCAGGCTGGTTACTTTGCATAATGACTGAAACACTTTCCACATCCTTAAAGGAATGAATTCTGAGTTATCTCTTTCTAAAAACAAACAAAAACCAGTTATACTGTTATTCAGGGAAGAGTGATTATGTTAAAATATTAGTCAGTCTACACTATGAAAAATCCTTGATGCTTTCTAAAAAAGTTTTTTCTTAAATGGAAGTTTTTTCCACCAAGCTTAGTGAATAGAATGAGAAACCTAATTCACTTTTCCACCTCCAGATACTTGCCTCATATGTGGCATATAATAAACAGATGCTCATACAATTGTTAACTGGATGATTGAACAAATAAATACAGAATAAAGCAACCATTTTTATTTTGTATTTTATTTTTTAACATTTTTATTGATTTATAATAATTTTACAATGTTCTGTCAAACTACAGTGCAGAGCACAATTTTTCAGTTATACATGAACATACATATATTCATGGTCACATTTTTTCTCTGTGAGCTCCCATAAGATCTTATGTATATTTCCCTGTGCTGTACAGTATAATCTTGTTTATCTATTCTACATTTTGAAGTCCCAGTCTATCCCTTCTCACCCTCTAAAGCAGCCATTGTTATGAGCTGAGTGTCAGTGTCTAAGTACCACCCACATAAGGCTTCCTGTCATCTCATCCCTGAGGGAAAGGGCATTATTTGATTCGACGTTCCAACTATGTAATCCACTGTATAATCCACATAGGCTTCTAAACAAATAAATGTCAATATATAGCAATACATGTGTCAAAAATAGTATTTGTGAGGCAATGAAACAATACATGGTGTGATTTATTTTTTCACAAAGAGTCAAAAAATTCTTCCACCTGAAAATGAACCTGAAGCTTGGTTTTGAAGGGTGAGTGTGAGCTGAGCGGGGCCGCAGGTGGAAGGCTCTCCAGGGCCAGGAAGGGCTTGCACGGGGGCTCGGAGGCCGGCCACAGCAGACATCCTGCATCCCTCCTGCTGTGCTCCTTGAATGGACCGCAGTGGCTTCATTTCTGGAATCAAACATAGTAAGTGCATTTCTTCTCATACATTCTAAGGGGAGTGTCACATGGACCCAATATGGTACTTACCTGAAGCTATCTTCTGAACGTTTCCTTGGATACTGTGTTCCTCTGCCATCCAAGAAACCAATCTTGAGTGAACTTATCAAGTCCTTCTGAGTGCACACACAGCTCCTTAAGCAAACTGGGCTACCTTATTTTCAGTAATAAACTGCTCAATGTTCTCTTCCCTCCCAGCACTGCTGTGAGCTTTTCTGCGATTGTATTAAACACAGTAGTTCCGGAACACCTTCCACTGTAGTCACTGCTGTTAAAGAAGGAGCTGCTCACAGAGGCACCCAGACTGGCAATAATTTATCTCAAAATCAACACTGAATTATTAGACTAATGATGGTCAGTTTGGTGAGCAAAGAAGCAGATGTAAGCCAGACTAAGAGAAAACCTGAAGCCTGGAAACCCTGCCTGTGAGGTCATCTTGTGGCACCAAGCTTGTTGCACTGCCACCTGAAGACCTGCCTGGTGTCATCACTGCTGCAGAAAAATGTGTCACAGCTCAGTTGTGACAGTAACCCGGATCCAGGCGAGAGACCAAGCAGCACTTGGAGAGTTGCAGAACTCACGTTTACTACAGCAGGACCAGAGGAGTTAACACTCCAAGCTCTGGACCCTATCTGTAGGTTTACACCAGCTTTTATAGTCTGCCGGTCTACACTTTGCAACATCATATGCAAATAAGGTATAACAAAAGTTGACTAATTAGGAACAAGCTTTGTAGAAATAACCAATCAGGAGTGAGGGAAATGGACCAATCAAGAGTGACAGAAGTAACCAATCAGGAGTGAGCTCCATGCAAAGAAAATACTACGAATGGACCAATCAGGAGTGAGGGAAATGGACCAATTAGGAGTGAAAGAAATAACCAATCAGGATGGAGCTCAGGGAACCAATAGAATGTTAGGGGTAAGTTCCACTTTCCTAGAAGTAAGCCGTTTGGGAGGCAAAAAGTGAGAGAGCCTCTGGGCCAGGGAACCGGATGGTGCTGGCAGGAGGGTAGTGGCCCTGCCTGGGGGTCCTGCCCGTCTTTTCTATGGGGCTTCCCAGCTCATCACAATAAAATATCCCCATGGAAACACATGGTCGCACGCCCCTCAGGCCAGGGAACAGGGGAGAGCTCCTTGTTCCACTTGCACGTCTTTTGATAGAGGAGACTTGCAGAGGTTTTTATTACATTTAGAATTTGGTGAGATACTGTTACAACATTCAGTGCAAACATCATACAACACAGAAAGCCTTTCCCATGAAGATCTGCACTAAAACCAGCGACTGTGCCGTGATATGCCACAGACGGGCTAACTGGTCGGCTAGATGGCGTCCCTGTAATGATAAGAGCTCGCAGCAAGTGACCAACCCTACTGCTCGTGAAGTGCTGCCTGCCCCGGACAACGGGCCAAGCAGGCTCTTTGAAACTCGCTTGTGTAACGCCCTCTGAAGTAAACATTACCTTCTCCGTTTCAACGGGGAGCTTAGAAAACACGGGCTGTCTAACTTTTGAATGCCAGTTAGTAAGGGAAAGAGCCGCGATGCAGGCTCAGCTGGCGGCAAAGCTCTCTCCTCCGGGCGCACTCGCGATCGGACGGCGTCCCGCGCGCCGGCAGCAGCTCCTCGGCCTTCTTTCCTCTTGTCCCTTGTCCTGGGCCTCGTGTGTAGCTTGGGTCCTGTATCACCTAACCACTCTGAGCCCCAGTTTCCTCGTTAAAAGAAGGCTAATAGTTCTCACTGCACAGACTTTTCTGAAAGTTAAACATGTCTCGTCTGCAGGGAGCCCAGGGCAGGCACTGTGATTTCTTCTCTTTCTTAGGATGTGGCCGTTACCAAAATCCACTCAAAGGGATGTACGTCTTGGGTTTGTCGTTGCTGTTTCAGTTTTTTCGTGCTGCCGCTTGTGATGGTTGAGGGACCACCACCTTCCAGGTAACACACGGGGTTCTGGCCGCAGGACGATGGGTGGGGAGCAGCCTGTGAGTCCGGGTGCACGGCCCGCACCAGGTCCTCTGCAGGCGGGGGTCTGTGAGGTCACGGGGAGGGCCGTGCGTCTGCAGGCACGCCTCGGGGGAGTGTGGCCCTGACTGTGCACGGCCTCCTTTCCTCGCTGCGTCGCCTCTCGCTCCTGCTTGCTTAGCGCTCGGCCCTCACACAGCTTCGCAAGGCACGCTCACTGGGGCGTTCCAGTGCATGGAAAGCGCCTCCTCTGGCTCTTATTTTTTTAAACTATATTATTGGTTTGTAAAGTACACGAAGATGGCAAGTGTTGGATCTACTGTTTTAAGCAGAAAGCAACACCTACCTAGCCATTCCTTGCCGGCTGTGCTAACTCAGAGCTTCCACCTATTGGTAGACACGATTGTTAGGACTTTCGAAGAATGAGTCTGGGCTGCACAGAATTGCTGGAAAAATCGACGGCTTTCTCAGACGCACCTTTCCCACCATGGTTCCCATGGTTCCACCCACATGTCACTGTTTTCCGTGTGCCGTTAAAGCTGCGCTCTGATTCCCAGCACTGGAGCCGGGGCCCCGGGGAGGCCCTCCTCCCGGGCGAGCACTCAGGGCCGCAAGCGCCAGCCCTGCCGCCGCCGTCGGCCGCAGCCCAGCGCCCTCCAGATGTTAATCATCCGGCAGCGAGCTGCTTATCTAGCCTTGAGAGAGGGTTCGCAGGGAGCGAGATAACAGAGTTGATTTTGCTAGAATAAAAGCTCTCAAACGTAAACACTCCGAAAGCCTTGTGTATATGCGTCTATTTTTCTTTAACCTAAGATTGCAAACAGGCAAACATTTCTTGGGGAGTCTTGATAATGCAAGGGTGGTTTGCAGAGTAGAAAGGATTTTTCATGTTACCATGGGGACACCTGAGTATGAAAAAAATGTAACCTTTCCCTCCCCTTAGCTCTTAAGTGCAGGGCTCAGAGCCTTTTATCTGGGGCCATTTATTTACCTTTTATAAGAAAAAGCACAGCCTGCCTCATTCTCTTTCTTGGCGATTTTAGGAAAGGCAGTATCTTTGCAGAGACAGGACGGCAAGCTTTTAACAGCAATGGCTTTAATGGACCCAGCTGGGCTCCAGCCCTGCCCCTCGCCCACCTCGGTCCCCAGGCTAGGCCAGATAGACCTGCATGCAAATCCTGCCCCCACTGCTTCTCAGAAGGGCTGCTGTGACCCTGCCTGCTTTGCAACTGAGAAAACATTTGTCAAGGGCCCAACACAAGGAGGTGAACTGTCCCTGAATGCAAGTCAGTACAAACCAAGTGCCTTTGGACTCAGTGTAGACCTCAGCAGGTGACACACCCACCCTGGACTCTGAGTCAAAAGAACCTGACCCTTTGGAAGAGCTTCTCACTTACGCAGGAGAAAATGCCTCCCCCACCCCCACCTCAGGAACAAAGAGGGCAGTTCCAGCTGGGAACCTCCTCAGAGGCAGGCGTCAGGGCACTTCTGTGTGCTGCTGAAGTCCGGGCCGTCACAGCCCTTCTGAGGGAACGTCGAACATCTTAGGAGATTTGGTGACTTGCCCAAGAAACAGCCAAAACTGATCTCAATGTTCAGATCTGTTTAATAACATGAATCTGAATTTATGCGTGAGGAATGAGGGACCTGAGGTTGAGAAGTTTCATTCAAAAAACGTCTAGGGAGAATCTGTCTGTAGAGGAAATAGAAAACAGCCAGGAAACGTGGCCCGCACCCCAACAGTGAGCAAAAAGCTGATAAATGACAGAGAGAGAACTGAGTCCACTGCAGGGCTGACAAGCCCCACCGAGGAGGGACGGGCCCACAGCCCCTCTTACCTTCGGCAGAGCATGGGAGATCAAAGAAGCTGATGTGATGAAAGCATCCAACTCGTCATCCCTGTCCTAATGTCCGTGTGGGCCAGGGTCACAGCGCAGAGTAGCTGGCACCCCAGACCCCGGTGGGCCTCACTTGGGTGCGCCCTCTGGTGTCCCAGGCGTGCAGGTGCTGACTGGCTGCTGCTGAGAGGGGGCTGAGCCCCTTCCCCTCTCAGAAATCCCCAGGGTCCTGAGGTGCTGGGGAGGAGCAGGAAGACCTCCAGGTGCAGAGAGTGGACAAGCATTTGCTGCTTCTGGGGAGGATGAGATGCAAAGCTGTCTGTCCTTGGGGAGGGGGACCAGACCCTGTGCTGGTACAATGGAATGGCTCCGTCCAGCCAAGCTGTCCGAAGATGTGAGCCCGGCACCAAGCACACGCAGCACCAGCCCACCCCTGGGGAGGGCCGAGGGCAGCACGGGGCCCCTTGGGGGTGCGCTCACTGGGGGCAGCTAGCGCTGAGATGGGGCAGCCGTCCTGGGAGGCAACCTGTGGATGCTCCCCCAGCGCCCCCACTCCGAGCACCCCCAGTGGTGCATGGTTTTCCCTGACCTCGTTGACTTTGTTTTTCCAATTTTTTTTTTAACATTTTCTCTCCTTTCTCCTTTCCTAGGGACATCCCCCTGGATCTTGTGGGTGCCTGACACCCACCCCACCACCACAGGACGTGCTCCCTGAGTACCATCCAGTCTCAGGGCGCCAAGGATGGAAACCCCTCTCTTCTCCAAATGGTCTTCATATGCAGAATCCAATTAACTACACTTCTGGGTTCACTGCACTTCGTCCTGTTACAGAGATGCAGGTGTTAGCTGGCTAATGCAGCTCTGTAGACACAGTAACACACACCACGTCCTCAGACACACGCACGACTGACGGCGTGGTGTCCTCCCAGCCATGTTAACCCTGCGCCACTGAGGGAGCATGTTTCATAATGATGGTTATTTTCCATACAGTGTACTTGGCCTGATTTGAAAATTTATGTACGAGCTTTGCCTCAGTGGGAAGTTGCTAGGATGTACTTTTTTTTCTTTACTTTTTGGAGGTTTCTCTTGCTAAAATCATTTAGTGATTTTTTAAAAATTTAGTCAGATTCTATTTGTCTTTTCCCTGCTGTGTTTTGTCTGTTTAGATTAATGGTTTGGATTTACATCCACCGTCCTCTTTGGCACCACCTCTCACACTTGCCTAGTGTTTCTTTTTATCTCCTCTCTCGTCATTTTGGGGCTATTTTTTAAATGATTCTTTTCTTTTCCTCCTTTGAATTTGGAAGCTATACCCTCCCTTTCTCTTCTTTTAGCATTTAATCTGGAATTTACACACTGTGTCCCTAACTTGTCAGAGCATAAAATGTGTGGGTGTCTTTAACTTCCTTCCCAAAACAGAGAAATCCTAGACCATTTTAGTTCCTTTTATTCCTTTCCTGATTATATTGTATGTTTTGTGTCTTTTATCTACATTATATTTTTAACCTGATAAAATATGGTTGTTACTTTTGTATGCCAAACTTATTTACATTTATTTAAATTAAATAACATTTAATCATGTTAAAGTACATATTTATCACATTCTTTGCTCCTCATTCTTTCTAGTAGCTTAAAAATTTCATCTAAGATCTCTTTCCTTCTACCTAAAACATAACCTTTAAAATTTCATTTAAGGCAGATCTCCTAGTGGTGAATTCTCCCATTTTGTTTGCCTTGGAATTATTATTATTATTTTTTAAATTTTTGTTACCATTCTTGAATTAGGTCATAGAATTATCGGTGGAGAGTTGCTTTTTCTTAACACATGGAAGATGTCCCACTGCAGTCTGTTTCATTGTGGATATTGAGAATTGGGCCAGTGTCGCTGCTTCTCCTTTTGCAGATTTTTTTTTTTGTTTTTTTATGCCAGGCTGCTTTCAAGACGTTCTCTTTGCCTCTAGTTTTCTGCATTTCAGTGAGACTGCATCTAAGGGTGAAAATCAGCTTCCCCTTTGGGGGCAGGGCACAGTGCAGGTTCGGGGGGGGGGTGGTTTGCTTTTAACTTGTCCTCACAAGGAGCCCAGCTTTACGGGAGATGCTCTGACTCCCGCGCTGGCCTCTGTCTTCTGCCCCTCGCGCCTCCTATAGTGAGAAAAGTAAACTCAGATTCGCTGGGGTTCCCAGCGGGCTTAGTCACTCCTGGGCTCCCTCTGAGCCCCCTCTTCTCTTGGACTACGGGCTCCCTTCATCTCCTGTAGGTGAGGAATCAGCGGCTGCGAGTATCATAGCCTTGACGGGTCTCAGATCACTTCCCGAGCTCCCTGGGTTCAGGTCCTGGTTACCTTCCTGTCCTACCTTTCTCTGTATCTCCGTGAAAGCGCCTGAGGGTCTCCCTCTCCTTGCTCCAGAGGGAGACCTCAGCATCACACACGCCGCGCCCGAGGTCTCGTGGGACTTCAGTGCTTTCCCGTTGCCTACAGGGCGGACGCTGGGCTCCCCGGTTCAGGCCACAGCCCCGTTCTCCTCTGCTCGCTCCTGCGCAGACCGCGGCTCGGCCGCGCGCAGGGCGCTGCCCCGGGGCTGTCCGCGCCCCGCCCCGGCCTCTGCGCGCGCTGCGGCCTCCAGAAGGCTGCGCACTGTCAGCCCGGCCCCCGGCTAGACCTCAGCTGCCCTGCCCTGCGGGGCCTCTGTTCCTGCCTTCCGCTTGCTCTGACACGAGGACATTGATCGTGTTTTCCTGCCTGGAATTCTCTCCCACAAGATATTTGCTGAGACCCCCCTTTGCTCAAGCAGAGCCTTCGCCGCAATGCTGTACGTGGGGGCCGGCTGGCCGGCTCCTGCTCCACCCCTGCCCGCCCCTGCCGCTCCTGATTCACGGTTGGTACGCCTGCACGCTGCGCAGCCCCCCGCTGGAGCTGTAACTGCGTGCGGGGACAGTGCATGGATTTAACTAAGCTGCGGTTCGGGGTCTCTTAGGTGGGTCTCTACATCAGAACAAACGCCTCGTTGTGTCCTAGTCAAAACGACAAAGCCCGTAAACCACCCCATCCCATTAAAAAGGTACATAGGCACTTGGAAATTTCGCAAGACACAGGAAGGCACAAAGAAGGACAAAAAGAATTGCCCCAGCTCACTACTCACAGGCAACCATTCCTTTCTAGAGTTTCTGTAACATTGATTTACGACCCTTTTAGTGCTTAGAGAGTTAGCATTTTATCTAAAGATTTGTGCTTCCTGCTCCTTTCCATACACACACCGTATATATTTTCTCCGCAGCTGTAAACTCTTTGTAAATATTATTTTTAAATTTCTCCACATTGCTTCACTAAATGGAAACCTCAAACTATACCTAAACCCTCCCGCGCAGTTGTAACCATAGGCTGCTTCCAACAGTTTATTAACCTGCATGAAACTGAGATGTACATTTTTGCATAATTTTTCCTGTGTTTGTATTTGTCTTATAGCAGAGTCACATATAAGTATAATTATCAAGCTAAGGGCCATGGATTCTTTAAGTTTCTTTGTATATGACCAATTTTTGAAAAATAATCTTTTAAATGAGGAAAACTCCTATAGCTATGAACTATACCACTGATCCCATTTCCCTTTTGCAAGAACGAGCTGTTTTATTTGTATTTATATGGGTGAAATTATTAATACTCTTAGTTTATTCACACAAGAGAAAGGATCAAAAGAGATTTTAATATTACTGCCTTGCCTCCTGAATTGTCTAGAGTGGTGAAGTCTAGGGCAATTAATCCCCAAAATGCCACCGTAACTGTCAGTATAGCTACGGATTCTCTGTCTGCCTTCTCCTACCTTAATGTTGTTTAGCCAACAGTGTTAATCTTAGTTTTTCAAGCTCTTTAAACACTGCAGAGCTAAATAAATTAAAAGTTAATATCCTAGTCTATGAATTTATTACATTCTATATAATCTCTCTCTATACATCCTATATAATCAGTAATTTACAGTTAGCATTTTTTTTAATCAATAGGTATCCCTGACCTTTTGATTCAACAGAAATGATTCTGTTTTTCAGCTGTACTCATTTCTAGGACATGACCTGCATAAAGAGTGCGCAAGCTGCTCTGAGATGTGTTCTGCTGTACGGTGATCGCAGCTGAGTGGGCATTAGTTAATGGCCTTTATTACCAAAGCCATAATATATCATAAACAAGCATAATTAGCTGGGGTTAGCTGGTGCCTTCCCAGTAGTTCCTGAGAGTCATCTGTCTTCTTTTCTTTATATGAGTTAAATACAGTTGTGGCAGATCTGAGTCTGGATCATCACTAGCTGCATGTCCCAGGGCAAACGGGGCTGACTTGTAATCAATAGAAAATAAAGAGTCAAAGCTATGGAAGTCAGAAAAAGGCAGCATTTCTATAAATTACATCAGAAAAAAAAGCCAAAGCGTATGTTAGTTCCATTTTGGATAATGTGCAGCGAAAGCTTGTTATGAATAGCCAAGCATGATTTAATCCTCACTTGATTTATATGGTTAATGGTGGTTTTGCCTTCATGGGGGTAATTTATGGGTAGTTTTAAGAATCTCTTTTATTGGATAAAAAATAAAATTAGAATGGTAAATAGAAGTTCTAAAGAAATGCTTGAAAGTATCTTTTTTTTTTTTTTATCTTTAAGGGAAGCTTTTAAGGGGGTTACAAAAGCCTTGCTTTGAAGTCATGAAATGAACACTCTTGCACACTCTGCCTATTATACTATATTTTTGAATCGTATTTTTCTAGCTCTTATTTTCAACATCAGTTTTCCAAGAGAAGTATCATTTATACTTTTAAAACAACTTGAAAGACACTCTCTCCAGTGTTGTAAAATGCATTGAGATAAATTGACAGTAGCATGCATTTTTTTAAAGCAAGGGATTATGAATTTTCACTCTTGCTGAAGAGTATGTGTGCATTAAAAGAAGAGGGAATTCCTTCTTCTTTGCCATTAATTGTTGGTTTTAATGCCATCAGCCAGCTAGCCATTTTTTTCCTGCTGTTGTAAACATCAAGGTCATTTTGAGGTTCTGCTAGAATGAAGATCATTATCTGCAGAGTGGTATTAAAGCAGAGTGCCGAGCCCTGGGGCTGTCGGGGGTTCTGAGAAATGAGCCACTCAGTTAATGCTGTTGTTCTGTATGGAAAGGCAGACTGCTGCTTAAGAAACATTCTTACAAAGCCAGCTGAGCTGACAGTAACCACTACTGAAATGTTCCCCTTCTCATGCAAACAGTGTGCACGGTGCAGCGTTCTCAAAGCCCACGGGAGAGGAACGGTGGTGGGGGATGTGCCACGGGGACCTTCCAAGAAAACAGTTGCCCAGAATCAACTCCCAGCGTGGACACACGAGGAAATCCACTGACCAGCCTCTAGTAAAACTGACAGAAACATTTTAAAAGCAATCATCCTAAGGCTCTGAATATGGTCCTAAGGAAAGGCAGCAAATGAGGAAATACCTATGCAAAGTAATCTGCAAAACCTGGTAAGACAACGCGAGCCTGTGGTACCTGAGCCAAGGTTGCCCCGTCCTTCCCTGTTCCCGGCCAGTGAGGCAAACACTCTGCTCCGGGCTGCAGCAGCCGAGCACACAGGGCTTTCTGCTTCCTCCCCCAGCTCCTCGCTGCAGGGCGTTGTTCCTTTGAGGAGTGGGACGTGACAGTTTCTCGTTATGCCCCCAGCTAACTTCTGCTGGCGGTGAGTCCTGGGCAGATGCGGTCAGGAGCTAGGGGCTGCCGTCCTCACCCAGCCCCCTCGGGTGTAGCAGGCTGGGAGTACTGGGGACCTCGTAGTCCTCCCCCTTACCTGTGACGTGGAGCGGTCCATGCTGGGAGACGGATCTAAAAGAACAAGGAAATTGTTCCTCCACTTTCCATCAGACTCTCGACATTCAGGACAGACTCTCACCAGAGAGTTTTTTATTATCCCTACTCCCACCTTCAGAGCCCTGGCTCGGAGATTTTGCCTGGGAGTTCGGAGAATAGCCATTGATCTCTTCTTGAAGGAATGACTACTTTCACAACCCAGCTTGAGACGTTCAAGACTAAGGTTTTCCTCAAGAACAGGGAGGTTGTGGTGAAAACCAATTGTGAGGAGACACATGGATCTAATGAAGACACAGTCTATGAATAACTGCACACCAACAAATTAAATACCTTAGATAAAATGAACATATTTCTGGAAAGATACAAACTACCAAAACTGACTCCAGAAGAAATGGACAGTCTGAATAGCCCTGTAGCAAGGGGGGTGAACAGGTGAGTAATTTCTACTCAGAAAAGGAACCCAAAGAGCCCAGATCTAGAAGGATTCACTCTAAATTCTACCAAATATTTTAAGAAGAAATAATACTGACTCTTCACAGGCTTTTTAAACAGAAGAAGAAACACTTCCCAACTTGTATTTGCAAGTCATTTATCTACAAGGGACTTGTAATCAGAATATATAAAGAACTCTTACAACTCAGCAGTAAAAAACCCCCAAATAATCCGATTTTTTGAAAATGGTTTGCAGAGTCCTGGCTGAGCATCCCAAATCAAAATAGAAAAGATTGGGTCTGGAGATGAGAGATGACAACTCCATCACTGGCACAGGCAGGCTATAAAAAGTTAAGACTTCATAAATCTCAGTTATTACCAGTGGAAACTCTGGAAGTGAAAGGCCTCTAGAGTTAACATCCATAAATAAAAGTCACTCAATTTGGGGGGTATTGAGAGATTTTTGTGTTTTCATACCAGACTTGTCAAATAACTAGTGTTCCTTTTCATGATTTTACATTAAGGCAGCTAGCAAAAAAAGTACGTGAGCGGTGCCCAGCTGATACAGCAGCATACTGTACAGTGTTGCAGAAGCTTTGCTGGGAGGAGATGTGTCTGGGATAAGTGCTACACAATTTTCAACAACAAAAAAAAATCACGGTCATGTCATTTATGCTGATTTGGGATTTAGGAAATATGTTCAAAACAGTCGTAACGCTGGATTTACTGTCTTTTCCAGCAGAGTCCTGCTATTTCCACTACAGGGAAGATTTCAGGATCCAAACCATGACTCACTTCAGCACCTCCTGAGCAGACGTGAAGGCACCGTGCTCAGAGCGCCCTTGACGAAAGCACCTGCTGGTCAGCTGCAAGAAGAGGAGGCAGGGCGTGGCCTCCAGCAGCTGCGCCCTGGGAGCCCCCCACGGCATTTGAGCCGAGGCCCTGCTCTTCCCAGGAAGCTCCCAGCCAGTGACTGGGCGAGACGCCAGTAAGAGGACCTGCTCTGCCCAACAGGGGACCGTGTACAGGCAGCCTTGGAACCAAGTTCCTCGTCGGCCCGGGTGGCACTTCCTCGGAGCCGCAGTGCACTCTGAGTTCTTCCTGCCCAGTCCTCCGCCCTCTCCTTCCTGCATCCTCTCAGGGCTTCACCGCGCTCTGACCTCCTGCTCCCTTTCTGTCTGTTCCTCACGAGCACAATCCCTGATGGTGCTTTTGCCATCTGCCACCACTGTGACAGTGGTTACTTTTTTATTTTGATGTCCGTAGTCCAACATGCTCTTTCTTAACAGCTTTACTGAGATAAGACTTATGTCCTATACAAGTTACCTGTGCAAAATGTACAACTTAATGGACATTAGTGTATTTACAGATACATGTAACCATCACCACGATCAGTTCTAAAACACCTTCATCCCTTTCCTCTCCAGCTGCAGCCCTAAGCCGTCACCACTCTGCCTCTGTGTCTATAAATATCAGTAATCTGGGACATTTCATATAATCGTATAACATGTAGTCTTTTGTGACTGGCTTCTCCATTTAGCATGTTTTCATGGTTCATCCACGTGGTAGCATGCAGGGATCAGGGCTCCTTTCCTTTTTATATCCAAATAAAAGTGCCTTGTATGGATATATCATTTTTGATTAACCATTCATCTGTTGATGAGTGTTTAGCTTATTTCCACCTTTTGGAAAATTATGAATAATCCTTCTATAAACATTCATGTACAAGCTCTTGTGTGGACAGAAGTTTTCACTTCCCTTGGTTGTGTGCCTAGGGGTTGAGTTGCCAGCTCACACAGTAACCTTCTGTTGAATCATTATAGGAACTTACAGACTGTCTTCCAAAGTGGCTGCATGGTTGTACATCCCCCTCAACAGGGCACAACTTTTCTAATTTCCTCACATCCCCACCAGCACTTGGTATCTGACTTTTTGATTCTAGCCATCCTAATGGGTATGAAGAGATGACATAATTGTGGTTTTGATCCACATTTTCCTAAAGACTAATGATGCCAAGTATCTTTTCAAGTGCTTGTTGGCCATTTGAAGATCTTTAGAAATCGTGGCGCCGTGGATGAATTCCTTTCTGAGATCAGCGTTTCATTCTAGTTCTGACCCCAGGAGGGCTCTACCCAGCCGTTTTATTCCCACTTCTCACTACAGGCTAGCTGGCTGATAGTCAGGTCTGCATCATTGTTAGACTTATTAATCACGTCCAACAACCTTTCACTACAGCTCCACTCACTGTCCTTGTGAGTGCCCCGAGGCTCTACTCTCTCCGTGCTTAGATCCTTTGAAGACAGATCCTTTGAGATGAAATCAAGAGATAGCTTTTTTAAGCCTTATTTCTCCCCCACTAGGCATCTCCTGGGCGGGGGCTCTGGATCTGGGGAGTGGGAACAGTACCTAGCTTCTGTCTGAGTGGCACCACACTCCAGTCACTGAGTGGTGGGTGGGGCCTGGGGAGCAGTCACCTGAGATCCTCCCAGCTTGTATCTCAGGAGTGGCGACAATACCCCAGGAGGGGCAGGGACTATGGGATCCCATCAGTTTTGTCCTGCCACACCCAGGGTGGAGCTGTACTTGTCCAGGACTCAGCCCCACTAAAGGCAGCTGGAGGCAGGGGAGAGATGCTTGCAACCTGCTTCCACAGAGACGAAAGCCCTCCTGTAGGGAGCTGGGAGGACCCCGCGTGGGGGACACGGTGCTCCTTCCTGCAGTGTCTGGAGTCTCCAGCTGCCTCGCTGAGCTGGGATGGGGAGGGAGGCGCAGCCTCGGTTCACATGTCACAGATTCTCACCTTTCTTACTGAACTTCTGTAGATGTTCTTGAATAAATGTTTCTTCACTTGCTGTTTGTACTTAGTACCATTTCCAGAGGGCTTAATTTTTTTAAATAGTTTTCACAGGGGCACTTCCTGCCATCATGCTAGTATAACTTTTTTTTTAATTGAAAAAATATATTTTGTGCAAACAGGACTAGTTTAGAAACCAACCAACCAACAGACATGGGATGACGTAATACCCACCCCTCAGAATTATAGCTGTGACTGAGCACGTGTCATGGAGATAAAGTGCTTGTCAGTGCCTGATGCCTGGTGCTTCCCCACGGGCAGCTCGCAAGGTAATGGAGCAAAGATGGCGGATTATTCCTCTAGTAGGGAGAGAGCTTTTCATACCTGGGCTCTGCTTCAAAGCAATGAAACCAGAGTCCACGTGGGGAAGAGCTGGCCGTTCATGGGACACAGGGTTTATCTGGTGATTCTAATGGGCAGCCAGGATTGAGAACCACAGAATTAGGGGCTTTGATAGGAGGGGAGGATCCCAGTCTTAATTGTTATGTCAGAATATTTTAAAATAAGGACAGAACCTCAGGTCACCCCCTGCAATATACTAGTTCAGAGGTCTTCGGGTGGGGGCTTGAGGACGAGGAGGAAGAAATGCCTGATTTTACAAAGCCTCCTGCGTAGGGCAGAGGAGCGGACCCAGCCCTCAGATGTGACCCTCTGGGCCCGGTGCCCACAGCCAGCTGGACCCTGCCCACGTCATAGACCTCTTCTAGAAGAAGCACTGTGTCCCCAGCTCCGTCCAGGTCTGGCTTACCTCATCGTCCTCTCTCTCCAGGTTCAAAACATGCCTCAAACCACTTCTGCACGTGTTGGTTTTCTTGAGTTCTTGCAACACAGACCAACCGCTCGAGTCCCCAGACGGGTCTGCTCTCCAGGGCGCCAGTGTGCTTGTCCTGGTCTCTGCTTGGGCAGAGAAAGCACCTCCCTTCTTCTGGGCTTAATTTTACTTTGCTTTGTATTATCAGTTCTCTCTGGGTGCCTTCCAGGTCTGGGTAGGAGATCTGAAAAAGATGGATGTTATTCAATGCTAGGCCTTTGCAAACTGCGGCACAAGGTGGATGGGAACTCACTTTTATGGCCTCTTTCCCCAGGAGCGAAGGGCCTGGCACTGGCCGTTCTCTTCAGCAACATGACTGCTTTCATGTGACAGGAGGTAGCATGTTCCCTGTCATCGCTGGTGTCAGCCGTCAGCCACAGGCACAGACAGATGTGCATCGGTCCATCCCCGGGAGGCTCCTGCGCACATCTGCCTCCGGGCTCCTGGCTCCTCTGTTTTGTCCCAGGTAAATACAGGTGAGCTGCATGTCAGAGCTCAAGCCTTCGGCATCTTTCCTGAAACGTGTAATTTTTAACACCAATAAAACTTACGTTACTTCATATGTGAGCAAAGCAAAGCATGCTTCTAAACTGGTCTACAGATACAGATGAACTTTATAGATGTGCATAAAAATGGTCAATTTACACGGGCCAACAGATACCTCAGAATGATGAGTCGATAAGTGTTTGCTAATCACTGTATATTGTTCAATTAGCTAATACCAGAGAATTCTGGCTGAGTGTAAAATAAACTCACATTTGTCTTTCTCTTTTGTTCTCTCTCTCAGTGTCTCTGCCACTTAGAAGTTCAAAGTCACTAAAGGCAAACAGAGTCATTATTTCCGGAATGAAGTCACCAAAACTAGTATTCTACGCCACCCGCTCTGGGTACTGCTTACAGACTCTGAACCCCAGGAGCACCGACATTAATCCAGTCTTCCTGGTTAGTCCACAAAGTCCAGTCTGATGCTGATGGTGCTTTTGCATTGGCTTTTAAAGAAAATTCTTTGCAGGAAACTCTATTGCTTCTCCAGCAGGATGTCTTTTAGATAAGTTCAACTCTGTCATTAATCACCCGTGGAGTTTTTCTTTTTCCATAATAGTGAAGTTGAATATTGGTATTTTTGCAAGGTGGATCATGCAGGTGTAGTAAGATTGGGCACAATTTAATCTGTGCCTGGAGCAGATTACTGGCTCGCCCTTCTTTGTGGCTTCTGAACGTGCTTCTGTGGATCACCCTGGTGATCTGCTGTGCAGTGCAACCTAATGGTCCAGCCAGAATCAGAATCAGCCCACTTGGTGGTTCATAAAACCATATCGACTGAGCTGTACATCTTTGTCAGGGCTTTGTTTTCATTCTCGGAAATATGGGTTGAATTTCGGACTGGCTTCCACACCTTACACAGGTAAGCATCATCCCCTGGCGCAAATAATATGAAACACAATTATGTTTGTGTGTGCGGAAATAACCACTCTGCACTGCTGTTACCTAGGACACTTGCTGTTCTTTAGAAAGCCACTTAGGCACTAGGTTTCAATCTACAAGCTTCATTCCCAGCTCTGAACAAGGACTTCCCAATTCCAGTATGTGAAAGAAACAGACAAGAACATAAATACAGGGCTGGGGTCGGTTTTAAGAAAATTCATTTCACCTGAGATCAAGTTTTGTAAAAGCTGAGAATGCTCTGACTCACCTAAATCCATCCCTTTGGACAAGGAGCTCGAGATCAAGTTTTGAACCAGTGTCTGTATCTCCTTTAAAATGAGATTGATTTGACTTTCCATTTGAGGGAGATGTTTGTTTTAATGCCCATCTCTGTGTCAGCAGCCTTCGGCTGAGGCTGAAATCAGAGGGAAACACAAGCTGCTCTGTGAAGGTTTTAGTCTGTCTTTAACAACGTGAGCCTTTCATTCACGAGCATGCTCCAACCAGAGAAAGGGAATTCTTGCAAAAAGGGAAGTCTGCGAAAAAGTTAACTTCAGATTATTTTCAAGATCACTAGAGAGCCCCCGATCCGGCTGCCTTACATCTTGGTCTTCTTGCCATGTCGTGACTGGTGGAAACAGACAGAGAGCGCGCTTCTCCACTGCCTGGCTGCAGGGTCTGCTTCCTCACGTCTCCAACCAGACTAAGCCTTCGACAGAGCGCTTGAAGGATATTTCTGTTGTTTGAAACAGGGAACGGAGGATGCAGACTCAAACATGTCACTAACACGTCTTCAGACGTTGTGGTAGAAGAGATCGTGTATCCCACTGGATAGACGTGGTTTTGCACGTTAACAATTTAAGCTCCTTACTAATATAACATAATGCATGCAAGTAAGAACACAAACAGCTAATGTATATATGTATTTTTGTATATATATATATATTTTTTTTCTATTGAAGTCTAGTCAGCTTACAGTGTTGTGTCAATGTCTGGTGCACAGCACAGTGCTCCAGTCATACATGAACATACACGTATTCATTTTCATGTTCTTTTTCACCATAAGTTACTAGAAGAGATTGAATATGGTTCCTTGTGCTTTACGGCATGACTCTGTTGGTTATCTGTTCTATATGTATCAGTTGGTATCTGTAAATCTCTAACTCCCAATTTATCCTCTCCCACCGCCCTGAAATGCAAATCAAAGCTAATGTGTATTTTTAGAACATACGTAGCTCCATTATCTGCAATACGTGCAGGCAGTGGAAAATAACAGTAGAATGCTCATCACTATTAAATTTCAATAAACTTACATTTTTCTCCTTGGTATATTATATAAATTAATATGTTATTTATTACTTTGCATTTTATTTGATCTGAATTAAAGTGTGCAAGTTGTGACCCACTGAACAGTAACCTGTTACACATCAAAATATGCCAATATAGATAAGAAATAATATGAAATATATGCACAGACTAATGCAATCCTGTATATAGAGGCAGCCATGGTACAGGGCAAAAGAAAATGTAAATTAGCACCAGAAAAGTTGGGCTTAAATTCTAGATCTGTTTCCTACTACACTCATCCTCTGAGCCTCCATGTGTTTGGTGTGTCTATCCATCAAATAAAAATAACATTTCTATGATGACACATGCCTGCATTATGTGCTCTTAAGGTCTCAAATGGAAGCATGTCTACACCTCTCCCAAAGCATCGCTCCTCCTTTCTCATGCTGAGCCTGAACTCCACCACCACCATCAGCTCACTAGTTCATCTAAGAGCTTGGGAGTGATGGATATACACTACTATATATCAAACAAGGACCTACTGTATGGCACAGGGAACTATATTCAAGTTCTTCTAATGAGCCATAATGGAAAAGAAACTGAAAAAATATATATGTATGTATGTGTATGTTTAACTGAATCACTTTGCTGTACACCTGAAACTAACATTGTAAACAGACTACACTTCAATAGGAAATAGGAATTAAAAAAGAAAGCACACCTAAAGGAAAATTTCCAAAAAGAAGACAAAAGTGAACCTTAGATAAAGGAAATACAATCTGAATTGATGTCTTTCAACTTCATATTTTTGCTAACATTTATTGAATGCTCATTTGGTGCCATGAGCTGCTCTAAGCACTTCTAAATGAATGCACCGAGTCCTTGGACAACCCGAGGTGTAACTGCTGTCTCTATTTCGTGGAGGAGAAATAAATGCCCAGAAAGCACAGCTAATTGGTCCGAGTTACAGACACTTGCTGAAGAGCTTTGGCTTTGTTTGTTTCTCCTTTATTGTCGTTGCTTTGTTCTGAAAAAGGCTGTTTGGTTTATGTCAGGGTGTTCTGACAAGTGACCTGAAGCAACATCTGTCCAGCCACGTAGGATGTTCGCAGTCTAACCTGCTGAAGCAACTGAGAAGACAAAGTGCCAGCTGAGAACTGTTTGCTCCCAGGTGTTTTGAAAGCATCCTCACTCACCCTGGGAAAGGTAAGGAGAAATCGGTTTGGTTCTGAGTCTTTATCAGAATTAATGTTAAACTTTGGTAACTAAATAATGGAAAGATGTCCTAAGGAATGCGGATGATTATAATGACTAAGTGGTACACATCGAAATTGTCAAGAGATTCTTTTTCTAAAAATCACTTTTCCATTGAAATTGTGGACAGCTGCTAAGAGTTACCATCGCCTGAGACTACATTATTGTTTTTCTACAAAATATTTCTAGATTCTTATTCCAGACAAAACCTATAGACAGCTGCTTGAGAACTGGAATTCAGAATGACAAGGGGAAAAAGAAAAATGACTTACGGAATTCTCTGGCACGTTTGTGGTTTTCAGAGTTATTCAATGATGAAAGTATTCTTACCCCAGTTTTTAAACAAATCAATAAATAATTTGACCAAACACGTATTTGTAAGGGGTAGAATTAAAATTAAAACATTTAGTAGATTTTTTAACTCTAAATCCATTTTTTTTTGTACTGGCTTCTTTAAAAAGTAGACTGAACGTTTAAAACTTCGGACTTGCTATTAAATTTGTAGAAACACATTGCAATGACCCTTCCGGCATATAAGGCAACTTCCTCATGCAAGCTGGGATGTGAATGCTCTTAGATATATTCCACTGAATCTAATTTGTGTCTTCCAGTGTGGGTCGTTGAAAATATCCAGATAATTAAAATGGTTATTGGTTTCAATCGCTTAAATTTGGCTCTTAAAATATGATGTTCATGTTAACATTGCTGGAAAGTAATTTCATAAAACAGGGCTGTTTTTGCATCCACTGGCTGATTGATTGCCTGTGCCCGGCACTGTCTGCCAGCCCCCATGACCACTCTGCAGAATGAGGATTGTAATACTCGCATTCATTTTCGGAATCAGGATGAGAATGAGTAATTTAGATTTTACCAGAGACTTACAGTAAAGTCAGTGGTGGTTTCAGGAGTGATAATTAGCTTCCACTGACCTCAGAGCATAGAGAGATTGTGTCAAACCACCCATTAAACATGACTGAGTCCATGCGCCCATGGGGGTTCCAGTAGTGCCACCTGCAGCTTCTCCTGACACGGGTGGTCCCCGTGCTCGGGAAAAAGCGGGCCGATTTCCCAAGGCCCTCAGGCTGCTCGGAGCCATCACGTCTGCCTTCTCAGTGTCTCCTCCCTTGAGTGTTTCTCCACTTCAGTCCTTTTTGTTTGTAGGGACCACGCATCGCCTGCCACAGGAATCAACAGCCAACATTTTTTTCAGAGGTGCATGGAGAGCCTCCTTCTCTCTGCCACCTTGGGTTTGGCACTAGAGTTAGTGTGAACTTGAGCAAGTGTGTGAATTAGAGAAAGAGCGGTCGAGGGTATCTGCTGGGGTGGAGAATTCCAGGACACCATGCACCTTAATGAACATTTACTTGTTCTCCATATGCCTGGAATTCTGCCAAGTCTCCTTCCTTCTGGAGACGGCCACGCGCTGTCCACTTTCTAGGTGGACAGCTGAAGAATAAGATCTTCAGAGCGGGCAGTGGCTGGGGCCATGTGTCACGTGGGGCCAGAATGTTAGGGCTTGTTTTTTTTTTTCCAGGAGTTTAAATTTTATGCAGTGAGCAATGAGAAAGCGAGAGGTTTTTTAAGCAGAAGAGATATGTATGCTCAATTTTATATTTTTAACAGCAACTCCTGTGCGGGAAAAAAAAAAAAAAGATTGGAAACCGGGAGCGTTGTTGACTGGCTGTTGATGAGAGCAAGCAGAAGCGCTAAAGGCCAGCTAGCGGGGGCACGAGGCCCAGCAGCACGATGACGTTCTGGACTGTTCTGGTGGCAGACAGCGACGGAATTATTAAAAACGAGGCAAGGGAGGGCCTCTAGGAGCAGAAGAGGGTGAGCGAGGCGTCTGATGTGAGTGGCAGCATGGGAGTGGAGCCGCCGACTGCTTGAAGGAGGAGGCATGTGGACAGGTGGTTGACGACTGTTCGGAATCGTGAGTTAAAGGTGTTTTTGAACATCTAAATGAAGTTGCGATTGAAATACGTGTCTGTAGTTAAGAGAGGTGGAGGCTGGCACTTGAGACTTTGGCTACTGGGTAATAAAAAAAGATTTTCGAAAAATTGAATTGGGCCACCTTTCCATCCAGCACACAGCCAGTTGTCTTCCCAGCAGCACCTTATCTTTCTGACAGGGTGGTGCATTTGGCCACGTTTAGCAGGTATGGATGTCCGCTAACGAGGAGATGGCAGTGAAAGACAATTAAAGAAACGGGATGGCTGCTGAGTGCAGACTCTCAGCAAGACAATGGGAGAGAAAAACTGCTGCCAAATACCGCCTGTAACCTGTGGGTGCCGGCTCTGAAGATGGGTGGCCTGAGAACCAGGGAGCCAGAATCTCAGACCGAAACGGAGTAAAGGGGACCAGCATCCCTGAGCACAGACGCAGGAGGAGGCTGAGGAAGCAGGACTGAAAGCAAAGCGCGCACCCCTCTCCTGGGGGCAGCGTCCTTCCCGACGGGAGGACTGAATGACGTGAATCACTCTGAGGAATGATTCTGAAGAATGATGCACATTTCAAAGCAAATGCTGCTATCAAATATTTTCTAAGATTGGGAGAAGCTAAAATGCTATTTCAGCATCCTGATCGTTAGGAAGACTCCTCGAAGTAGACAGACGAAAAGAGTGCAGAATGCAATATGTCATAATTTCTGCACCAAACGTTAGGGCTGCTGGGGCCTTCGGTGTAATTTGTGTTGTCCTGAGAGGCTCTGAAGGGACCTTCAGTTAAATAGTTAAATGCGTGTCAGCCACGTGAACTTGTGTGTGGTGTGTATGTATATAAAATACACAGATACACACAGATACACATACATACACTATACATTATATATGGTATATATAGTGAATATATACACACAACATACAGTGGATATATATCTGTATGTAGAATATATGTATTTGTCCCTTAGCCTCTGTATTTTAAATCTTTAAAGATGCATTAGTAACACTTTCCTGGGGTCAACATAGACAAGTGACGTGAAGAGCGCTAACTGATGGTCCCTTCGTGCTAACTTGCCGCGGAAGTTAGGCTGAGAACGTGGTTAAAGGGCGTGCACAGCGGTGGCCTCCTCCCTACAGACACTGTGAGACCCCACAGTCCACCCGGAGACACTGCTCCCTCACTGACCTTGTCCTTTTAATGTCCACACTCCCTGCCTAAGGCAAAGGCTCACGATCCTGGGGACACGCCATTGTCTTCTAGTTGGAGCCTCAGCTGGAACATGCCGTTACATCCGTGAAGAACACCGACTCCCTGTGAGCACCCTCCTGGCTGCAGCCACTTACAGTGTCTCTGCACACCTACGCCATCTAATCACAGGAGGTACCTTTCTCCAGAACTCCAGGGTCAAGAGAAAGGGTCTTTCTGGACTGCCCCTTCCTGAGCACGAGATGCATGTTATACAGGTAAGCAAAATTGTCTCTTTCTCTCTCTTTTTGTCCCTAGAACAAGAGTAGCTTACTTAGACAGAGTGAGACCTAGTCCTGCCACAGAATGAGAGAAGAGCAGTGACGTCAGCCTAAACTCTCAAACTGCAGAAGCTGACCTGGGAGGGAGTTTGGTGCCCCGAGACCCCTCCCGCCCCGGAAATACTGCGGAGCTGATTCAGAGCCCAGCTGTGGTTTAAATCTGGCCCTTGTGAGAAGCGGCACTTGAGTGACCAGACGGGGCTGGTTCTGCAGAGGCTCAAGGGGGCAGGAGGACAGGTATACAGGAGGCGACAATTTGGCAGGACAGTCAGCCTGGGGAGGCCGGATGCATCCAGGAAAGTCAAGCTACACAAGAGGCAACCCTGATTTTCTCAGGGTGATTGCTTGATGCCTTCTGCATGGACTTAAGGAGGACTAACTAAATTGAAGCCGGAGTGAGGGGCATTTGTGGTGGCGGTGGTGGCATGAGCCCCCACCTAGGGCTCCGTCCAAGCACCACACCCTCAGGGAGGCCCTCCCGATGCGCTGTCCTGGAATGGAAAATAAGCACCTGCTTCCATTATTTTAGAGCAGTTATTTTAGGTACATTTCACCCAAACTCTTACTTATGTTCATTATATTATAAATTCTCCAAGAACAGTAATTACGTTGACCTTGATTGAATTTGCAGCCCTAACATGTAACACAGCAACTGCACACCGGAGTGGGAGGGGATGCTCCTTGCACGTGAGGACACCACAGTGACCAGCTCCGCGTACCGCGTGGCCATCACCGCGCCCCTTCGTAGGGCCAGGGGTGGGAGGCAGCTCAGTGCAGCGCCGCTGCGCCCTCTGCTTGGTGTCCTCTCCTGGGTGTGAGTGTTTAAGACACTCCTCTTCTGAGCCCAGGGTGCATCAAACACAAGATATTTCATACGCAAAGTTTCCTCTGGTGTGATCAGTACAATTTCTTAATGAAAATAATACATAATTAGTTGGGACAGATGTTTTTATGAATCTGTAGTCTAAGCAAGATTGCTTGTAAAGGTGGAGAATTGTTTTCTACCTCATTTCCTTATAAAATAGCGGCTATCAGGTAAATTGTAGATAATTAAGATAAAATAAATAAGTTGTTTACAATGAAATCTTTAAAAGCTGCCACTGATTTCCATTTTAAACAAAATGAGATTGGAAAACTTCAGTTTGACTACTTAATGTGGGTTATAAAATGTATAGACTACGGATGGAGATTATCGAAAGAAGCGCACGTTCTTTTGTGTTTACGTGAACCCGTGAGGCATGCTGGAACACAGTCTAATTCGTAGACGTTCAGTGATAGTCAGTTTCCATCCTTTCATTTCTAATTTCAAGCTGAGCATCCAAAAGCGTGCCCCTTAGAAGTGTTCTCGGAATTCTCGTTAGCAGACCAAAACTTAAATCAATGAAGAAAATCAAGCGCCGTATTCGATGGTTCATTTTGTTTTTTGAAAACAGCTTTTCAGGAGCCGTCTAAGTGCATAGCAAGCGATGAGGTTACTATGGGGATTACACGCTGGTGATTTTTACACTAGAGAAAGTACTCACGTGCATTTCCACCTCGCAGTTCCCTCCTCCGCTTCCAAGAGAAAGACTTCCATATTGTAAGCAGTTGTTTTTAACTTGCACCAGCACTTTTGGGAAGAAGCTTGGGGCAGATGAGCTCTGGGGCTCGTTCTAACTCCATGGCACTCCGGCGTATTTTCTAAAGGTTTCTGAAACAAGAGCAAAACATTTCAAAGCAAACCCCGGGAGCAGCCTAAGAGATACATAAACGGTTGCGTCCCATGGTCCCTTTCAAACATACCCTCTAGTGCGTTTGTGAAGAGAATGTGTAAGAGACCACGACAGAATACAGAAAGTGTCTGGCCTTTGCATTTATCATGCTCTGGACACAAATCCCTCCTGATCGGTGTGCCAACGACAAAAACGCCATCCGCAGAAGCCACGTTAATCACAGGACACGGACGGCTCCCCTTTCGTCCGCCGAATTCTCCCTCGCAGCCTGTGTCTGACGCTTACTGAAGTCAACGAGGGGCGTTTCTGTGGAGTGTTTCTCTCCTGCTGGGTCATTTTTAAGCTGTGGGCTGACGGTGTTCGGGGGGGGGCGCTGACGGGCACAGACGACCAGCCGGGCTAATGAGCTCGCCCAGCTGGTCGCCCTCCACGAGACAAGGGCTCCCACAGCAGGACTCAGGCTGCCAGTTCCTACTCATGGCTTTCCAGCGGCCCAACCAGGTGACTCCTGCCCTGCGATGGCTTCCCGTGCGTCCCCAGCGCTCTGGCCACGTGCACACAGCTTGCAGTTTCCTGTTTCTCACACCTAGAGACAGTCAAGCTGCAGGTGGCAGGAAGACGCAGCTGGAGCACCGTCTTATTCTACAGTCCAACAAACTAATTCCACTCACAGTAACTGACCCTCCTCTAGACGTAAGAAAGAAAGTAGACCTTGTTCTTGAAGAATTCGCAGAATTCTCAGAGAACAGCGTGGAAACACACAAAAAAACACTAGAATACAGGGTCTGCGTTCATCAGGTGACAGATGCAAAGGCGGATGGAGAGTGGAGGGAAGGGACAGAGGGGAAGGGTCTGAGCTTGTTCTGAACGACGAGCTGCAAAAATACCAAGCGGACGATGAGGGAGCGGATTTCGGGGGGTGGGAGAGCCCGTGCAAGGCCACGGTGGCAGAAAGTTCTGGAAGAGTACGAGCATCGTGAACCTGCGTGGAGCCAAGAGGGCGTGTCAGGATCGCCCTCACAATGTGTGAGATGAGACAGGGCGTTCTGAGGGCGATTGTCCAACGCATGAGCCATCTACCTGGTTAGCACACATTTATCAAGAGATTTTTGCCCCCTCGCCCTCCCAGCGCTTTTCCAGTTTAATCCGTGAAGTTACTTGCAGGCTGAGTGCAGGCGCGACCCAGCTGGCCCTCAGGGGACCAGGGGATTTCACGTCACACCTTGGATGCACTTTCCCTTTCCTCTGTGGTTCTTAACCTGCTTGCCCCCCACCCAAAGTGCCACACCCCGCTTGCCTGTCATTACACTGTGATCTGTGAATCAGCCACAGTCAACATGACCAAGACCATCTCTTCCCTCGAGTGTAAATATTGCATAATCAATAAAACTGATCATCTGAAAGTATTTTGTAGACAGTGCATTCCCAAATGAGAAGAAACAGCAAAAGGGAGCATTTTATATCTATTCAATGAACCACTTAAAGCTTTATCATTCTTGTCTTGTAAGAATACGTTAATGGTTGAGGTTTTTTATTTATTAAAGAAAAGACAATGGAAAAAGGGAATGAAGACCTATTCTTAATTCAAAAGTAATGAACAACAAGGCAGTATTTTACAAGAATATTAATGTTCATGAAGATGACCATGAAGCAGGTAATTATGCACACAAAATCTCACTTTGCAATACATACACAGCAAGTAAAAATGCATAGTGAAGGTACTTCTTAAAATCATTATTCATCCCTGTAACCTATCCCCTTACATCTCGTTCAGAGAAAAGTTGAGGAATTTTATTCGTGTTACTCAGATAACAGGTGAAATGGGAAAGCGGGTATTTGATATAATGGGGTCCACACACGAGACGCTCAGTGCGTACCATGGAGACACGGTGACCTAGTGGGAGGAGGGGCTTTGGGAACCGGCGGCCAAGGGTTCCATGTTGGCTTTACCCCTTACTTTCTGTTTACAATTTTAAAAAGTCTTTAACCTCTTCAGGCCTTAATTTCCTTGCATTTATAATTAATTTCACTCTACCACGCTCAGAGTATGGGCTCGTGAGCTGGCTCTCATGAATGGATAAGTATTAATCAGCTTCCTCAATCTTTTGTTCTTGTGTCCTCAGTGTATGTGATCATTAAGTGTCTGGCGCAGCACATTCAGAAAACAAAAGGTTTTAGAAGCAGATACTTCTTAATCATGTGTGTGTGTTCCTCTGAGTTACAGACTGTTCTCCGCTTATTGGAGATCAAGTTCCTGGTGAGGACTGATGAGCAGGAGTACTCTCCCCACACCCAGGAGAGCTATGGAGCAGGAACTGCGCACCTGCATCGCCCAGTAGGAGATGAGAAAGAACAGAGGCTCCTCCTCCTTAAGCTTGGAGCTTATGTACAAATCTTACATATTTCCAAATCCGAGTTTACACGGATCCTACGTATGTCCAAAGGTCTACTCAAGTACAAAGCCAAGTTTGAAGCTTATGTATAAATCCCAGAGCCTCCGACTCAGCTGCACGTGGGCATCACTTCCTTTGCAGAGGCCGCGTGGGTCTCAGCTGTCCCTGCAGCGCCCAGAGACATGTCTGTATAAATTATTTTTATTAAGGAGGTTAATAAAATTACAGAACTTTAAAACTTGACATTAAGTCAAAACCCCTACAGGTCAACATCCCCTCACCATGGATCCACAGACAGACAAAGTTTATCTCCTCTTTTCCTTTTTTGGACACATAATGCTGTGGGGGTTTCTTCACCCCTTCCCTTTTTCGTCCCCTTCTTCTTCCAGGGATCTGAGTGGAGAATTCAAATACGTTAGTGTAACACAGGATGCTCTATGTTAAGAATAAGGACCTCGCGGGGAGGGTCTAGCTTAGAGGTAGAGCACGTGCTTAGCATGCCCGGGGTCCTGGGTTCCGTCCCCAGCACCTCCACTAACAATAAAATAAATTAAAAAAATTGTTTTTTCAAGAGTTAAAAAATAAAAAAGAATAAAGGGCTCGACCAGGTCCCTCATTTCAGGGTGGAGCATGTGGAAGCTTCCGGAGGCAGCGGCTTACCCCTGCCAGGGGCTGTACACTGGGGTCCTGGCACCTGCGTCAGCCCCTCTGCTGCGGCATCTGCCCTTCCCCTGCCTGCCTGGCACCTCCCGACACGCCCCCTCCCCAGGCAAACTGTGGGGTTTCTATGTTTTTATTTCCCTAATCGCTGTCAAAATACACAGGCTTGATTCAGACATGGCCTCTCTCTAGGCAATTAGCTAGTGAATAGAAAAAAAATATTCCTTCATTAGATTTAACAATAGTCCATTTTCAAGTTCAGCCTGATCCAGCAGTGTGGAAAAACAGAAGTAGCTCTGGTGAAGCGGTTTGGAGACCTTGTCCTGCTTGGCAGCCCCTTCTCTGTGTGATCTCAGGGAAATAATTCACTCTAAATGGTCATTACTTTTGACATTAGTGAAACAGGGGTTTAAATGATCTCCAAAATTCACCCCACAGTAAATTCTACAGTTTTTATTTTCAAATCCATAGTTGATAAGTATTCACTTTTCTTTCTAAAAATATTTCTGAAATATTTCAATATATAGAAGAAAATATTCTCTTCCACTTGGGGTCAATTTCTTTCTTGATGAAATACATTCTTTAATAGTTCTTTCTTACATGCAAGAACAATTAGACTCCAATGCTGAGATATCTACAGGTTCACACAGGCTATAAGATAATATGGAGATCCCGTCCACCTTCTCCAGCACAGGCCCTACCCTGGGAGGCAGTGCTGAGTTTTCCCCATGAATGCCGAGCACAAGAAAACATACCTACCATATGATCCAGCAATCCCACTCTTCGGCATATACCCAGAGGGAACCTTAATTCAAAAAGATGCCTGCACTCCAATGTTCATAGCTGCACTGTTTACAACAACGAAGACATGGAAACAACCTAAATGTCCATCGACAGATGACTGGATAAAGAAGATATGATATATTTATACAATGGAATACTACTCAGCTATAAAAAAGAATAAAAGAATGCCATTTGCAGCAACATGGATGGACCTAGGGATTGTCATTCTAAGTGAAGTAAGCCAGTAAGAGAAAGAAAAATACCATATGAGATCACCTATATGTGGAATCTAAAAAAAAAAAAAAGACAAATGGACTTATTTACAAAACAGAAACAGACTCAAAGACATAGAAAACAGATTTATGGTTACTGGGGGAAAGGGAGTGGGAAGGGATAAATTGAGAGTTGGAGATTTACAGATACTAACTACTGTATATAAAATAAATAAACAACAAGTTTTCTTCTGTAGAGCACAGGGAACTATATTCAATATCTTGTAGTGGCCTATTATGAAAAGGAATATGAAAATGATTATATGTATGCATATGTATGACTGAACTATTATGCTGGACACCAGAAATTGACACAACATTGTAAACTGACTATACCTTAATAAGAAATAAAATAAAACAAAATACACGCACACATACACAAATGACACAGGCTTGTTGTAAAGCCTGAATGGCATCAACTCTTGTGAGTGACACAGCACAACCGGTGTGACATTGCTGCCTTAAGCATGGTCATTCACATGGTCATTCTATACCCTGAACACCCAAGTACAGATATGTAGAAGGTTGTGCCTGACTCCACATTTGAAAGGCGGAGATGGCAAAAGTGACTGACGACAGACCCAGAGGGACACGGAGGATGTTAACACAAGACAAGAGAGGGATTCAGGGATGCCTCCTTGCAGAAGGTAACCAGAGCTGAGACTCAGTGGTGCAGAGATGGGAGGGGAGTTCTAGGTAGAGTGATAAAACATTGAAAAATTAATAGATGTGGTTAAGGTCAACTGAAGAGTGAGGATAAGAGAACGTGCTGTCTGTGGCCACAGCCGCCAGGGTCCTTGAATCCTGAAGGTCCAGAGAGGCAGTTGTACTTCCCAGGTCAGTGACAAGTCGGTGCCGAGTTCCCGTGCTTCAGTCTGCAGGACGCTGGGTAAGAAGATGTTTATGTTTGGCTCTGCTTCTACTTCCTTTTCTCTTTCTTCACCCAAGTGTTTGTGTCTTAAGAGGGGAGCCTTGGAGGCTCGAAAGCTTCATTCCAAGTCCCATGAAAGTCAGCGAGAGGGAAACTGAGTCAGTGCTCGGTGACGTTGCTCCCACCACGTGGTCTCATCTCATCCGTGGGCAACGTGGTGCTGCTCCTTTAAAACGATAAGTCAAAAGGATGCAGCAGTCAGCGACACTTAGCCCTGAAGAGTCCGTCAGGAGTGCCTTGGAAGCAGCATCAATCTCCCACCAACCATGTCAACCTGGCATATATACACATATGGCAGAGATATAATTACACAGACACGTGTATCCCAATCTATTGTAATTAATCCCAAGATGCTTGGTTTTTAGTGCAACTCATAAGGAAAACATGCTGATGAGCACCTTTGCTGACGTTGATGGCCTTCTGGAGACTCTGCCATCACCAGCCCAGGCCCAGCCCCAAGCTCCTGGTCCCCTCCCCACGTCGTGGACTGTCTTCTCAGTGACAAAGCCCTTCAGAGTTTCCTGTCCACACTGCCATTTCCGTTCCTTCCTAACAGGTAACCTGGCTCCAATTCCAAGAAGGGGATGTATTTGTACATCTGCATGGAAGAGGGTGCAATCCCAAGCAAGGATACATGTCTATGCATTTATGCATATATATATTTTGTATGTATGTATGTGTATATACATATATTATATATATATGTGTATATATATGGAATGGAATGAAATTCATTTATTTTTGTCATTTAAACCCTTCAGTAGCTATGATCTAGCATTGTCCTTGAATCGGTAAATCTCAAAACAAAAAAAACTAGACATCTAAACTCACTAAGAGTCAAACAGCACACACGAGAGCACAGTGGCCCGGGGAGAAATCGGAACCACTTACGTCTTCCTGCTAGACAGCACGCTTTTTAAAGGGAGCAGAAGACAATAGTTCAAACATTTCCTCTCCCGGCCCGCGCACGTGGCGTAGGCAGCGCCGAGCATGGTCACAGCCGACCGAGTCCGTGACACACAGGCCGCGCACCTGCTCAGCACTTAGAATTATGTCTACGTGGAAACCACAAGTAAAGGTAACGAACCGTGCAGTTAGGAGCAGCCCAGGATCCGGTTTTAAAGCAAAGGTCCTACAGTAATGCTTTCACTGCCCTGCTGTATGTTTTTAAAATTTGTATTTCATTATGTTGCTGTTGTAATTACGGGGAGCTTTAAACTGCCTGGGATGTTTGCAAAGACCTTGATTTATTACCCCTGGTCACATTCCGAGCAGCACTGTCTTGCTCTCGTCAAGAGGAACAAGGAGGGAACCGGTGAAGCACGGAAGTGCCTGGTGGCGCAGCTGGCGCGGCAGGGGGACGGCAAGCCTCCGTCCCTCTCAATCTCCACCGTTTATGTGTCTCAAGCTCGGAGAGAGGCGCCGTCGCTGGAGGGAAGATAGCATGTGCCGCACCTCTCCTTCCCAGGAGGATGGTTTCGGCTGACCTCAGAGCACTAGTCCACTAGAAACTGATTCATTTTACCTTTATTCACAAAACATGAGTGGAATTCACTGGTCTTTGAGCTCAAATTAGACATGAGTGATTCTTTGCTGATAATAAAGTCCTCTGTCTGTGTTTAGTAGACAGAGACCAGCAGTGGGCTTCTGCCTGAGCTGCATGTGCTCCTCTTAATGGAACTTGACTTTGAGCATTTTGACTTTTCTCAGATTGCCTAGACTTAAATATACACATTAAATATACACACAATATATAACAAATATGTATTTATAAATATTTAAATGGCATTTATATATGTGTGTGTATATATACATATGCATGTACACACACACACACACACACATACACATATATACACACATCAGTACGTCAAACACCAACAGCCTCTCACAAGGTCACTGGCATCCAAAGACCGTCAGCAGTGCTCCTCAACTTTGGTGTCACCAAAGAATCATTCGGAGCTGTTAACGTGCTCGGTCCACACCCTAGAAGGTTTACATCAGAATCTCCGGGGGCAGCGCCAGGTACCAGTATTTTTGAAGTTTTCTACCTTCTTCCAGGTGCACTCAAAGCTGAAAATGACCACTGCCTGAAGTAACTCTGGAGTACACTTAGTTGAACTTAAGATAAAACTACTACCTTAATTAAGAAATCTGAGTACATTTTAAAGCAGCGTGGTAAATATTAGTAATAACGATGGTGATCGTGATGCAGGTGGGGTGATCGCTATTCAGGGGTAACTGTTTCTGTTGTCCAAGGCCCTGGAAAGCTCTTTGCATGTGTCCTATTACTGACATCCCACGGTAACCTTACACGACAGGAATTTTCTCTGTCTTCATTTCATAGTCGAGGGATCTTGGACGCAGGAAGTGTGGGTACTTTCCCAAGGTTACCTTTGTATTTAGGGGTAAAGCTGGGCTGGGATTTAGTTCCAGGTCTGTCTCACTCTAGAGTCACAGAACTTGACCATTGAGTTTCTGCTTATTAAAAAACCTGCAGGCTACCATCCCATCTTCACTCGATTTGGTGAATTTATCTGACCTACGACAGCATTACTTTCATCATTACTCATAGTGGAAGGGTATCCAGTGATTCCAAACACACCACACTGACCTTTATTCCCAACTTTTTCTGATATCAACACAGACATTATATATTCCAGAAACAGACACTATTCTCCCAATGTATAACTGTTTCATTCTTTCCTTAACACACACACACACACACACACACAAAGACTTATGAATAAATTTAAAACACTTGCTCTGTGCCAAATACTTTGCTATATTCAGACACAGAATCTGATTTTACTTTTTTCCTGAAGTGAGGTACACTGTCTTTAAAACATACAATTACAAAATATTACACATACAATGAGAGCAAATACAGAAATGTTATAGAGTTGTATGATTAAGATGTCTGGGCGACTTTGGAACTATGAAAAGTCAACATTTTTTTAATTAAAAAGAAAAAATCTCAAAAAATATAAAAAAATGGAAATAAATGTAAAGTATATCAAATAGAAGGCAGAGACACAAAGAATTATTAAGTGATATCCAATGGCAAAAATAAATATAAATAAATCTTACATTGCACTTTTAGTCTGTAATAATTTCATGTCATACTTGTTCTATAAATAATGTCAGTCTTGCTATACAGCTGTTTTACAATTTAGAAACTATTTTATATATGCACAATAGTTTAAATAGGATAAAGAAAATGCACACCTGTGTCAACATTATTAGGAAATAAGATTTCTATAAGAGAAAATAAATCCAAAAATAAAGTTTAAAAATTTTAATAAAAATCAAATCACATGATCTTTGCATGGATTGCTAAATAATTTATGAACTCATTCCTTTTTTTTTTTTAAGAAACGTACACTGAAGCAATGACAAGGCAGTACTATTTAACACAGCTACCACCTGTGGCTTCTAAACACCATTTCCCACTAAAAGAACCAGGGGCCTTGGGGAAGGTGGCTGACTCCTGGCTGAAGAAGAAAATGTGCTCAATTGAATTGTATGAGAGTGCCCCTTTGTGGGTTAAAAGTGGTTGAGTATTGACACTTTCAAAGGGTTCACTTAACACAGAATGAGCCTGGGACACTGGGTCATGTAGAAAAGCAAAGAAGTTATAACAGATTAGCAGGAGCCTGCATCCATCACAGACAGCTGGAAGACCTGGGTCCCGCTGGTCCACGATGAGAAAATTGGAGCAGCCAAGAGAATGACGGTTCAGTGGATTGAGCTACGTCATACAAATAATGAACACATGCATCCATTAATTCACAGCAGAAATACTTTTTACAAGGTAGCACCATCATTGCTTAACTCTGGAGGCATCCAAGACCGCCATTCATTATTCTAAATATTGATAATAAAAGAAAATACAAACATTTAATATTAAATTTGTTATAGAAAAGATTATATGCATGTAGGAGAAGTTTTAGAACACAGAAATCACTGTTTTGCCTCCCCTAATGAAGGAGCAGATGCAGAAGCATCCGTGCCTGGCAAAACCCCCTTGGGAAGACAGGCTGCCCAGTGAATGGGTCAGACTGACAGCATCTAAAGGCGAACTGTCATAAACGCGACCTGCTTAAACGTGGAACAGGTAGCTTCCACCCAGGATGATACACGAGGAGATGCTTGACAACCTACTTCAAGTACTCTTACTAACAATAAAGAAGGAGGCTTTAATCAAACCTCCAGACCTAACAGGAAATATTAACCAGAATCGGGCTAAGGGAGCGTAGCAAACAACACAAGGAGCAGTGAGCCAGAATCCAGGCTGTGGCACGTTCCACCATTTCTTCAAAAAATGAGACGTCTGGGAAAACATGCGGCCATAGGTGAGACTCAGGGGCGTAGGCTGAAGGAGATAAGTTTCAAATCAACCAATTTTGGTGTGAGGATCTCATCTTTCTCCTCATCTGAACAAACCGATTTGACAAAATCCAGGACAATTGATGACACCCTGGGAAATGGCTGGCGTAAAGTGACTGTAGTCAGGTTAATCATGGAAAAAGGAATTGTACTTTGTGGGATGTATGTTGAAGTGTGACAGATGTCTGAATGTGTCTTGAAATATTCCAGCCAAAATAATAAATAAATAAAAGCAACATGTACATGAAAGGGAGCGGGCAAGTGTCAAAAAGGGCGAAGACGGATGAGGGTTGAAGCTCTATGTTGGGTATGCTTCAACGTTTCCATAAATAAACAGCTTTTTAAATATTTTAAAATATCAGAAAGCATGTGGTCCAAAGAGATGACATCATGGAGAATTTTATAGGATCCACAGGAGCTTCACTGCTTCTTGGGAGAAGAACTCCAGCAATGAGAACTACTGAGAAAGCCACGAGTGTGTGAAATTACACGGCATGGTCCGCTGACCAACAGCATTTAAGTAAAACAGGAACGTCCACTGACGGGCTGAGGATGGCAGGGGAAGGAGTCGGATCATTAACAGACAGAGAAGCAGAGCCATAAAATGGAAGGGGAGACATTCAGTGGGGCTGGAGTCCTGGCCGGCCTGGCACACTTTATTTGCATCTCTTCGGGCCAGTGCCTTCACCTCCCTCAGCCTCAAGTTTATCACTTGGGAAATGGAGTAGGACATACTTACCGCTCAGCGTCAGCGTGACCAAAGGGCAGCATGTGTGAGAACTGGGTTTCAGACTCCACAGCAACAGGTGTGTGCTAGTTTCTGTCACCATCATGGTCGGCTGGGTGCCGTGCACACACATAAAACTCTGCATCCGGAAATGGCTCCTGATGTTAGCTGGTATCTTAACTTCATGTCGGTTTCTTTGTTGTTGTTCTTAAATCACGTAGATGTCACTTCTGAATGCACTTCGGTGAATTATAACCATGAAACTGGAATAACTAAATAATTTTACTTTTTTTCCTTCACTACATACCAAGCACAGAAGTACGTCATATAACTGAGCCTGTTCTGGGATTGAAAAACAAATTTACTACAAATCAAACTTCTCCATTGCTCCCTGAAAAGGGTTAATTTAATATTTAATAACTTTATTAAAAAACAAATTGTAATTAATTTATAAAACTGTTCATATTGGATTTTCACATTATATATTCTTCTTGTTACAAAAGGTTATGGGGAACATATAGAAAACAATTGAAGGGAAAATTAAGGAGAAAATTAAATACCTTTACCATTGACTTTTATTATTTTTACACTAAACTGCCTTGTAACCCTTTATGACGCATACACTTGTGTGGGTGTGGATGAGGGCAGCCTTGGTTTGGTCACGGCTCAGGGACCCCGGTCAGTGCTGGCACCCCGCGCTGGTGGCTGCCAGAAGGCCGATCTCTAGTTTCCCAGCAGAGCCATCTCTGGCTCATTTACAGCCCCATTAATTCAACCTCCCCTATTCTTTTCACGAGTCATATAATCATGATAATGAACCGGGAAGTGGCTGTTTGAGAAATGCACACTAGACAGAACCGATTTGCCGCGCTCTGTTACATGAAAGGGTGAAAATAAAAACAAAGTTGCCCACGATGGCACGAAGCCCTCTGAAGAATTTAGGAGAGTGGACGGTCACACAGCAGACTTACCACCAGCGGTCTCCACGCAGACCACCAGATGACTCTGAAAACTGTGGTCCATCGCTCTGTATCCATTCTGTAGTGGGGGGACTTGTGAGCTTTTTCCGGATTCATATTCTTTTAAAAAATCCAACTATGAAAATTCTTGAATGTGTATCCTGATGCACAGGAGTTAAGAGTTTCTGTCGGGTCTGCATCTGGGAAGAGAACTGCTCATCACAGGTCCACACATACTCACATTTTACTGGATAACCACAAAAGGCTGTCCTGAGTGTGTGCACACCGCAGAGTGCGTAAGAGTCCCCACTGCTCCGCGAACCTCAGCACTCAGCGTTCCACACTTTTCAGTGTGTTCCAGGCATGGTGTCTGACATTTTAAATTTGAATTTCCATTCTTATAAGAAGGTTGATTACCTGTCATTCATGTAATGGGATACAGGCTTCTTATTTTTTTAATCCGCTGGCCTATGTGTTGCAAACGTTTCTTCCCACTCTGTGTCTTGTCTTTTTATTTTCCTTACAGTGACTTGGAAAGAAAGGAAATTTTCATTTTGATGAAGTAAATCTCGTCAACTATTTACTTTAAACTTGATGATTTTTAAAATTGTTTTGAAAAACGACTTTCACTGAAGTCATGGTATTATTTTATTGGAGTCAATTTTTTTAATGTTTTATTTTGTCTTATTTATTTTATTTTGGGAGGAGAGGGAGGGAGGTAGCTAGGTTTGTTTATTTATTTATTTTTAGAGGAGGTACTGGGAATTGAACCCGGCACCTCGTGCATGCTGAGCATGTGCTCTGCCCACTTGAGCTGTACCTTTCCCCTCAGGATATTATTTTACAGTCTAATTTAATTCAGTTTTTGCCTTTGCTATCTACATTTTTAATCTATAAGGGTTGGATATTTGTATATAGTGTAAAACTGGGGTTTAATCTCATTACTTTTCTTCTGGAGATCCAATCGTTCCCACAACACTTATTGAAAATACACTCCTGTCCTCTCTGATCTGAAATGAGACAAATAACAACTGCCAGGAATAATGCAGCTGGGATTCAAAAGATTAAAAGAGTCGAATGTTTATAACTGTATGTGAGTCAGCTTGAATATTTATATCAAATGGAAAATTTCCTAGATAACTTAACAAAACTAGCCCAAGATAAAACAGGGAAACCTAAATAATCCTGAATCCAGTAACATCACTGGATCTGCAGTAAAGTCTTCTCGCAAAGAAGATACCGAGCCCAAAGGCTTCGCCAACCATTTTGCCAATTTTTTAATAACTAATTTAAAAACTTTCAAACTTGCATAGAAGATGGAGAGTGAGGAAGCAAACACTGACTCATTTTGTAAGGTTATCATGGCCATGTTAATGAAAGAAAAATAACAGACAAGGACACAGTGATGAAGGGATGTTACAGACAAATGTCGCCAGTGTTGACACAGATGGAAAAATCTAAACAGAATATAGACAATCAAATCCAAAAATATTTAATATGGCCCAGTTACAGCCCTCACCGTCCAGAAGTAAAAAACTTAATTTAACTGTAGAAAATCGATAAATGTAGTGAAACATACTAAAAGATTACAAGTCACAGAATACAAGAAAATATTTGCAACAGATACAGACAACAGAGAACTAATGCTAGACTATAGAAAAACCACAATATATTAACTTAAAAAAGAAAAAATTAAAATATCTACAAAACTAAATTTAGATCTGTATCCCTTTAAATGTACGAAAAGAAGAAAAATTCATATGATAACAGTTCAATAGATATAAAGCTTTTAATAAAACCTAAAATGCATTCGTGTGCAACACACACACACACACACACACACACACACACACACACCCCTTCTTGGTAATGGGAGCACAGAGAAGGGTCTTCACCTGAGAAAGTGTGTCTACAAAAAATCTACAGGGGTCCTTCCTTTTCCTCTCCTCCTGTCCTGTCTCCTCCCTTCTCTCTCCTGCCTTTCTTTTCCTTCTACTCCTGAACAACTCTGTGCAGAAACCATTCTGCCAGGTTGGGGTGGGGGCAGTGGGCGGTCTGACAAGGGTGAGGAGTGTGTCCACTTGGGTGATGGCCTCGCACAGGGTGTGGAAGATGGAGCTGGGGTGAAGGGGCCTGGGCACAATGGCCTGGGGAGGGGTCTCAGAGCCTGAGGGTGTGAGGAGGGAGGGACACAGCTGACAAGAGGTGGGGGCGTCCAGGGCACCTGGGTGTGGACAGCAGGCACAGGACTGGGGTGACAGGGGCTCCAAAATGAGGGGGCTTCTGGGGGTGGTAGGATACTGGCTACTCTCAGTAGTAAGGGGGGTTGGTCAAATCAGGGCACATATTAAGGAAATGGGAGCCCACTTTCTCTGAGGAGGGAGCTGCTTACAAAGATGAAAAGTGGGAGAACTAAGATGATCTCTGAGTGTGGGACTGAGATTGGGGTGTGAAGTCAAGGTTCGACAGAGAGGGAGGGGCAGGAGATAAACACTCACAAGTGCACGCTGGGTCTTAAGGGCTGCACCCTTAGTTGTGCAGGGAGATCCAGAGTGCGCTCACGGCTGCATTCCTGTGAAGCAACACAGTCACATTCAAGGTGTGGATGTGGGGAACCGCATGTGTCACCGCACGGGAAAGAGAGAATGGTTCCCAGAGACAACGGAGTGACAAGTTCTATGGTTTGTCTTTTTCTTCCATGGTCCTTAAAGTAGAAAGAAGATCCAAGCTGCAGCTACTTAATAAAATACCCTTCATGCTTCATCATGTTTGGGTGAGGTCATCCGGGTGGAGCCCCCATGAATGGGATTAGTGCCCTTTTAAGGGCACAAGAAAGCTCCCCCCCCCCGGCCCCGCTCTCCGCTGTGTGAGGCCGTGAAGAGAAGGCGGCTGTCTGTGACCAGAAGCAGGCTGTCACCAGAGCAAGGACACAGAGAAGACAATCCCTAAATCCCTAAATTTGGGGGGAAATAAGAAGCATAGTGGAGTAGTTTGGTTGAGTGTAAGCATGTTACAGACCTTGGGAGAAAATGAGATAAGTCATGAATTTAGATTTTCAACTCAAGGTTTCAATTACAAAAAAACTTCTGTGATTGCTCTAAAAGTAACCTGGTCTCCACCAGCCACAGAACTGAGATTTCTGAAAACCAAACCTTAAGTCTCATTGCCTAGTGGGTGCTGAATCATTGTGCAGGTTACTACAGATAGGGACTTACAGGAAGATTCTTATGTGGCCAAGAACCTTGCATTGCTAAATTCTGGAATACTACTCAGCCATAAAAAAGAAGGAAATTCTGTCATTTACGACAACGTGGATGAACCTGGAGGGCATTATGCTAAGTGAAATAAGGCAAAGAAAGACAAATATATGATCTCACTTATATCTAAAACCTAAAAAAAAATTTAAAAACAAAGTCACAGAAACTTAGAGTAGGTTAGTGGTTGCCAGGGGCTGGGTGAGGGGTGAGGGGAAGGGGAGGATGTTGGTCAAAGGGAACCCCATTCGGTTATAAAAAGAGTTAGTTCTTGGGATCTGATGTATAGCATGGTGACCACAGTCAAAAGTACTGTGTAGCTGAAAGTTTCTGAGAGAGCAGACCTTAAATTTTCTCACCATAACCACAACCAAGTGGTAACCATGTGCGGTGAAGGGTGTGTTAGCCAACCTCGCTGTGGTAATCATATTGCAATCTGTACATGTATCAAATAATCACATTTTACATCTTAAACCTACACAATGTTATGTGTCAAGTATACCTTGATAAAGCTGGGAAAAAAAGGAATTTTGACCCTTAATAGTCACTCATTCATTTCTTACCGTTCAGTAGATATTTGAAAGAAAATGGTACACAGAGCTGAAAGAAGAAATACTTGCAATTCATTCTCAGGCAACCGTAATTTCTGACCAACGGCATGTGTGCACCTGTCGGACACTGCACAGCTTCTCAGATCCTGAGCTCAGACGCGGACACTGTGCCCTCGTTTCATATTGCCCATTGTTTTTATGTGGTACTTGCTGTTCATCCTGTCTCCTGATGCCAGTTTTGAAAAGACAGAACATTGGAAAGACTGCAGCATACTTCAGGCTCAGAGCTCATGCAGTGCCTGACAGAATGTCAGGGTCTGTACCTCCCTGAAAATACCTCGTGGCACCTGGTGACCGTACTGCGGTGACCTGGGCACCCTGGCACACAGTGGAGGCTGGGGAACTGTACTCCTACACCTATGAGCAGAAGCGAGTTCAGGTGGCTCCTGGAGACGCAGGGGCAAAGCGGCTCCCGGGAGCAGATGCCGTGCACACCGGCGCACTGCCGAGTCCTGCCAGTCAGTTTACACTGACATTCTTGAGGAGTGTGTGTGGGAGTGCTTTCTAAGTGAGTTAAATTAAGCCGTGTCCAAATGGCAGGTTCATGTGCAAAGCCGAGGGTTACTTTCGTTGTAAAGCCACTGAGACTTGGGGCGGTGTGCGCCGCTTCAGCGGATCACCAGGAGGATCATTAGACCAGGTGCAGCGCTGTGAACTTGCCGGAGACAGACCACGCTGGCTCCGGGAGAGAGAATGTGCGGGAAAGAGCGGACGAGGCCGGACGCGGGCGCCAGGTCAGTCCCGGGCAGGAGCGCGCCGAGGCGGCCCGGAGGACACGGGGCCGGCGGCCGTCAGGGGCCAGGCGCGCTGAGCGGTCTCGGGCTCTGTGCTCCGAGAATTTATATGTAAAAGCTCGGGCACCGGACAAGCAATTAAATGAACGTGAGAGACGTTCCGTGTGACAAACACAGGCCCCTAAGGGGTCCGTGCGTCAGTGGTAGAGGCGGGGATGCGTCTGAGGGGCTCCTAGGGGACCTGGGGTGTCACAGACCCGAGGCCCCGGCCAGGGATGCGGCGCAGAGCGGGGCGCAGGAGAGGGGGTGCCCGTGTGGCTGCAGGGGCGCAGGCAGCCCCCCCCCCATCGCCGCCCGCGAGGCACCTGCCGCGGAGGCGTGCCCCCTCCGCTCGCGGCGTCACTTAACAGGCCGCAGACTTGGAGCTTGGGGAGTAGGTTTCACGTTGGCTTTTCTACCCAAATGAGGCCAGGAATAGCCTCCGTGTCCTCACCCATATGCCTTCTTGTCATATTACAAACACTGGCAGTCATTTGCGTACCGCATCAATCTCCCCCATTAATTCACTCGGAGCTAGTGCTAGACAGCAGATGGGCAGAAATGTGTTCCCACCAGCCAGCCGCTCCCCGAAGACTGGCGGGTGTCTCCCAAGGCCGAGTGCTATTAATTACCTGGCCTGCTCCGCGCGGGGGCGGCTCGGGGCCCTGCAGGTCCTCCATGTCCCCACTCTCCGGGGTTTGAGAACGCAGAGAGTGGCTCCTGTTGGAACCTCCCTGGTTCACCGTTTCGCTCAGCTTTCAGCCCCTCCTCTCATCTTGCCAAGAGCTGGTTCCGGCCTCATCACCTGTCATGAGTGACAGGGCAGCTCGCGGAGATGTTCAGGTGTCCCCAGGTCCCAACCCCCCTCAGCTCTCAGGGAAGACTGTGCTCATCGTGTCGGGACCCATGGGACAAATAAGGGAGGTGGGCACGGGGGCAGACTTTCCTGGTGCTCAGTTTGGGAGCTGGTTAGCAAACCTTTCGAGCTAACTTGCTGCAAAAAGGAAGCTTCACTTTGGGGAGAGCAGATGGTGGGCGCCCCACATGGGAGACTCTGCTTTTGCCCGAGGCAGGAGGGGACTGGCCGGGAAGAGAGCTTGCTCCTGCTCATTGGGAACACTCCTAGGGTGAGACGGGTTTAAGACGACAGTCTGTTGTCACCTTTTTCATCCACACCCCTTATAAAAACACCTCTATTCTCTTCCCAGACAGCAGTGAGAATCAAGAAGCGGGAATAAGGGAGGCGGGGGCGGCACAGAAGTAGGGGACTGAGGGGTACACACTATTATGTACAAAGCAAGCTACAGGACATACTGAACCACACGGGGAACGAGCCAACATTGTGCAATGACTGTACATGGAGTGGGACCTTTAAAAAAATCACTGCACTGATTGAATCACTATATTGTACACCTGTAACGTACGTAGTATTGTACGCGAATTAAACTTCAGTAAAAAAAATGCTGGAATAAACCAACTAACCTGGCAGGTGACTAGAATTCAGTCAGTCTTTCCGTCAGGCTTTTGGTTTCTCTCTCTCTCCGTGCATTTTGAGAACACTTAATTGCCAGCCAGTGACTCTGCGTTAGTCACTGAGGACGCACATGTGGATACTGTGGCCTGAGGGCTCCCGAGCCTGGGGCGGGGATCAGGCAGAGAAGGCGGTGGTCGATGGCCTGTGGTTAGTACCGCCGGCAGAAACCAGGCAACGGCGCTAGGGGCGCAGCGCTGAGCACTGCCTGGTTCACTTGGAAATGACTTTTCAGGGATTCCGGTGTTTGAAGTGAGTTTTCGGGAGTGTAAGCAGTTTTGCCAGTAAACAAGGACAGCTTCATGAAGTCATGGACGTGTAAAGGTCCTCGGCTTGTTATTCTGGGCAATTCCTCTAGTGGGAAATGAATGTCAGGTGTGAGTGGGAAAGAGGCAGGAGACGGGACTGGACGTGTCAGGGCTGCTGACCACGCTGTCAGGCTGCTCGGACAGTGAGGACTCCACACTTTATCTTGTAGGCAGTGGGTGCACATGTGTGCACACGTGTGTGTGCATGAGTGTGTGTAGGTGTGTGTACAATGCTAAGCAATGGAAACACGTGAAATTTCCCCCTGAGGACACTGGGACCATCGTGCCCATCTTCACATGAGATGCATCCTGGCACGACCCTGCAATGTTAGTAGGACCACACCGACACTGAGTGCATGGTCTGCACTGCCTCGTGGTTCTGTGAGAAGACCAGAAGGGTCTCTTCTCACCTCAAAGGCTGCTCACAGCCGCCGGCTGTCAGCCTGGGCACCCTCATCCTCCCTTGAACATCTTCCACTATGTTCCACAGCCCTCTGTTTAAGGTCAGAGAGGACCAGGTGGCATCTTGGATGTATCCTTCGGTTAACTGAGAATTAACTCACAAGCCAAGAGTTAGGTGTCTGAGCTGAAGCAAGTCTTGAGCAGTTAGGATGGAAACTTTTAGTTCTGCCTCTGGGAGGCTTTGAGAAGGTCACTGAAGACGCATGTTCTATCTCTCTCGCTGTGTCCTGGGGATGAAGTAACACTTACGCGATGGATCCGTGTTGTAAATGGATGAGATGGCACACAGTCAGTGCAGAGCACAGCACCCAGCACGGCACCCAGCACGTACAAACTGCTTAACAGGCACTGGTGTTTCTCTGACAAGGACGACACAAGCCACAGGAAAATAACATCGTTCCCGCTGCACCTTTGAAATGTGCCAGGTCTTCCCAGGGTTCTGTCAACCCGTAACAGCCTTATGGGAGGTGGGCTCTGACCACAGACTCCCGGAGGTTGCTGTTCGATACCTGTGTTAACCTGACTGAAAGGAAAATGGTAAGAACTGGCAATCAAGTAGATGGTTCCCAAAATACACAGCTTTCCAAAGGAGGTACTTAGAGAGCACTGGCTGTTACACGGCTCCCCAGGGCTCCCTCTTGGCCCCATGGTGACGAAGGGAGAAATAATTGCCCTAAACAGTCAGGCATCCTCATAAGACCAAAATTAAAGTCCATCAAATGTCTGGAAAAGAACAGAGCTGCCTACAAGGTTGGAATTCTTCCCTTCCTCCCTTCTTTATTCCTTTGTTATTTATTTTTTACCTTTGCTTTTCCTTTCTTTTCTTTCTTTCCTGGAATTCTTAAGACTCATCAGCTTGCTGATAGATTGTTCTCTTACCCACCTGTCATGTTGCCTTGTGTTAACATCAGTCCATCAAAGTCCCAGCCAACACGAATGAGAACGGTTGGCTGTTTATCCATTAGTGGCAGTTATAACCAAGTCTGCTAACTATCTGATGAGAAACTATATAGAATAGATGTTAAGTCAGTCTGGAGACCAGAAGGCGGTGGGACATGGGTTTAAGTCACAGTCTGCAGCCGTCCAGCTGAGCTTCTCCACGATCTGTCCCCTCTGCACTCCTACACACACAATCCTGCGTGCACATTTCTCTGATTATGTGTCACCCAGGTTGCCTGTGCCAGCTCAACAGAACCTTCCCGCCGTGGTGTTTTGACAGAAATTCTCTTCCCCTAGTTCAAAATTGAATCCCATCTGATTTGCCTTCCTCTCCAAATTTTCATTAGCCTCTGGCCTCCCAACCCTGTGGAAAGTCACACTAGGAGGCTGACCTGGGTTTCCCCTGAGGAGACGGGCGGAGCAGACAAGCCGGGAGGCGCTCATGGGGCCCTGGAGGTCCTGCGAGGTCTGGAATGAGCCACAGGTTTGAACCAACAAGGGAGGGAGGAAAGCATGACCGATTTCCCCGTGTGGCCTGGCCGGTCAGCTGACGGGGAAAGGGGCTTGTCAGGGGCCGTGAGCACCTCGCAGGACAGAGCTGACCTAGGCTGCTGTCTTCACGTGGCTCCAGTGGTCAGCAGGGGCGCTGGAAGGACAGTGGAGCCATCGGTGACGCTGTGCAGCGGGCAGTGATGAACCGTCCCTCGTGCCTTTGGAGCATAATAACAGAACCTGGTTACAGTATAGCAGCTACTGTTAGCGCTCCTTGTGTTAGCAAGTGTCGAGGAGGAGCGCACAACAGCTTTGCAAATACCGCTAGTTAAACTTTGCCCAGTGAAAGAGTGTGTGGAGCTGCAGGCCGCCTGGTATCTGGTTCCTCTGCACTTTCTGGACACGTGGGAAGCCCCCCTGTCTCTCTGGGAGACACCGAAGCCGCCAGGAGCGCTCTGCCAGCCGCGCGAGAAGCGTCGTGTGCCCGCCCCGTCGTGGGGGCGGAGCACAGGCGCAGGGCTTCCGGCTGCGCAGCGCGGCCCCGGCGGCCGGAGCCTGCGTCTCAGGCAGCGCGGGGCGGGGCGCCGCCCGGGGCGCCCGCACCTGCTTCGGGCTGCGCGAGAGCGACGGCGGACGCTGGGGCCGCCCAGCCGGGGGTGCTGAGGCCCGCCCCCGACGGCAGCGGCCCCGTTCCGCCCCGGGCGGCGAGGCCGAGCGGCGGCTCCCGGGGCACGTGCCCGGGAGACCGCGGGGCCAGGCCGACCCCGCGGCCGAGCGCATAATCAGCGCGCTTTGCAAGATTCACTCAGAAAGGGAACCGGCTCAGCGTCCGGGCGCAGCAGCGCGAGCCCCCGGGGCGGGTCCGCAGCCGCCGGGAGGGACCTGCTCCCACAGTTTCTCCCTAGTCGGGTGACTTCCGGCACTGATTTAAACCCGCGCTTCTCGTAGAAATAATGTTAAAAATACGAGTTTACATTCTTTGCTGAGCTGACGGTTGTAATGAGCGTGAGTGATGGCATGTTCGCTGTAACTCGGAAGCAGCAATAGTTATCAAAATATTTAAAAACCAGAGAAGTAGGTGTGACAACCAATTGAATTAGGCCCTGGTTTGATACCCTAAGTACAGAGTAACTGGTTTGATCCTACAAATACACACTGGTGGGTATCAGCACTGTCTAAAACGAACTTAAGAGTCCGACAGTATGGAAGAGTAAGAGTGGTTGTACCGAACATGCAGATCAAAGTAGACTGTTAATGACATCAGGATAAAATTGATTTTTGAAATTGGTTTGCGTTCTTGTTGATTTTTAATATGAATATCTGTAAGAGTTTCTTGTTATTTTCTATTTTTATTCTAAATGATTATTGCAAGAAAAACATTCCGTATAATTGACAATTTTGATTATTTAGATTCCCGCTAATTACCACGTTGCCCTTTTAGCATATATCCGGTAAATACTAAATTTTTATTATTCATGTTCTCTGTAAAAATTTCGAGGAAAAGTCAACTTTTTGCGTTTAGACGCAAGAACATTTAAAACTTCAAGAGTATATGTGTGTGTGGGGTGTGGGTGTGTACACAAAAAGCATATTTTGGAGATAGAATTCTTATAATTCAAGATCGTAATGATGCATTAATTTATCTTTTCCCATTTCAGCATGATCTTCAAGTTATTAAATGTAGAGCAACATTTCAATCCGGCAGTTCGACAGCTGGGGTCTGTCTAAATGGAGAATCGTGTTTCATCAGGCTTCGTGTCAGATTGCAGCTGGGTCTTGATGGCAACAAAGCCAACAGAAAATGTTTGGAATATGCTGGTGACATCCATGACTCTTTGATCTTTGCCATGCACTATGTTAGGCTGGAAGGTGGCAAGACTGGGTGTCACTGTCTTAGGAGCGTGGTTCTCACCAGGGAAGATGAGAGGACCCTACGTCATCCTTCCAGAGATCACGTTACGTAAACAGAACTTGGCCGCCTTCTTCCGCAGGAGCATCTGCTGCACGGATGGTCCCTCGTGTACCCATTTTGTTTTGCCCAAGGCAGTGATGGTGAGTAATGGGTCAGGCCGCGCCTGCTCGCGCATGATGCAATCATCAGAGGGACTTAATTGTCAGCACGTTGCACGTGGGATCAGTGTGCCGTGCGCGCTCCGGCTCACTCCCAGGCAGTTTAGAATCAGCGTGAATCACAGGAAGTGGGGTTCTCCAAGAAGCCACCAGCGGTGCGTTTTCTCCCCTCCTATCTCTGGACAACAGTGACGTATTTTACGTGCTAATTTCAGTAGGAAGTCTGCAATAGGTTACTGGTCCTCACGTATCTTCTCACCACCGCGTAAAGACCATTCACCTCCCATGCGAGGCTTTTTTGAAAAATACTCAGATTTGAAGACCTTCACTCGCTCAGTGCTCGATGCTTGACATGAACTCCATGAAAAGAATAATTGCCAGGTATATTTTCTTTGTTATAGAAGCAGACCAACTAAATAATGAAATATGAATGTTTGATGTCAAGATAGGTTAAAGAAAGACATAGTTAGTAATAAAATTACATAGTTTACATAAAAAATTATCCATATCAGTCACTGATATCCACAGCTATCAGTTCATGTATAAAGCACAGCAGGAAGGTGTTAGACTTTTTGCAGCAGAGAGTTGCCTTGAACTGAATGCTGTGTCCTAAATAAACACGCCATATAATTATACAGATATTCTATATATTGAACATTCACTCCCATAATTGTTAAATCTACTGTATAGATTAGGGGACAGATTCACAGACGCCAGGTACCTTGTCAACAGGAGGTAAGAAGAATTTATGTACGAGAAATAAAGACAAAGGCCAGAGATTCACTTTAAAGAATATCGTTGAAGAAATGAACTTTTTTAAAGTGTAGAATTTTTTAAAGCTTAGAAAAGTTGTTTTTCTTTCAATACCCTAATGAACGAACATCAATCAATGCTGAGATGCGGAGTTTCCGCTTCAGGACCTACGTGTCTTACATCATCATCCAACTTTTCCAAGACTGTTCTCACTTGGTTAGGGTTCTCTCGTTTGCTAAGAAGAGTAAAACACTGGTAAAAAAAAATATACTAACTGAAAGTGAAGAATTAGATGCAAACATAGGATATCATTACATAAACCCGCGGTCCTGCCACTGCTCAAATGGAATAGATGCGACCAGGTTCCTTGCTTTAGAAATGGCTTATTTTCAGTGGAATAAAATGGAAATGAACAATTTCTTCTTTGGCTATAGCTTGGGGACAGTGTGTCTTCAACCTGGCAGCCCTGAACTCTGTGTCAGTCCCAGCCCAGTCGCTCCTTGGAGAAGTCCCGTCTGACCCCCAGACGTGCAGGCGTGCTCTGTTGTGCTAACGGGGTTCCATTGCCACGTGTTTGCTCACCTACCAGACTGCATGATCCTGGAACTCAGATAACCTGTCCTAACACACTGCCCACCACTTCCCTTCATATGTTTCATTCTCCAAATAAACTATAATCATGACAGAACTTAAAAAACATGGATTGATGAATGAATGAATGAATTAGTAAAATTTTTTAAAAAAAGGAAGACAGGGAGAAAAGAAGGGGCAGAGGGGTGGATTTTGGCCAATTTCTTACCCACTTCTTTAAAATATGTGCTACATCAGCCAAAGTCCAGAAGAGAGCTTGACCTGTTTACTGCACTTAGAAGGAACTTTTGTTTGTTTTGAATTTTGGTTAAAAATGTAAGGCTTTCATAGTTGCAAAATGTACATTCTCTTGGGGAAGATAATTCCCTTTCTTATTATCTTCCGTTACACATTTTTTGTTTATCTTTCTCCATATGTGTTTCCTTATTTTTTTTCTGTGGCGTCTATTAAATAGGACAGAGGTGAAGAGGATATGGGGTTTGTTATCTGATGAGGAAATTATGTAAATAAGCGTCTGCCTCATGATAGTTACATGACTTTTAGCAAGCAACGTACCTTTCTCAGCTGCATTTTCTGATTTATATAATTGGCATACATTGTAATTTAGAGCTTTGGTAAAAGGTTAAATGATACAATTTGCAAGGGATTTATCAGGTGTTGCATGTGCAGTAAAAAGCAGACTATCGTTCGCAATGATTCTGTGTCTTGTCATTGTCGCTGCTGATATCAGTAAGACAATGTCCCTGCCATCTGGCAGTACATGGGGGCAGTTATAGGAAAGGAAATCGTCCGTAACTGTATTCACGTGGTGCCAAAGGGGTGCCTGGCCACCCAGCTTCTTCCATGCTTGACAGTCTGATGTCGCACCATAGACTCAGACTGATTTGGGGGGTGTCGTGGGTGAGGATCCAGATCTACCTGATTTACAGGAGAGCCGTGTGCAGGGGCCTCATCTAAGACCTGTAGAGCCCAGACTCTGCAGCAGCCCAGCAGCGTCCTGCCTCCTCCCACGGTCTGCATCACTCTCTCTGACGTGAAGGACTCAAGCACGCAGACTTGCTCGCCTGCAGGCGCCCGGGATGTCCCTCTCCCGTCACTGTGACCCGCTGCCTCCGTTGCTCAGGGCGTGCGGACAGCAGCCTCGCTGCGCGCGGGAATTTGCATGTCAAGCGCTTCCCCTGGGCTCTGATGTCTCGCTGCTGCTTCAGCACCAGAATGGATGGAGTCGACACACGTCTCCCGTATCTGACGGTGGGGCTGTCGCATAAGAGCTTCATGATTCCTTTATGCCCCCGACTGTGCTTGTGCCTCTAATTTTAGATCTAAGTATCGCATTGTAGTGCTTAACTTTAGGACATGTGTCATGTGAGATGGATTGATGAAGTGATTTGTAAACCAGGCAACTTAGAAGAAATCTATAAAATCCTTTTACAGTTAATCCAAGTATATTATTCTATGTCTTCTTCTAGATCCTAAATTTTCCTTTCCCAAATATGCAGCTAATATACTGAATATTTGTATCAGAAACACCTTCTCAGATCTCTTAAGATTAGAAACTCAGTAGTCAGCCAGGAAGAAAGGAGCCTGGGCACCTCTGTTGTTAATGGGATGTAGCTGTGTCACTATCTCTTTTCAGAAATGCTGAGAGACGCCTTTTCTTCACAATGTCCCATCGTACATGTGCTTGTCGTCAAGACAGCTGTTGGGGCGACTGGCCTGGCCACTCACAACTATATTCATCACTTAATTTGCCAAAAATATTTTTATTCCACAAAGGTTTCTATATTCATTCTATATTATTCATTCAAAATAAAATTTATTGAAACTCTGCTGTGTAGTGAGCAGTTGTCCACAGCATCTGGATGCATGGAGAAAACTGCAGTCAATTCATGCACGGTATCGACCTTGAATTTCTAACTTCTGGTCCCTAATTTTCTTCTTCATTGAACAGTTACAATTTTTCAGCACAATTTCCAATCACTGATTCTAATTTCCAACCACGCATCCATTCCTTCCGCCAGTCCAGTGGACCTTACGCTGGGAGCCGTCTGTTCTCTGGGTGAAGAACCCGAGGACAGACCTGGGGAAGCTGAGATGGAGAACAAGGTCAGAGGGGCCTGGAACGGGGCGGAGGCTGGCTTTGAGGACCTCACTCAAATAGTTTGCTTCCTCCCAACTCTCACAAATTCAGATTTCACTCATTAGGAATGTGATATCTTTGAACAAATAAATAGGACAATTATGTGTCTTCTTTATAAAACTGTTTTGAAGGGTTTAAAAAGTAACATTTACATGAAATAGCATGAGCTCTTGTGATGCTGAGTTAATTACAAATTATCCTGACTTCAGCCAAAACCAACACCAAGTCAGCTGCTCTAAAGGCTCCCGGAAGGAACGGCTTGCTCGTCCAAAAACGTTGCTGTCTGGACTTTTCTCTGCTTCAGCTGGGTCTCGCCTGACTAACCGCGGCAAGTCCCTGTGCAGAGGAGGCTGTGATGGAAAACCTGGAGCACGAGTCTACTTTGAGAACATTATTTTCTCCAGCTGCTTTTTGAAAGCTTCCTAGTGAGTTCAATCTCAACTTCACTTTCCCAAAGTTTCCCCATGAGTTTTAAATCTAGGTGGTTCTCAGGGGATGTTTGGCTCAGGAGCCCAACGACTCTTCTTGTCTGTGGGGTGCTCCTCACACTCTAAAATCAGGTGGGGTCCTTTGTGGCCCATCCCTCTGGTGCACAGTGCCGTGGGGCGAAGGCAGGTCATCTGTGCACAGCTTCTGAGAGCTGGGCTGGCACGTGGCACGTGGCAGGTGGCAGCTGCTGTGCTACGTGTGACCTTCTCCACAAGAGGAAGGACGCCCGCTCACGGGATCTGCCACGGAACTGATACCCTTTGAAACTCAAGACTGAGGGCTTGAGAGGTTAAAAGGTTGTACCACTCTCCCCTGAAACCGGGGAGCAAGTTCCACCACCTCCCAGGGGCGCACACATGGCATCCAATGCCCCCTGGGAGGCGGGGAGGGGGCGGGCAGCTGCGTCACCCGGCTCCATCCAAACTCAGGGTGTCCCTGGAGTGCACACCTGCCAGCCTCCAGGATGGGGACCCAAGGTCGGTCGGTTTGCTGCGTGTGCTTGTTGTATTTCATCTCCCTCTCCAGGAAGCTCTCCGCGCCCCGTGAAGGAAGCCAGCAGAGGACGGGGTGCGGGTGAGGGGGTGCCTGCGTGCTCCGCCCCCCACCCCAGCCCCGGGGTGAGCAGCGGGGCAGGACCTCCTGGAGTGCAGACCTGCTGGAGGCTGTTTGCACTTGGCAGGCCCCAGGCCACGACTGCCAGCCCTCCAGGGACCGGGCCCTGCTGGCTCCTGGCGCCAGCGTGGCAGCTCCCTGGGCCCAGGGCTCTCCGGAGGGCCTGGCTTCTCCAGCTGGCTCAGCAGGAGGGGGAAAAGAAAGACAGGGCGACGATCCCCGGGGGGTGGGGGAGCTTTCCACGAAAGCACTTTGACGACATCAGGTTGATGGTTACTTGCCTTTTTTTTTCTTTTTCCCTCTTGAAAATCAGCCCAAGGTAAGCAACAGAGCAGAGCTCAGGTGTGATCCTGGCCTGGGTGAGGGTGATGTGAATCAGCGTGGATGAGAGCAGGGCTGTAACCGCTCACCCACTCACGGGCCACGCGCTGCTTAATTTCCATCAGCATTTCTCGGCCTGGGCACTGCCGACATTTGGGGCTGGACACGTCCGTGTGCTGGGGGTCGTCTTGCACACTGCGGGGCGTCTAGAGGCGTCCCTGGCCCCTCCCACTGGGTGCCAGTAGCCCCCCGCCGATTGTGACAATGGAAAAACGTCCCCAGACATGGACAAATTCTCCCCATGAGACCAGGGTCCAAAACACCCGGTTAAGAACGACCACCTTTGATATTAGACTTCCTCCTGGTAACCCAGCGGCTTGAAGAGGGCGGCCAAGGATGCTGTGACATTCTCACCGCGGTCTCCGTCAGATCGCGCCTTATCTGATTCAGGGCTGTGCTTTGTAATTAGGCAACATGATGCCTTAGGCTGAGGTGCCTGTGGAGGGTTACAGTGTTCTATCCTGAAGGTGCCGTGTCCACTTTTACAGGGGCCTTCGAGGTATCAAACAAAAGGAATTTCTTCACATATCACGGTAGGACCATGGCAGTGGCAACCAGGACACAAAGTCCCCTGGGCTCTCCGGCTTTGTTTCAGAAAACATTCACTGTGCACCCGTGTCTAGAGCGTCATGCTGGGTTTCATGGTGGCACAGACGGCATGACGCTGCCCTGTCCTCAAGGAATTTACCAGTGCTGAGTGGACAGGATGTAGGGGACTGACTGCACCTCCTGGAAGCTTGGGTCACATAAGGGCTACGTAACCGTGGGATGTGCAGAGACAGACGTGAATGCAGACACAGGCCAGCTTCTCAGCCTCGGCACGCGTGACGTTAGGGCTGGAGAGCTGCTTTGTCAAGGGCTAGCCGGGGCGTACTTGATGCTCCCCGGTGCCCCAGGCCTCCACCGTCAGACACAGCAGCACCGTCGCATCCCCCAAGTGGGACCACCGAAAATGTCTCCAGAGGCTGGCAGCGTCCCCTACGGGACGAAGCCACTGTGCCTGATAACCGGAGACGCGTGATCTAATGTAGACAGATGCGTAGACAAGCCTACACAGCATTTACCCACCAGTGGTTGCATCCAGCCAGCCTTCCCTCAAAACCCAGGTGGAGACGCCCGGGGGAGACATACCCCGAGAAACGCGTGCTTCTCACGCACAGGGGAGAGCGGGGTGGCCGTTCATTGTGATCCAAGCAGAACAAATTGCAGTAAGCGGAAAGCCCTTCTCTCTCACTGGATTCCGTTTTCATTGTCATTGAGAAAATCAAGAGAACAAAACAGGACGAGGTAAGTCACCTGGGAGAAGCGGACTGAGAGGAAACAGGCCCCGACTCTTTCCTAACTGGCCATGAGTACGAGGAACAAGGTGCACATTCTTTACCGAGTAAACTGCGGGCGCCAGAAGCGTCCTTGAGTATCTTCTGTGCTCAGACTCCAAAGCCATTGTACTGAGAATGAGAAGTTTGCTTTTGGAATAGATTCACTTTTATCATTGTGAAAATAATCTTTTCTGCCTAGGAGGAAAACGCCCTTTTTTACACATTTGGGAAAGTTTGACCTTATCTAGCACTCAGATGGCTTTAACTGCTTTTCAATACGTGAATAGTATCTGTTGTATCTCCTTCTAAAACAATTATTCCAAAATCCTTGGCTGTACCTTCCAGCTGGGAAGTTGATGTCTTATGAACATTTGAAAAAACAAAATCTAGCAGGACACGAAACTGCACTTAGTAGTAACGAGCTGCCCGCGTGGTACAGTTTGTAGGAAGCAGAAAGCTGAACACAGAAATGCCTTTCCCACCTGCCTTCCCCAGCGGGGGAGGCATTTCTTTGGGTTAAGTCTTGACTGCAGATGGCCCTGCAGAGATGCAAATATGTTACTCAGAACAAGATAATGCATTAATCAACACATTATCACCAAGTTATTGATGGAGGAAGCCAATTAGGACACTCAGTCACTCCACATTTATTGCAGGATCACCATATGCCGACCACTGGGTAGGAGCTGGGGACAAAGAAGAAAAGCAGACGTGCGCTCAGCCTGGGGGGCACAGTGCATTGAGAGACACAGACATCAGCCTATAAGCTGCAGCTGCAGTGTCACGTGCTTTCACTTAAGCTGCTGCGCTTCCCCCAGCTCTGTTGCCAGGCCCCACGGCCGGTACACCCGTCATCGGTTCCCAGCACGGGCTGCGTGTTAGACTCCCCCGGGGAGCCCCTCACACCTGCAGGTGTCCACTCTCCCGCAGCCCCGGCAGATTCAGTCTGAGTCTGCGGGACGAATCTACTAGGCAATAGAATTTGTGAACTCCCTGAGGTGGTTCTGTGCACAGTAAGGGCAGGAGAACACCGCTCTGCCGGCTCTCCCTCAGATAATTACACCCTACGTCACGGCTTCAAATTCTGTGTTTCCTGGTCTCGCCTACTTGCTGAAACGTAATTTCTCAAGAGTCTTCCTAGAAGGACTGATTCAAGCCATTGGGTTAAAACCATGTATGCACTTTGAAGACGCATCTCTATGTGAGTCTTATGATAGAAAAGTTTGAAAATAACTGAGAAATAGACTTAAAACTTCAAGGGTGACTTCCCCTGCTCAGTAGGCTCAGGACCCCTTCCATACATATGACCAAACCCCACCTGGGCACTTACCCCAGGATGCTCACCTGGGAGGCCAAAATAGCAGTTTACCTTACCCGGCGCCTTCCCTGTCTTCTCTCCCTTCGATATGGGGGGCAATTCCCCACTCCCCTCTCTGAATTTCCCACCTCGTAACTTCCCACAGTGGCTAGAAAGCCGGCACCCCGACAGTGGGCTGGAGCCAGCTCCCAGCAGCCTGTGACGTGCACACTTCTTACCAGCTCCAAACTCAGTCACACCGTTGCCTTGAATTCAGCAATCGTGGGAGTGTGTGCACCACAGAGATTGGCAAAGACCACAGGAATGGCTTTTTTATGGGCAGCTGGTAAACACTTACCAACACACCACTGACATCCACCCACTTCCCAGGGGACAAGAGAGACGGGTCTTGCTGAGTGGAGCAGAATGTGGACTTAAGCCGGAGTAAGTCAGACATCTAAGTCCAGAAAATGGGTGCAGTGAAAATAGTCAAACTTCTGACATTGACAGACAGACAGGATGCCAGCGTGGGGAGGGATCCAGAAAGATGCATCATTGGCTGGAAACAGGCGCATCCCAGCCTTTTCTAGGATTGTTCCTGGACAGCATTGATCCATTTTAATCAGCCTCATTTCCAGCCTTGTAACAAAGTGCTTCCAGACTCAATTTTATAGTTAGTTTGGGTCCCATCTAGAAAGTGTTTACTTTTTGGAGAAGGTTGGAAATTTTCCTGCTCTCAGGGGCTTAATTTAAGCATTCTCTTGGCAAAAAAAAAAAAAAATGTGTATTATCTATGTTTAGATACAAATTATCTGCGTCTTCATTGTCTTTTGCTTCTTTTTAGTTGATACTCAGCAAAGACGACTTCTTTCTGTTTGGACCATTCTCTCTGATGATTCACGTCCTGAAGATGCTGTTTTACTCACAGAGAGAGTGTGGGTGCCAGCGTGGTCCGGCCCCGGCACCCACGAGCCTGGGGCGACCGACGTGCGCGGAGACGCGGGAGGCTCTCGCCTCTGACGCCGGCCCGCTCAGACCCTGTGCCTGGGCCGCTCTAGCGGTCTCCGCTCTTCACGTCAGTCAGTGAAAAAACACTGTCAGTCTCTGAAAAATGTACAGTCAACATTACTGCCGGAGGTGTCCAACATAAAAAATAAAATGAAGAATAGCCAGCATGGTGGAACGTGGTGAAATTATTACAGACAAAAGAACTGCCTAAGAAATGACAATTTATTTGTAACATTAAAACTGCAAAGGAAAACTTCAGAAAAGTTACACACGTTTGAAATAACACAAAGTAAATTGTATTAGTTTAAAAGGCAATGAAACAATGGAGATTTCTTAGCAGACACAAAATCAGTAAAATTTCCTTGAAAAATTAAATTTGGGAAGATGATTTCTATTCTGTCTGTCATTGCTAAATTTGTTACGGGTAAACATATGAATATTGTAAATCGTCACTTTAAAATAAGCGTGGCACGGTGGTAAACTTAGCTGCACACCAGCGAAAGCACGACAGAAAGAAAGTGAAAGAGACTGCCTTGCGCTGCGTGGAGCCGCAGCCTGGGGAGCTGGCCGCCAGCGCCAGCGAGCAGTTGAGGCAAAATCCATCAGTGTCAGTATAAATTCAATTTAGCCGCTTGTACTTAGCAACAGGCAGTGTCCACATGTTCCTCGGCGTCAAGGTTCTAGGGTCAGATTAGCCAGCGTTGTCTTTTCAACGTCAAGGAGTCCAAAATATTCGTATAATGACGATCTCAAGACAGCAGGAAGAGCTGCGACCCTCCCGCACACCCAGGGCCGCGCCGGCCCGTCGATGACCGGGGAGGAGCCTGCGCTGCTTCCGCTCTGATAATCCAGACGCAGCGGGTCATTTCAGCCTTTTGCTGGAGGCTGGTGGCACTGGTGAGACACGGACCAGGTGATCCTGTGGGCCTGTGCATCCACAGGGCGGATGGGGCAGAAAACTCTCAGAGAAGGGTCCCCGGGCAAGAGGGGACCCCTGCACTCCAGCAGGCACGGTGGCAAGCTGTTACCGACGTTACAGCAGGCGCAGTGTGCCACAGCAGGCGCTGAGACCCGTGCCAGCGAAGCTGTTATTAAAGATGTTGTTATTACAGCGTCCCGTGGTGCCTAGAGCTTGCAGAGACGTGGTGACACGTGCCCCTAACTCAATCCACTGACCCAGTCCAAAATATCGTAACAAATATTCCAAATACAGGGAGACTCTGGGTAAATATTCATATACGTCTATGCAAGCGAGCAGGTGTGCATGTATGTGTGTGTGTGCACTGTGCAAACCTGAAAATGGGCCAGGCTTCTCATCTGGCTTCTGTTTCTCCATAAGGAACTTGTAGAGATGATGTCAGTGTTTCATCAACAGCCCACCGAAGTGAGGCTAAGCCAAGTTTAACCAGGTTTCCAATGGATAGGGGTCCTCCATCAGTGTTTATGCTTTGTCCGCATTAGTCTGGCCTCGGGGTCAAGGCTCAATGAAACATGGAGGAGAAATCTGAGTCGCCCCAGTTTATGAAGCTCACCTTTGGTGGCATCGTCTGTTCAACAATAACACGCATTTATTAAGTGCCTGCAACATGTAAGGCTGCGCTGCACACTGCACGTACAGAAACCAGAACGACTCTGCCTTAGGGCAGCTAAATTCTCATGGGCTTTTGTACCTACTGGAAAGTTAATTCTGTCCTCTATGCAGATGGAGACAATTGGGCCACCAGTGTGAGATGGGAACAGTAAGCCAAGTTCTACCAAAAAAGTCTTCATGCGGCCAGTAAGGGACTTGCCTCAGCTGAATTCCCAAACTTGGACCTCGTTCTGTGCCCTTCTTCCCCCTTCGTCCGTCACCCTTCCTTCCCTGCTAGAATTCCACTGTCCTTGGGGGCCTGCCCTCGCCACCACCTTTGCACAGATCCGATGCAATGATCATTTTCAGTAATCTGTCTCCCTGCTGCATTTTCATCTGTTGAAGAGCAGAGACTGAACATTTCTCTGAAGAATTACCATTCTATGCTAGCCCCAAACAGTGAAAAGAGACTCTGTACCTTCCTTTCAGCCCAGAATTCACCCAGACTTCCCATGGCCTTAGGTCGGACAGCTTCCTCCTTTTGGCTTTTTCTTTCTTTCCTTGATTCTAGTACATGAACAGGTACCATGGCTGCCCCTCACCTGCTTTCTGGACTCTTTCTTCTTCCACGATGAGCATTCTGTTGACTTGGTTTTCTGTGCAACCCATAAAGCTCCATTATTTGATTAAAATCACATATTTGAACTCAGAGAGGGCTGTGATGTACAGACTTCACCATCTGAGCTTCAATCACCCTGAGTTTCATCTCAAAACCATTTGTAGTCATATAACTCTTTGGTTTCCCTAAAGAGAAGTAAGGAAACACCATGCATTTTATGGAGTTGTGACTTATTGGGTCTGTTAAGTTACACATTTTTCTCTGTATTTTAAAAGACTACTAAATTAACGTTGCTGATTAAATCACTCACCGGCCTTCACAAAACACACAGCAAATTAAAATCACTAAATTCCACAGTCACATTTCATTTGATTAATCATCACTTTAAGGTAAAAGAAGGGAATGTATTGTTTGATGGCCTACTGGATATTCTTCAGTAGCTGTTTCTCAATTTTCCACATTACAGAAATTAAATTATTTGATACTATTCTTTTAAAAGATTCATTTCCTAGCTCAATAGCAATGCCATGTTAATACGAATGAACTGAAGTGTCCTTTCCCTCTGCAGATTTGTAGTGTCCTTGTCCCGGGATTCTGAGCAAGAGCATATTCTGTGGACTAAATTGTGGTTATTTGCGCGTGTTTGCATTTGGGGAATAACTTCCTCGACTCGTTCTTCTCGTGAGAACGAGCATAAGAAGCTGCTCCTCAGACCAGGCATGACTACTGGCGCCTGCTCCCAAGTACCGCGGAACTTTGACAGGTTACCTGCTTAGAAAATGAAAGGGGTGAGAGTGTTTTTACATCCATGGCCCGGCTGCCTGCCGATCATTTCTTGGTTCTTGGCCATGCATTGCAGATTCAAGTGATGATTACATAATGGGAAAATGTACGTGTCCTAGGAATCTAACGCCTCTGCTCTGTTCTGAGAAAAATGTGAGTTACCTTATTCATTAAAAGACCACAAGGGTAAGAAGACAGTGCCTACGAATTCCTTCCCTTTACAGTTCTCATTTAAACATCTGAGTACACACACACATCCCACATGCATATTCCTTTATTTGGTTTGCTTCCTGGATTTCTGTCTCCTTAAAACAGCTCCAGCGGCATGAAGGTCCACGTTCTGCAGGCTTGGTCATCACCCAGGACTCACCCCTAAGCACAGAGCCTTCACAGAGCAGGTGCTGGTTAGGTATATTTTGACTCCTCAACTACCAGGCTGACTCACTAATAAATAACTCTGCACGTGAATGGATAGCTGAATAAGTTCTAAGAAAATAAGCTTGAGGAAATAGAGATTCTTTCTGACAACATATTTTGTACTAGATATTTATGCCTCATTAAGAAGAAGCTAAGTTGGTGCTTATATGCAAAAAAAATTATTAGTAAAACCATTACTTAGGATCATTTTGACTCCGTTGTAAAGGACGATCAGTCTTTAGTTTGAGGTTCTAGCCATTGACAGTTGCCACGGAGTAGAGACATTGCGTGTCCTTCTCTGGGAAATCTCACAGGTAGCCGTGAGACCCGTGAGGTTTAACTCGTCACGATGGTCGAGAATGACTGTAATACACGAAGAGCGCAGAGTTTTAGAATCCAGCTCAAACAAATAGGGAATTTATATGATTAAGCAAACGTGAACATGCTAATCAAGGGACTTCTAGGAGTTCTGCTTTTTTAATTGAAAAGTACTTACTGGCAGTTTACCAAATGCTAAGGTGTTTTCCTGCCAGACCTTATAATAGACGGCCTCAGCTCCACTTGATACTATGTGACTTAGCGCAGGGTACTTATAGGGTTTTTTTCTGTATATAAAATAGATACAATAATAGTAACTATCTCATTTTTTAACTGAAGTATAGTTGACTTACAATGTTGTGTAATTCCTGTGCAAGTGGTTAGTATCAGATCCACACTCTGAAAAGTCTCAATAAAGACTAGCTATTAATTAAAAATAATGATAGAAGATTATCTGTAATTTTCTGGAGTAACTCTTCAGTGCTCTGGATATGCCAAGATGTAATTACCACAGCGAGCTGAAATAAGAAACGTTTATAGAGAGTGTTTGACTATCTGAATCCCAAAGTCAGGCAGCATGAAGAACCGCTGAGATCTTGCACAGGGTCAGTCCAAACTCGGGACCCTAAGGGAACATAAGTGCACTTTTGATAAGAGCTGAACAGATACCTATGAAGCCTAGAGAAAGGAAAAAATAGAAATAGTGAAGTTATTCAAAACTAGTCGAACAGTGAAGATGGATACTTGGAAGCAGATTGGTAAAGGCACAGAGATGATCTCAGGTGTTAATCAGTAAAAAAAGACATTCTGGAGGCAGAGATGAGTGTGGCTGACATGTGGGGACCTTGCGGCAGACCCTGGACAGAGCTGGGGAAGCAGGGGGCAGAGAAGCGCCAAAGGGATGGTGAGAAGCCGCCTGTGTCTGGAGGCAGGCCCGCTCCCCCTCGCCGTCCGTGCGTCTGCTGCACCACGAACAGCATCCCCCAGAAGTCCCAGAGTGCGGAGCCTCAGGACCTCCGAGGGCAGGCCCGCCAGGTTTAGCAAAGAAAAATTCAGGGTGCCCAGTTATATAGTAATTTGAGGAAAACGATAGATACTATTTCATTATACACACGTCCCGATGAGGGAGATGTCTGAACAGGTGGAAAAGAACAGGGAAGCAATCCCAGTGAAAACAGAGCTGCAGGTGGAGCCCAGAGGCCCCGTTCACCGGCTGCTGACTTAGGGACCCATGAAGAGTTTGCGTCATCCAGCGGGCGAGGTGCTAGGCCCCGGAAGGGGACGCCAAGCGAGCGTGTGTTCCCCGTGTGCCAGGGACTGTCACACGCACTGTGTTCTTCTTAAGCCGACTCTTCCCAGCAGGAGTGCAAGGTCCACATTATAAAACCGTTTTACTAGTGGGGAAAGTGAGCTTCAGAGCTGTAAGCAGCTGTGCCTTAGAGACACATGAATGATAATTATTTCCTTAAAAAAAGACAAAAATTGAATATTCCGCATGTGCTCATATTCTGGAGACATTAAAAGCAGAAAATAATTCATTATTCAATGTGTGAATGCCTTTTCCAGAAACAGAAACACGTAACCATGTGTCTCCAACCCACATCGCTCACGGCGGCTTTCCTGCGTCCCTCGGTAAGGGCTCTAAGCTCCACCCGGCACAGCAGCTCTTCAGTTTAGATAGGCCATTCTGAATTCAATTCTCACTTCCTTGCAGGTGCTAACTTCTAAATCCCTGATCAAAAGCAGCTGTTAATTAAGGATACCCAATATCATTCTCGCCTCCAGCACACGTTAGCTCCAAGCTCCCTGCTCGAGCTCAAAGCTGGCTTGTTCCGCCCAGCAACTGTCGACTCGCCAAGATCGCGCTTCCCCACAGTGAGGTGGACAAGACCACGCTTTCTCCATTTGGGGGTAATTGTATTAGTTGTTGTGAAATTCACCGTAACGGTCTACATGGAGATCAGTTTTATGGAAAATACAACAATCGCAAAACCGTGAAGAACGGATTCGGGCAAAGCACACTCAAGATGGGCTTCCGTGCTCCCTCGGTGGCTCTTCTAATGGTTTTGATGGTGTGTCTGACAGTACAGCCAGGGGGGCTCCGCAGCACTGGATTTGGTTCAACTAGAGAAAAATACGTAGATAATTGTGAGATGGTTACAGGTTTCTTTCTTGCTACTGTTGCTGTTATTTTTAAAATGCAGAGAAATAGGCAATAAACCATGAATACAGAATAACTTTGGAAAAACAGAGGATTCTTAAAAGAACCCAAAAAACTGCAGGTGGAGAAGGACTTCGGGCATGAGCTATGTTGTTCTGTTTCCATTCTTTGACCTGAGTTTGGAGAATTATATGATATGGGAGTGGCATGAAGGGAAAATGACAGGAATTTCTGGGTAGACATTTAGAAGATGTGGTAGAAAGGACATAAGACTTACAGCTAGACAGACCTCAGTGCGAGCGCAGGTCCCCCTTGGCTTCTAGCTGCAGAGGTGCTGGTAAGCTTTGCTCTCACTGCTGGTTCGGGTTTCTGCCTGTACCGTGGGAAACAACGGAAGCGCACAGGCAGCATCAGCGGCAACTTCTGAGTGTTCGCACCCTGAGCAGCCTCCAGTGTCCAGCTCTACATGGATTTTCTTTAACTTGGACATGCCTGTATTAGGCCAGTGTCCAAACAGTGTTAGCAAGGATGGTTTTTAAATTGAACTATAGTTCAGTTTACAGTCCATATGTTAGTTTCCGGACTTTAACATGCAGATTCTAACATGCAAAATACGTTTGCAGTGTGCAGACGCGGTGCACAGCCTGACAGGTCTGGGACACCTTTCCACCCCGGGCTTGTGGCCATGTCTCCTCTGGCCGAGAGCCAGGGCCAGAGTCCACACACTCCTGCTCACTCTCTCGCTGTGATGTGTTCCCCGGCTTGAGCTGCATCCTAGAAAGATTAGCGGTTTCATGACAGAGAGAACATACCTCATGCGCACGACATCTTTGGTCCTTGTCTCCTATTTGCCTCTTTGGTTCCATTCACCTTCATGGCCTTCCGAACTGTGCGCTCCCTGCCTCTCGCTGCCTGTGTGATTCCTGGTGGCTCCTGTCAGACTTTCACATTCTTCGTTTATTAAATAAGATAGTTGAGATGAGCAAAGGCCCAGGGCAGTGAGCGCTGCCGTCGTGGGTGCTCCTCTCTTCCGACCGGTCACCAGCTCCGGCTGCCGGTGCCTGGTCTGGAAACCAAGCCCATCTTTCTTGGACTCATGTTTGCACTTTGTCCACTTGGTGTCTCGGTTTCTTTTTTTAAATTGAAGTGTAGTCAGTTTCCAACGTTGTGTTAATTTCTGGTGTCCAGCGGAGTGACTCGGTTACACATACACACACATATATTCCTTTTCATATTCTTTTCCATCATAGACTATTACAAGATATTGAGTATAGTTCTCTGTGCTGCACAGTAGGCCCTTGCTGTTTCTCTATTTTATGTGTAGTTAGCATCTGCAAATTCCAAACTCCTAGTGTATCCTTCCGCACCCCCGTTCCCCTGGTAACAATAAGTTAGCTTTCTGTGTCTGTGAGTCTGTTTCTGTCTTGTAAATAAGTACACTCGTGTCATTTTCTTAGAGGCCACAGATAAGTGACATCGTATGACGTTTTTCTTTCTCTGTCTGACTTACTTCACTTGTATGACGATCTCCAGGTCCACCCATGTGGCTACAAATGCCATGATTTTATTCTGTTTTTTAAACGGCTGAGGCTTCCTGGTTTCTGGCTCACCGACTAGCCCCCGACTCTTTGACTTGTCCAGAAGCAGCCCACGCAGACTCTGTCTCTTTGCTACCACACTGTACAAGGACAATCATACAGAATCAAGATAAAAATCTGTGATATTTTGGGGTTTGGGGATGCAACATAGATTAGTGACGAATGTCTCATTCAATTTTTCATGCACAGGTACTTATTACAGAGTTCAACTTTCTTCCCGACAAACATAGGGAAAGGTTTATAAATTCCCTTATTGAAAAGTCCTGGCTGCTTCCAGTACTTTTTTAAATTATGAGTAATTACGGATGCAGGTTTTATGTGGGGTGACATTTTCAGATCGTTTTGGGTCAATACCCAGGAGCACTCTTGCTGGGTCAGAGGATAAGGCTGTATTTAGCCTGTAAGAAGCTTGCGTGCTCCTTCAAAGTGGGGCACCGTTTTACATTCCACTGCAGCAATCGGTGAGGGTCTCTGTCACTCCAAACACTCACCGGCAATTGTCATTGTTACTTTTTTTTTAAATTAGCCGTTCTTGTCCGTGTGTAGTGGTGTCTCACTCTCGCTCTCACTTTTAGCTCCATAACGTCAAATGGTGCTGAGCGTCCCTGCAGGTGTCTGTCCGCCATCTGTGTGTCTTCTTCAGTGATGTGCTGGTTCTTCCCTTCCGCACATTTTTAAATTAGGTTATCTGATTATTCTTTGTATTAAGCGTTCTTTGCACACGTCAGATACCAGTCCTTTATCAGACACGTGCTTTGCAGAGATTTTTCTCCCAGTCTGGGTCTGGTCATTTGATTCCCTGCACAGTATCTTTCCTAGACCAGGAATTAAAATGACTCACCAATGTTTCCTTCATCCGTCACACTGTGGTTTTCATCACCATCACAAGGTAATATGTTTTTCTCCTACATTTTCTCCTAGGTGCTTTATAGTTGTGTGTTTTTCATTTAGGTCTACGATCAAGTCTGAAACGATGTTGTGAAAGGTATCGGGTGTGTGTCTGGATGACGAGGGGAGGAGGAGGTTTGACACAGACACTCGATTGTTCCAGCACCGTTCGTTGAAAAGATGATCCTTTCTGCACTGAATCGCCATTGCCACCTTGTCAAGTATCAGTCATCAGTTCTGTGCGCCTCTGTTTCTGGCCCTCTGTTCTGTTCAGTTGAATCCATGTGTCCGTTTTTTGTAAACCAGCATCATGCTGTGTTGATTAAAGTAATACTTGGAGTCAGTCTGTGTCAGTCTTCCAGATCTGTTCCTCTTCAGCGTTGTGTTGGGTACTCTGAAACTTTCGTCTTTCAATAGAAGCTTTAGAATCAGTATATAAAAATGTACAAAGAAGCTCGCTGAGATTTTGATTGAGAATTCATCTACAGATCAAATTGGCAAAAACTAGTCTCTCAGCAATATTGAATCATCCTATTCATGCACGTGGACTGTGTCTCTACTTATTTAAATCTTTGATTCTTTTTATTTTTCTACACTTACATCCTGTATATGTTTTGTTAGCTTTTCACCAAAATAGTCCACTTATTTTGTGCTATTGCAAATGGTATTTGTATTTTTATTTTCAAATTCCAATTGTTCATTTTTCCTGTATCAAAAGCAACTTTTTTCTACATTAATCTTGTTTCCTGCACGCTTGCTGCGCGAGCTTGTTCATTCTAGCAGTTTCTCTGTTGATCCTTTGAGATTTCTACATCAACATCCGTAACTGTGAATATGCCAGTTTCATTGCTTCTTTCTCAGTCTGTATGCCTTTTATTTTCTTATCTTGCTTCAGTGTAACAGCTAGGACTTCTAGTGCAACGTCGGATAGAAGTGATGAGAGGGGATGTGGGCATCTGTACCTCGCTCCAGATCTTAGGGGTAAGGTATCCAGCTGCTCATCAGCAAGTATGATGTGAGCTGCAGGCTTTTTGTGGATACTTCTGAACAAGTTGAGTAAGGTAATTTTATTCCTATTCTGGTGAATACAAATTTTTAGCATGAATAGATACTGCATTTTATGAAAAGCCTTTTCTGCATACCTGCATCAGTTCACATGATTACGATGTTTCTTCTTAGCCTGTTGGTATGACGGGTTATACAAAGTGGCTTTGAAAAGCTGAATTAATGTTGCATACTTGGTATGATTTCCACTTGGTTGTGGTGTGTAATTCTTTTTGATACATTGTTAGATTTGGTTAGTCAATATTTTGTTGAAAATTTTTACATCAAACTTCATGGCATTATGTTGGTTTGTAGTTTTCCTTCTTTGTAATCTCATTACCTGGTTTTGGAATTAAGAAGATGCTGTCCTTGTAGACTGAGTTAGGAAGTATTCTCCCTGCTTCTGTTGTTAAGAGAATAAATAGAATTGAACTGCATAAATGCTCAGTGGAATGAGGAGGGGAAATAAGGGGGACTGTCTACTTTTAAAGACATTTTTCTGTGCATTTCAGTTCAGGATTCCTCTACTGACTGCACTCCAAGCGCATTGATATATATATTTTTTTCCCTTAGACTTGTCCAGTCTACTGATGGACTCATTAAAGGCATTCTCGTGCTATATTTCAATTAAAAAAAAAGGCATTCTTCATTGCCACTCCCATATTTTTCATTTCAAGCATTTCCTTTTGATTCTTTCACAGAATTTCTCTCTCTCTGCTTACATTTCCCATCTTTTCTTGTACAGTTGTTCATTTTTTTAATGTTGAAGCCCTTAGAATACTGATGATAGTTATTTTAAATCCCCTGTGCAGTAGTTCTAAACTATGAGCCAAATTCTGACGTTTACTTTGTCTCTTCAGACTATTTTTCCTGGCATTTTATCGCAACTTGTATTTTTTGTTATTGCTGTTCGAAGGCAGACGTGATACATCAGGTAACAGAAACTGAAGTAAATAGGCCTTCAGTGTGAGATGCTGTTAATCTGGCTTGAAGCCGTCTGTGTTTCGTATTTGCTGGATCTGCAGCTGCCCTGGCTTCAAACTCCTCTGGGGCCCCTACTGAAGTTGCCTTCCCTAAGCTGCTCCTTGGAGAGAGTCTGTGTCTTGCAGTTTTTCAGCTGAAATCCATTATGATGATGATGATGATGATGATGATGATGATGACGATGTGTTGTTTGTTTTTGGTAAGATTAAAAAAGGGTGGGGTAAAGAAATAGGACAGAAGTTGGTAACAGGAACTAGAAAGAGAGAAATCATTTGGGGTTCCACATGTCAGGAGGCACTGAGCTTAGAAGGGCTTGACATAAACTAGTTTGTTTCAAATTTAAGTTTTAGAAAGGGAACGCACTTCTAAATACAGATGCAAAACCGTCGCTAAAAACAGTAGAGTGAGGTTCAAGTTCACACTGTAGTTTTAGACGGCGCTTGTGTGTAACCACAGGATCTACACATCCAGACAGCAACAGGCTGACTCAGTGGTCAGTTCTTACTGATGTTTTTCCACTTTGTATAAAATTGTGAATGCAGATTGCATTTTAATGAAATTTCTCACATTTAGAAGATATTAAGATTACAACCTCATCGTATGTCATGCATATGGAGAACTTTTAAACTATTTATTTGTTAAAATCTCCAAAATGAATCAAAAGGTCTATTATCCTCACAAGAATTAAGATACTTGAGTGATGAATGCTCACAGGTCCGTTGATGAAGTGTTTGTTGAGCTTTTGAAGAGGAACTTGGATAATTATCCTATTGTTTTGTCTCTAAATTAGATTTCTACCCATGTAATTATCATAAGCACACGTTCTGGCAGCTGCATTTATAAAATCTTTGAGGAAAACATATTAATGGCCTCACATTTTCTTCTGCTAATGGAACTATTACCATTCAGTCGCGAACACTATCGATGTATAATAAAAATAGATGCAGCGAAGCAGACGAGCAGGAGCACTTTGAGATGAGTATCCAGGACTCCGGAGATTCCTAGCTCTGCTCTCTCACGTCCGTTGTCCCTGCTGGCAGCGAATGTTAGTAAAACCTCAGTAAAGAGGAGAACCTGGTCTCTAGTCCCGGTGTTATGCACTAACCCTTAGCATTCACGTCTAACCATCGCCTGAAGCAGGTGGTCAGCTTTCAGAACCCAAACATCTAGCTTCAGCCAGTTTTCTCACTTTAAAATTGATTTTTAGTCTTAGGGATAAATATTACGTTACATTTTAAATGAACTGGATTCTGCTGTGCAATTCTGTTACTTCACAAATAAAAACATTGTCGGGACTAAGTTTCGTGGCTAAGAGCACAGCCAGAGGCTGGAGGCATATTGTCTGAGGCCAGAGTCACTCCATGTCCTACGAGATCTGTAATCTTTACTGAGCTTCACTGCAATCCTGCATTTTTGTCTGTAAAACAGGGATGATGATAAAAGCCACACTCTGGAGCTGTTAGGAATCCTACACGGAAAAAATGATGTAAAAGTCTCAGTGCGGCGCCTGCCTTTCCCTCCAGCTTCAGTGTGTGATGGTGCTGCTGCTGTTGTTATTATTATTTTGTCATTTAGTAAATGGTATTGAGATGAACAGGTAACTGGCACTTTCACTGCAGTGGTTGTCAGCTGGGGATGTTCTTCTGCCTCAGGGGACCCTGGCGACATCTGGCTGTCACCGGTGGGGCGATGGTGCCGGCAGCTTGTGGACAGAGGCCAGGGATGCTGCCAGCAGCCCTCAGCGCGCAGGACAGCCCTCCACAGAGGAGAGTGGCCCCGCCCACAACGTCGGGAGTGACGAAGCTGAGAAAGCCTGCGTGGCTGTAAGCTTCAGCATTGGGCATCATACCTTATGGCTAAGTTTCATCTCTTAATAGTCTTTAAATCCTCACTGCTGGTCGCAAGGGACACATTTCGTAAAGGAATGTGTTTCACTCCTCTCTTTAATCATTCATTTCCTCATTTGAAGCAGACGCTATTAAGCCAGGCATCATGCCATGTGCTGGGACTTCAAAGATCAGTTAAACAAACCTCACCCTTAATAAGCTTAAAAATATGAGGTCACACAGGGAAACAGGCAGCCGTCAGGACACAGCCACGCTGTACACGGTTCTGCTGCCCGAGGCAAAGTCTGTGCACACGGCTTCCTGCGCCAGGGGACAGACCCGCAAGATGTTGAGCGGGGAGTAGCCATGAAAAGGTGTGTGTTCTGGAAAGCCTTTCCAGGAGTAGTACACACGAGAGATTTCAAAGGAGAAGAGGAGACATCGAAAGCAAACAGGATGCAATGAAAAGGTGAAGGCCAGTGATGGCGACAGTCTACACCTGGCCTGTGGTGGGGTGACGGGAAGAAGCAGAGGGGCGCTGGGGCTCGCCCCGCGCCTGGTGGACGAGCAGACACGGCGAGGGAAGAGGAATTCCGGGTTGCTGTGCGGGAGCCTGGGTGGATAGAAAGGAGAGGCCCCCGGTGGAAAGGCAAGAGGCAGAGGAGGAAGGAGAGTGAGACCAGTTTGGACGGGCAGCGGTTACAGGCGGGGCGATGGCTACAGAATTTAGGAGAGGAACCACTCCAAGCAGAAAGAATAGAAAATTACCAACAGGCAAATTTAGTTACTGGGACAGGGCAGCAGCCAATGCAATAAAACCTTCAGAATCATTAGGTTGTGGTCTGGTCGCCCTGGGTTTGATCTTGTTAGAGGTTCGGGCGTCCTTTAGGGCTCGGCAGACGGGTCTGGAAGCGCACGTGACAGATGTCTGGGCTGGAGGGGCGGGTGGGGCACACCGGGACGGGCGGGACGGAGGAGGGCAGCCACGGAAATGCCTGGCACGCTCTGCTTGCTGCTGAGCCCCTGCCGAACGTCGCAGGTAGGTGACAACACGTAATGCACACGCAGAGAGGAGTACGTGGGTTTGTGAAGATACGTTATTAATGGGATGAATATCTTCATTATACTGTTATGTTCTGAAATCACAGTTCACAGGTACACTTTCTCATCTCTTTCACTTAAGGTATTGCCTACAATTATTGTTCATTATCTATTTATTGGATAAATAACTAAATGAATGATTTTACACAGGAGAATTACAGTCTTCAAGACTGATTTGCCTAAGTCATACACACGTGTGTATGTAATATGTATATTTATACACACATGTGTGTATGTGCTCACATCCACACACATCTCCTTTCTTGAGATAATGTCTCATTCAAAAGAATGTGCAATTGATGGGGAGGGATAAATGATGAGTTTGGGATTAACAGATACACACAGATAAGACAGATAACAACAGGGTCCTACTGTACAGCACAGGAAACTACATTCAATGTCTTGCAATAACATATAGTGGGAAAGAACCTGAAAAAGAAAACATACATACATACACACACACATATATATGACTTGGTCACTTTGCTGCACACTTGAATCTAACACAACACTATAAATCAACTATACTTCAATAAAATCAATAGAAAAAGATTGGGCAATTGGTCAACTTTTATCAAGTGAAATTATGTGTGTTTTTAAAGTCAAAGACAGTGAAAGAACTGTGCAAACTGCATGCGCTCAGTGATACACGGTCACACAGAACAGGGGGACAGAAGCCTGGTAGCCTCCAGCCCCCATCAGTACATCCAGGAATAATTTAAGGAAAGAAACTTTGCCTTCGTGAGGGAAGGCTGAAGCTGGCCTCGGGTCCTGCTGGGGAGGTCGGCCCCTCCCCCGGGACCCCTGGCGATGCACTGACCCTCAGAGAGGCCTTCAGGCAAGTATTTAGGAAAGTGCTGGGCAGAGACAGAGCACCCCGAGGTGCCCAGGCCTCCGAGGAACGATGGTGCACGTCAGGCTTACGCGTCCTGAACATTCTAAAGTCCACGCTGACACAAGATAAAACAATAGCTCATTTTGACCAAGAGCTTTTTAAAGGCAAGTGTATTTTTGGCGTTGATTTTTGAAGTAACTTTTCGCCTCCGGCGTGGAAGGACTTGGGGCTGACTGAGCGGCGTTGCTAACCTCCTGTCTCCACCAAGGCCTCGCGGCCGAAGGGCTGGGTCACCCGCGCTTGAGCTGAGACTCCATCAGCTTCAGCGCATCGCCGGACACGCCGGTCATTTCTCCAGTTCTGAGGTCCACTTTCCTGCAAGAATCTCCTGCTCTTTTCTGGAAAGGAGCTGACTCGGTGGGGACCACGCTGGGGGGCGCGGCGAGGCCCCGGGGCTGCCCCTCTCCGCTCTGCGCCCTTAACCACCACCGGCCCTGCAATCAGGCGGCTCATCTGCCTGCTTAACAAACAACCACCACGCATTCAGGGTGGTGCTTCTCGGCCTGGGCCTTCTCCGGACGCGGCTGCCGGTGCCCGTTCCAGTTACTAGACCTGGGGGAGGGCCCGGAACCGCCGGAGCCATCAGAGCAGCGGATGCCCGGCCCGCGGCCCGTGGAGGAAAGTCCGCAAAGTGAGCGGCGGGACCGTGCAGACCAAGAAGGATTTCTCTCACTATTTTCCAGTGACCAGTCAGAACATTTAGAAACGGTTCGGGATTCCGTGATCCGGGCCCGACTCCACCTGCAGCGTCTGTGAAGCATGGGACAAGCCTCAGCCTGACTCTGGGCCTTCGTTTCTTGGTCCCAGCTTACCTGTGTGTATTATTATTATTATTAAACACACACACACACACAAACTCAGATCTTGGAACTTAGGAGAAAGCATGGAAGCCGCAGATTCCGTTCACGCAATGAAAGACTGTTGATTTTTCCCTCTCGCACCTGCTGCCTGATCTCGGTGTCCCAGCACAGCAGAGGTGCACACTTGTCTTCTCTGCACAGTCCGTGGCTAAAAGCAAACAGAAAGGGCCCCCGAGGGCCGCCGTCGAGCGAATGACAGTAGAAGCCCCCACTCCTCGCCCCCCACCCCCGTCCCAGGACCCGGGACCCAGAGCTGGAGCTGCAGCCACGAAGCTCCGTATGTGATGCAGTTTGATTTGCTTGCACGACCTTGTTTGGGGTTGGTGTGCGTGTGTGTGTGCCATGACTTATGTCTACATCCACGTGCACACACATCCTCATAGAAGGAAAACCACTGTCCTGCACTCCCAGTTACCACCGACATCTGCTCAAAGAAGCTAATAAGGCTGTTAGCCATGCGAAAACTTTTCTTCTTACATTTTTTGATTTTGCCATCCTCATTCACCAGAATCTAATGCTTTACATAACTTTGGAAATATAATGTAAAGTATTTGGTGGGACAACATTACGGATTTGTATGATAAGGTAGAGGATAAATGTTTGTTAAACACCAGGGATATGTGTGTGTATGTGTGTATGCTATACACACACGTATGTGCACATGCATACGTATATATGCTCCAATTGTAACTTTATCTTTTCTAATTATTTTACAAAATAACTTATGTATTGGGGAAAAGTCATGTCTATTTGAGAATATTTTAAACACATAATGCTTATTGAATTAATAGGAACACATCTGAATGGAATGCCATGCTTACGCAGACACATACGCACACGTCACAGGCCATGCGGCACTCGCAGAGCACGTTCTATAAATTATTCGCACCTGATTTATTCAAAAGCCCTGGAGGATGTTGTTTATCACATAAGTGAGTTTTTCAGATGATTGAACCTTAATATTTCAAGTAGGAGCATTTCGTTTTAAATGTCTATGAGGAAATCTGCAGTTCACCCCCCTGGAGCTCTTAGGAAGATAACATGGAGCATAATAATATTAAAGCCAGTAAAACACGAATGTTACTGTAGATCGAGTACCTGCTCCACGGCAGTCACTTCACACCTGTTTATTATGTGAGAAAATCTCTGAGACTGCGTAAGCCGAGCGCTCTCATTCACATCTGACTGCTGAGCGAAGTGAGACTTGGAGAATTTGAGTAACAAGGTTTAGGTTATAAAACCGGGAGCGAGCTACTTGGTATTCAAAGCTACGTCTTTCTCACTGTAAATTCCAATGTCCTTCTGAAGCAATCGCCTTCCCTCAGTGGAATTACCCCTCTCGCCCCCGGGCTCTCGGCGGGCTGTTCCACAGAGCAGCGTTGCACCTGCAGGCCCCGCGGTGCAGGGCGGTCCACCGGGAAGCCTCGGGCTCTGATGAGCTTCCCCGCATCCTTCCCACGTCTCTTTGGTGTCCTTTCCTTCCGTGGTCTCTGTGTCGTTTCATCAAAACAGTGAGTGTGATGAGAATTGTAAGGTAAAGCCTATTTGGTAATCAGGGGTATGTGTTAGTTTTTTTGTTTTCTTTTTAAAAAAAATGTATTTTGATGTCACTTTTTAGTTTCCTAGCAGTAAAGTTGCCGGGAAGCCTGACTGCTAAGCAAGCAGGGTTCCTGTATTTGTACACTCACTTGCGAGCCATATTGTACTGCAAAGAAATGCTTAGAAGGAAATGCGAATCAAGAATGACACTGAAATCTCACTAGAATGTGCTTTTAGAAACACTAAATACTGTAGATCAGTTTGAGTTCTTCCAAAATATGCTCCCTTCACAACTGCTTTCTAAATTGTCTGAGAGCTTTAAGAAAGGAAATGTATTAATAAAAACAACCAGCTTTCCCCCTCAATCTCTGATTTTAAAGGATCTGTGTGAACTGCTACAGACAATATAAAGGTCTTATCTATGTGTTTCTATAACTGCTTGCCTTTTTCTTCTTTTTTCTTTGTAAGAGAAGAACATCAAACCTCTAGTTTCTTTGTAGCGTATAATTGTAACAAGATAGTCAAAGAAAAGAGGAGGCTTTGAGAAATGAAAGTCATTCCTTAAAGTCTGAGGATTTAGTAGATTATGAGAGAAAATTAACTCATGTTCAAAGGGTTATTAGAAAAATCTAAGAGGCTCTGACAACAAAACTTCTGTGCTGCACTCAGGCACAGACTTCACTGGGCAGCACGAAATATGAAGTAAGATTTAAGAGCTCCCTGATCAGGAGGGCACAGATCATTGCAAAGCCCCCTTTAATTAAAGGTGAAATTTGTCTGGATCATGAAGAGGATGGACACGTGGATGGATTTACAGGTTCAGTGTGGCTGCGAGGAAGTTTCATGTTTTCTCCCCAGAAGAAGCTCATTTTTTGAAAAGAAACATTTTTGTCCATAGATAATACATTTAAATAATAAAATAGATGCATATCTGTTCCCTTATTTCTTTTTATTGTAAGCTCTAAATTTTTATCATCAAACTTTATTCTGACCAAAGAAGTAACATTTTAAAAATCAGTGGGAAAAAAAACCCCTCAAAAAACCAAAGCTTTACCCAGTTGCATTAGTCTGAGTCCACATCCACACACATTTATTTTCATTGCGACTTCAGAGAGGAATCCTCACACTGTTTTTCAGCTCATTTCGAGATCAGTCAAGACTGGGACAATGAAGTAGAAAACAGTTCTACAGTTTGTGCTGTTTGCTTTACCCCTGTTCTTCAGGGGCACCGACTGTCCACTCTAGCAGCACCAGCGCTGGGGGTCCCCGGCCCCTCAGGGGGCAGGCTCCCTGGAACCGCTGGCCTCCACCTGCCTTCTCCTCATCCTCCCAGGTTCCTCGGCGGGGCGGGTGTGAGCTGCCAGCCCTTCCCTCCACCCCACTACCCGCCTCCGCGCACCCCTACCGCTGCTCCCCTCCTCGCCTGGGTCTCCTGTTCTGGACAACTTACAGGAAAGGGGGCCAACAGCTTTATTTGGACTTGCTCTTATGGCAGCCCCTACACACACACGCGCACGCACGCTTTAGAACCGAGTTATCGATCGTGGGTCTAGAGCAGGTGTCTCAGTGAGTCACACTTTTCTGTCCTCAGAACCACCCCTCCCTGTCCCCTGCATTTCTGAGCCAAATGCCTGAGCTTTTTCTCTCTTCCCTTAAGTGGATTCCGTCTCAGGGGGCCCTGGGTTTAGCAATGTATGTACGTGGGTGCGTGGTGGGCTATTCACGGCATGTGCAGGTGCACACTGGCCCCCTGTGTGTGCGCTAAGCCGTCCAGGAGTGGGCCTCCCCAGGAAGCCTTCAGCCCAGCATGCACCTTCTATAACTTTAGAAAGGGAATTCAATTTTTCCTTTTCATTTTGTGGAAAAATTGAAGACTAAGCAGCATATGTGCTGAGGGTTCAGCTGGAATTCCAGAGGGACTAGATTTGAATGAGAGCTTGGCCTCTCACAGCGAGTAGCCTTGGACAAATGCCCTGACCTGCAAAGGGCGTTCCTCACCTGTAACCTGGAGAGAAAGGTAAAATCTGCTTCACAGAGCGGTTGTGGGGCCGAAATAAACTTACAAGCTTCTGCACAGCAAAGGAAACCATAAGCAAAACAAAATGACAACCTGCAGAACGGGAGAAAATTTTTGCAGAAAATAAAACTGACAAAGGCTTGATCTCCAGAATATATAAACAGCTCATACAACTTAATAAGAAAAAGCAAACAACCCCATCCAAAAATGGGCAGAAGAACTAAACAAGCAATTCTCCAAGAAGAAATACAAATGATCAACAGGCACATGAAAAAAATGCTCAATATAACTAATTATCAGAGAAATGCAAATTAAAACTACAATGAGGTATCATCTCACACCAGTCAGAATGGCCGTCATTCAAAAGTCCACCAATGACAAATGCTGGAGAGGCTGTGGAGAAAGGGGAACCCTCCTACACTGCTGGTGGGAATGCAGTTTGGTGCAGCCACTGTGGAAAATACTATGGAGATTCCTCAAAAGACTAGGAATAGACTTATCATGTGACCCAGGAATCCCGCTCCTGGGCATATATCCAGAAGGAACCCTGCTCCAAAATGACACCTGCACCCCAGTGTTCATAGCAGCAATATTTACAACAGCCAAGACATGGAGACAGCCTAAATGTCCATCAACAGATGACTGAATAAAGAAGATGTGGTATATTTATACAACAGAATACTATTCAGCCATAAAAATGACAACATAATGCCACTTGCAGCAACATGGATGTCCCTGGAGATCCTCATCCTAAGCGAAGTAAGCCAGAAAGTTAAAGAAAAATACCATATGAGATAGCTCATGTGTGAAATCTAAAAAAAAAAAAAAAAAAAAAAAAAAAAAAAAAAAAAAAAAAGAATATAACATAGTTTTAATTATATATGGATTTTATGAGCCTATTTTGTGTGTGTACATCCACAAAATTCTGTATCATTTAAAAGACTTGTTTACTATAGAGTAGAGCCATTATAATGTCTTAATTTTCTCATTTGCATAACTATAGATAAAATACTATAATATAATCTTTAAATACCCAGATGTTGGAACCAGGGAAACCTACATTCAAGTCCTTGTAATTCTATTTCTACTGGGAGGCCATGGACAATTTATTTAACTTCTTCTTTGCTCCACTTTTCCCATCCAAAATGAGTTTCTGTTATTCTAAAATGGCATGATAAACGCTCCAAGCTCCCAGGATTGTTGTGGAAATAAATGAGGTGAAACTTTCACCACATTTTGCACAGTGTCTGGGAAACAATTATGTTTTTAAAAAGTGTCTCATCATCATATTCTTCTTTTTCTAACATTCTTCGACTTTGTGGTTCAGGTAAATCAGTTTTATTATTTACTGTAGACACTTTCTAAATTAAGTTTGTAAAAGCTTGACTCAATTTTTATTGTATGAAAATATTTTTATTGAAGAAAATATCAGAAATGGAGTCAAAATTGGGCTAGTGATGATTTGGGTATTTTTTAAAATGCTTTAAACTTGGGTGATGCATAAAATATTATTGGATTGAGCTGGGATGCAGCTATGCTTCTGTTTCAGACAATCTTGCTGTCTGTCTGATCTGTGGATGTTGACATAAGTCTGCATTAGCTATAAAGCATGCTTGACAGAAGCAGGAAGGAACAAGAGATTCTTTGAATGGCTTCTATTTTGATTTAATTCCTTTTGTATTAGAAAGTAGGTTTATCCTTAATAACTGATGATTCAAAATGTCATTCTCATTTTGCTATGAATTCTTACAATTTCTATCCATTATATGCTGTTCAACAATGAATGAGATTATTGAGCAATATTTCTATTTATTCTTAGTAATGAAAGAGCTGTTCTAATCATTTAAATATTATGGGTTTTAGAAAGCTCAAGGCCTCACAGCCCCAGAATGGCTAGTGGCAGAGCTGTATAACAAGCTCGAAAATGTCAGAGCTTATTGTTTAAGTGTTGTTGGACCAAAAAAATCAGCTAGTTAGGAAATAAACTAATTAGTACCAGTTCAGGCAAATTAACTTGTCTATTTTCTAACTAGCCAAATACACACTGACACACACACACACACATTTTTTAGAAGATTCAAGTCATCATGTAAGAAAAGCCATAGAAGAATTATAGAAGAAATTAGATTAATCTTGCTACTTTGTCTCTGCTAAGATACAACAAAAAATACTATTTAATTTCATAATATTTAAATATGATTTCTTCAAAATTAAAAGCCAAGTAAGAGACAATTAACCAGCATACATTTGCCGGAAAATAAGACAGAAACACATTTAGAAGGATTAATATGTAACACACCACAGAGACTAGAACACACTATAGCCCCAGTTTAGGAAAGAAGAAAATAAAGAAAGAATCTTCATAGAAGAAAAATAGCCAAATGGAGATGGACTCCGCCTCCCGTGCCTCCAGCTTACTTGCTATTGTGCCTCGCACAAGCCATCTTCCCTCACCCTCTCCCGGACCCCAAATACCAGGAACACTGTGATCCGCAGCCCTGTCCCTTGTCCACAGCATGTCTTCATCTCCCTCCTTCACTTACACCCATCCCACACACACCCACTCAGCCCCCTCGGCCCTCTCTTCTTCCGGCACAGCCAGGACAAACCCACACTCCAGGGGAGCACGGCTGTCCACAGTCAGATGGCCAGATGTGTTTGGACAATCAGGGCATCAGACAGATTGACATCTGTCTACGTGTGTGTGATCGCTAACCTCGCCCGGGCCCTTGATTCCCAGCTGCCCTGCTGTGTCTCCCTGGACAACTCAGCAAAGACAAGCGGTGAATGCCAAGACTATAGATGTGTTTCCGGAACATTTACCAGATGCCAGCGTGGTTTTTAAATTTGTACACATCCATGTAGCTGGTGAACAATTTTGGTCATAGGAAAATTCAGCAGAAGAGCAATTCCACAAACGAATCTAGTCTTTTTGCTTTTTTTAAGTCGGCTCTAGATGGTGTAGTCCAGCATTGTGCCTCGCGGGTGATGACGGGGCAGCTCTGCCAAACCCGGACTCCCCGCTGAGCCTTCAAAGCGCTCCTGCCCCAGCCCGAGCTGACTGGCGAGGTTGTGTTTTATGTCAGAACTGCCGAAGATGGGGCGCGTTTCTCACACAAAGTGTAGGATCAAATAAAATAGCTGTAATGGACAGTGTTTGCAGTGATGACGATTTAGGGACACACGGCTTCCTACTCACCACTTCCACCCCCACCGGGGGGCAGCAGGGATGTGCTGAGCTGCACGTGCAGTTACAGGGGCTGCAAACACACCGTCGTTCGTGGGCAGCCCCCTCCGGCAACCTGTCAACACGAATGTTCTTGGTTTCGCCCATTTTTTTTAATTGAACAGAATGTTCATAAATGAATTACTGTCCATGTTCAACTGTAGGTTTTCCAGACTTGGGAGAACTGATTTAAAATTAAGAAGGGATAGTGTCTTGGACTGTTTGAAACAAATATTAATTTGTAAAGACTCACATGCGCCCAGCTGGGCTGTCAAAGCAGGTACTCAGAATGTGAAATTGACATGTGCAATTTCTTAATCCTCAAAAGGAGAGAAAATAGGGCAGCAACGATCAACGCGGAAATAGTGGAATTCACCTGGCTCTCACCCAGTTCTCACGCACTTCACTTGGAATGGGTACCACAAGGCTGCACACACATGAGTTCTGAGTAGGATTAGGGAAATCTTATCTGTGTTTTTTTTTGGCTTCTTAAAAGAGAGGCTGAGATTATTTAAAGCAATTAAACCATGCTGATTATAAGTAGATGTCGGTTTCTAATTAGTGAGTGGGATGTTTCCAAGGAAAGTCTGTTTTGGGAGGATGGGGTTCTTTTCTGTGGCCCTGGCTCATTGTTAAATGGATGAAATCATAAGAGAAACAAGATCACTGCCGCATTACAAAGCCTGCGTGGCCTGTGGCTCAGTGGCCCACAATCTGCCGTGTTTCTACGGCTGCAGGAGATGGGGTGAGCTTGCCTTGTGCGGCTGTCAGATGCCCCATGGAAAGGCGCCACCAGGCAGCCTCTGCCCCATGGTGGGGCCTTGCTCCTCCCAGGGATGTGAGGACACGTGAGCAGGCTGGGGAGCAGCCTGGGCCCCGGCCCCTGACTTCAGAACGCTGGCTCTTATCTTCCCCCTGAGCATGGCCCTGCAGCTGTCAGATGGCTCTGCGTTTTAAATCCTGTTGCCTGTCAATCATGGGCAAATGACAAGAAAAAACTCGAGCATAAAACCTGAGTCCTGGGGAGCAGAAAGTTTTGCTTTCTGCTGAGGACACTCAGCTTCTGTGGCTTGGTTTTGATTTGCTCCCGTGTAGACAGTTCTTTTTGCTTTAAAATGTGTTTTAAAGGCTCTGGGTCCAGAATAAAATTCAAAGGATATGAAAGAAAGCAACTGAAGGGAAAGAGAAAAATCTGTGAGACAGGAAGTGGCCCCAACTCACTAAAGACCAGAGGCCTGGCTTTCCCAGGTGTGTGGGGTGTGGTCCAGGCCTGTTCATCACTGGGATGCAGCCTTCAGGCTTGGAGTCCATATTTAAGGTGGAGAGAAATTCTTTCATCCGCGGACACTTCCGATCGGAGGCGCGGCTCCGGATGGTCTCAGTGATGTGGGGACTGCGGAGCGCTCGCTGCGTGGCTCTCTCGGGCCAGGGGCGCTGAGTGCGCACCTGCCGGCAGGTGGAGGGCTCCTCGGGACAGCGGGGTCTTTGTGAAACTGCTCCTCAGAGCCGGGCCCTGGCTGTGGGATGCCTCTGCCTTCCACGGGCCTTCTGCTGGTTAAGCATTTGAAACTCACTCAGACCCCAATTACAATTTTAAACCTCTACTGCAATGATGTAAATTATGTCTTTGCAGCATTATTCTATTTTAAATCCTATTTTGAAAGATGTCTTAGAGGAACCAGTTGTATTTCCCTAAGGCCCACTATTAAGTATTAACACCTTCCAAGGCAGGGACCCGTTTCAATATCAAAGTGGCATTCTGATTCTTAAAACTTTACTTTAGGAATGAACTTTACCCAGACCACATAAACTGGGTCAGACTACCATGGACGGGTCATGTGCAGGAAGTATGCAAGGGAGTTTGTTCATGTTTTTACAAATAAAAGTCATGCCATTTCTCTTACAAATGGAAAAATATAAAGTAAAAAAGTTATTTTAAACTATATATAACACTACAAAACACAGAAATCACTGTTAATAGTATATATTTCCTACGGGCATTTTTTGAGTCCATTCATGATGATGGTTTTTGTATCTGCATGTCGCCGACATACGTCGCCAAATTGTTATCAAATAAACTAACTAGCTTCGTGCTTCCCCAGCAGTGAGTGGTTAGGCCCATTTTATTGTGTTGAACCTTTATCATGTACCTGTGCGTGTGTCTGTATGTATCAGGGTATTCTGATTTGATAAGCAAACATGCAATTCCCTGATTTCTGGCACAAGTGAGCATTTGTGAGAACCAGCCTCGCTTCTTTGAATCCTCTGTTCAGAGCTTTTGCCCATTTTTTGAGGCTTTGGTGGTTTTCATATAATGTTGCATGAGTTCTTTGTATGTTAACTTTTCTCTGCTTTAATTTGATTAATTTGGTTAATTTCATATAAAATTGCATGTTTTTATAAATTCGATTTTTAAATGATTTTGCCTTTCTTATTTTTAAGCCTAGACAGTAGGCCGTTCTCTAGTAAAGGTCTTCTGATGGAAGTGGCTGCCAGACGCCTGGGCCAGACCTGCATGGGACCAGCGGTGCCTTTCACATCGGGGCCCCGATCCACTGCACAGTGGTTCACACGACCTCATTGAACTGGCATCTGGATTTGCTTTTGTGTTCTGATGCCTGACCATCTCCCCACATCGAACTACCAGCGTGATCGAGCCTCTTGTCTTAACACCCTGAGCATCCCTGTGCCAGTCTTGTCTGGACCCGGGCAGTTTTTAGTTTTCTTCATCAGTTCCTGTGGAAAGGTAAGGCGGGTCAAGGTGATGTGCTTGGACCTGAGACAGGTGTTTTATCAGACTTCAGAGTCATTCCCAGGAAAATACACTCCTAACTGAGACAGGGGAAAGACTTGGCAACTTCTAACTTTCAACATATTTACAGAATTATAATATTTTAGAGTTTAAATCTCTAAAGCACGCTAATAGTTTTTTTTTCCCTTTTTTTTTAATGGAGGGATTGAACCAATTAATTTTTTTTTTCTTTTCCATTTTCAGGAAGGGAATTGAGACTGAGAGGTGCCCCGGGGACCGCCCAGAGTCTGCTGGTGAGGAAGCCAGCTCGGGCGGGGAGCGGCCATGTCCTTAGGGCTCAGTGTCTATCGATGGCAGCTTAGAGAAGCCAGGCCCTTTGACTACGCCAGGATCGACTGTGACTTTACCAGATCCCCAGTCAGAGAAAATCAATGCATCAGCACCCCTGAGCATCAGGGACAATGGAGACTTTTCTTGATCATAAAGGGGCATAACTCTGAGTTGCAAATCACATTTAATGGGGAGTAGGAGGAAAAACGCACCCTGATCACACTTCCATGGGACGCTTTTCATCTCAAGTCCTGAGTTCTTCTCTTGAATTAGTCACCAGTCCAATTTTTTTCCAAAGCATAGTACACTCCTCAAAGAAGCACCTACAGAAGAAATTCAGGAAGGTGAGACGCAGAGCATTAAAAAAAAAGAAGATTATCTCTAAGAAGTCCTTCTGAAGTAAACTCATTGTGTAAGAGGATGAAATCATTTAATTAATTTGGTAAATTTACAGCCATCAAGTTACTGACAAGTCGCAGCAACAAGCACACAGTGGGAGCTGCAGTCCTGTGTGCTTAACAGACACGTGAAGATGAAGTCAGGGTTTCGTTACAACCTTACCTCAGTTTTCTTAGTAGCCTACATGCTCCATGTTTTCTGGGATCATGCAGATGTGAATGGAAGTTTGAATGACTAAATAAATGAAAAGCCCGTTGTCTGCAGAGGCCAAGCACACGTATGATGTTGGGTGATGCGCCCAGAAACACACAGCGGCTCCTGCACCTCACAAAAGCCATTGTCAGACTGTATTTGGCTTTAATGATCTGATTCCCAGACGTAATAATGCTGTTCCACTCGAAGATCCTCTCTCCCTTTCTCTTTCCCTTCCCTCTTAAGGGTTCTCATTGGACCTCTATTTCTGGAAGTTGGGATCCCGTAGCCCTGGAGAAGCAGGTCCCAGTAAGAGCACACACACCCGGGGAGACCTCAGCTTTCACTGCAGCCCTTACAGAGAATAAACACCAAGAAGACGGGGGCTGCCAGAATACAGCTGACTTTCTGCAGATATCCCCGGGGGAAACACAGGGGGGTGATGCTTTTCCTCTTCAGAGCTTCTGGCTGAAGGGATGGGGGTGAGAGATCTATGGACAGCTGGTGAACGCGCGGGTGAAAGCACCTGCTCCTAGCGTTCCCCTCTCTCCTACGGCGTGTGCCATCGGCGCTGTGTTTTCTTCACCCAGATTTCTGCCCATGAACAAGTGCCAGGACGCTCTTAGGGCAGCTAGGACCAAGGCACTCTCTGGCAGCTTTTCCCTAAGCAGGGTTCAGTCTTCAGCAGCAGACCTGACTACTGTGAAGTCAGCAAAAGCAGGCTGAAGTCACGAGGGTGATTTCTCGGGCATCCGGTAACTCCTCTGTACAAGCCCTTGACCTCTGGCTAACAAAGATCAAGATATTTTAGCATCGCCTCATTTCATTCGTTTCTTTCCTCATGCGAAAAAGATTGACAGGCTGTGTAGGGAAATTAGAGTCTGTAAGGCGTTTCCTGGTGTATCTCATTTGGATTTTCATAGCATCCTCTGTGGGGAACTGGGCTGGGTATGTGCTGTTTCCGGGTTTTAGGATGAGAAGGTTGCAGCTCTCAGGGCTTCACGGGTTTGGCCAGGGGAGCAGGGCCACGTGGAGACAGAGCAGACTCTCACAGCCAGTCTTTAGAGTGTGCCTGGGGCCCTCTCTTCATCCTCCTGGGTCTCCCTCAGATGCTCCTGGACGAAGTTTTGAACCACCCCCACCTGCCCACTGCTGTCCAGTCAGCAGAGCGCACGTCCTGCTGTCCGTCAACAGCTCAGATCATTTCCCCTCACTTTCCAGTAAGGTTCCCTGTCTCTCTCCACCGGTTCTTGGTTGTATCACAGCAGATCCACCCATATCGTCGTGTGGGGTTGCAGTAGCCTTTGTTGGTTTCAGATTATTCTTTTTGAGAATTAATTGAATTGTGTGATGAAGAAAGGTCCTCTTGAGATTCTGCCTTTAACTCCATCCTGAATTCTGTCTTGCAGGGCGAGGCAGAACTTTATGGGGTCTTTCCCCACTGCTTTTTTTGTTTGTTTGTTTGGAATGAGGGTTACTGAGGAGATCCCTGTGCACTTTTCTGCTCCCCGAGGAATAGAATCCCTGCAGTGATCAACCCCACGTGACATATGTGTTTCTCTGAGTTTAGCGTAAAGAACATAAGCTGATTTATAAAGCCGCCTCACAACCACAACCCAGAACCAACTGTCAGTCACACTGGAGCAAAAGCCAGAATATCAGCATCCTCCAAGCCAGCTCTCTGCCCGGGGAGCCTGAAGCCCTTCAGTGCCCCAGACGCGCAGCACGCTAGGGTGAGGACGGGGCGGGGTGGGGCGGCCCGGACCATGGCTGGTTTGTCTGGTGGCTTACTGCAAAAAGCGAGGGCGTTAGACAGGGCTTTGTGCCAGTTCTTCTAGAATGGTCAGTTATAAGAGACTTCAGTCTCTGTAAGAGTGATCGTTGAAAATACAGTTGATTATCGATTAAGACTCCTGGGAGTAATTCAGTGAATGAGTAATGAATGCTCGTAGCGTTCCTTCGGTGTACCCACACCTGAACGAGGCTCAGGGGACTAGAGAAAAGTGACTGGGGTGCATGCTTGTCACTTAAGACTGGATCTAATACTGTGACGCCTCAACTTTCATGCTAATTTCTAAGATCATTTGTATTTTTGTTCCTTAGCAATTATTCGATATTAAAACACATTAAAAGGTGGCCATTTCTTACTTTCATAGTAATTCATTTTTTTATTCTTCTATTCAGTATTCTTTATCATGAATTTGTTTCATTTAAGAGTCTAGATGAATAAATTATGTATATTGATTAAGCGAGTAGTCACATTCCAAAATTCCACAGGAGCAGGGCAATTATCTTTCTCTTTCATTTTAGTGTCCCACCTTAGGTTGTTTTTTGTTAGATTTCTTTTTTGACAGTTGTAATTTTTTTTCTCAAAATATAAATAAAGGATGCTCTTTCTAAAGAATTTAGATTATTCGAATAAGTATAAAAATAAGTGTTAAAAGTACCACTTATAATCTCCACAGCCAGTGATTTTTATTAAATGCAGCTGGGTAACCTTTTCAGTTTCTTTGGAAAAACATTTTAGGAAAAAAGTTTCAGGGAAAAAAAAGTTCGTTTCCATATAGTGAAGTATTTCCCCCCCAAAGCAGCTATAATGTACATATAAATTGGCATCTTTTTTGAAGTATCCTGGGCAATTGCTCCTGCCACAAAGTAACTTTCTACGTTGAGTTCAATGCTGCATAACATCCCATGTTATCATATGTGCTACCTACTTTCTTTTAAAATGTTTAGAACGCTTTCCTCCTTGTTGCTGTCACAAATAACGCCAGATAAAAATGCTGCCCATGTGTCTTTATTTAAATAACTTACTGCTTTCTTAGAACAGGAGGAATGCTGGTTAGAAAGCATAGTCAGTTGAAGACTGTCCCCTAAACCTTCAAGTTCACTTGGAACCTCAGAATGTGACCTTATTTGGAAACAGATCTCTCTGGACGTGACTAATCTGGGGGCCTCAAGCTGTGATCATGGTGGGCTTAGGGTGGCCGTAGCCCCAGTGACCCGTGTCCTTGAGGGTAGGAGCGGAGAAGACAGAGAGACAGGGAAGAGGCCAGGTGAAGACGGCAGCAGAGGTTAAAGTAACGTGACCACGAACCAGGGAGCGGCTGGAGACACCAGAAGCTGGAAAAGTCAAGAAAGACCCTCCCAGCCCCGCCTGCCCGCGACTGTGGGCTCCGCCTTTCAGAACCGTGGAAGAATGACGTTCTGCCGCTTGCACCGCTGAGTTTCTGGTGCTTAGTTACAGCAGCCACAGGAAACTAACGCAGGAAGCATGGCTTTCCCTCTGGAGTTTGTAATTATATGCCTACCATGTTTTCAGAAGAATTTTACCTGTTTATTCCAGTTTTTTCTCTGCCGTGATTAAGAACTATTATCCACCAGCTAACCAAAAATGTGCGTTTGACGTAGAAATAATGCTCTCAGTCACTTCCGTGTGTTTGGGTCTGACTAGAGAGTTGAATGAGTGACAGGACCCTAGATTCTAATGACTGTGAGGTCATAGACACGACCCTAAAACAGTCACTGAGTATTTATTAAGGCTTACGCTTCGGGGATGGACAGGTAGATACACACATTAGCAAACAGTCTGCCTAGAGTGATACCTGAGTTAATCATTACAGGATACAATGTGCCAACGACAAAAAGCCCCGCCCTCCAGAACGGCACTGCTTCCAGCGGGGGAAGAGGAGGAAAAAGACACCGAAGGCAGCACTGTGCCACTGCCGTACTGTCAGTGCTGCCTCTGTGCTCGTGGCCCCCGGACTCCCAGACTCCTTTCCTCATCTCTACATGCGTGCATCCAACGTGACTTGGCTTCTCACTTGTCTAATGAACATCTCAAACTCAGCGTAACATTAAATGAACTCACACTCTCCCCACAAACCCATTTCAGTGGCAAACATCCCTCTCTGTTGAAGGCAACACAGCCCTCCAGCTGGCTTAGCCCCAGAGCAAAGCTCAGAGCCAGCTTTTACCCTCCCGCCTCTCCGCGTTAATCTCCGGTGTACTGCGGTCTCCAGTGTCTAAGTGGATGCAGAATTTGACCACTCAGCTCCCCCTCTGCTTCTGAGACGATGGTCCAGGACACCATCCACCTCCAGCCCAGGGACCTGCCCTCGTCCGCTAACCAAGCTCACGTCTATGTCTCCATCATACCTCAGGCTCACTGTAACGGCCAAAGGCAGACCATGTGGGACGACCTTGACTCAGAACCTCTCTCGGATTTCCGTTTCACCCAGTGAAAACCAACGTTCTTACAATGGCACGGCCTTTTATGATGAGTGTGGTTCCCCTCACCTTTCCAGACTTAGCTTGTATTTTTTCCCACCTCATTCATCCTGCTCGAGCATCACGGGCCCCCTTCGCATATCTTGAGCTCACCTGTCAAACCCAGTCTTAGGGCACTCGGACCAGCTGTTACCTCCAGCTGGAATATTCTTCCTTTCATTACCAATTCCAAGACTTTTCTCAGATGTCTTGCTTTTACTGAGGGCTAATATGATTTGTGCTAACACTGAAATCTGCTGCCTTCCCTTCTGCAATCTCAAGTCCACTCACTTTGTTCTTTTTTTTTTTTTTAATGACAGTATCACTTTGTAACATTTGGGAATCATGCTGTTGGCTTATTGTCTGCATCCCGTGATGTAATCTAAGCTTGGCTACACTAATGTATTTTTTTCTTTTATCTTATCGCTAGCTTGGTAGTGTCTAGAATAGCATCTGGAGCACTGTTCTCTTATGAATAAATATTTGCTGAGACAGCAGGACAGATCCACGCTTCAGCACTTACATGGTAAACCAGGACTACGTCCAAAGCTCAGGCGGTCCGTGCTTCCAGCTGCCTCAGGCCAAGAGCCTTACGATGAGCCTTTAGATTTTTATAATCATGGGGGAACTTTAAAAATAATTGCAAATGTCTGGGCCCCACCCCAGGCCAACTGACTCCGAATCTCTGGGTGTGCGGCCCAGGCGCGGGCGCTGAGTGACTTTCAGATGCATCCTGAGTTACGAGCCGCTGCCTTAGGTCCACGGGGCCTAAAACCCACTCATGTCTGCTGCTCCCGCGTCGCTCAGGGACTCGGGGAAAAGCAGCCACACACTTCAGCAGGGTAGGGATGAGCCCGCAACTGGGTTGGGTAAGACCAAGGCCCTAAATGTGCGCACAGAAGCCGCGGGGCTTCTGACCCTCAGTTAAAGCCGATTAAAGTTGTTATTTATTCTCCTCTGTCTCGAGGGCACATTGAATCTGCGATTCTCACCTCTAGGTTCACTCATTTAAAATGCTCTCGTTCCAGCCACCTCCCAGCTTGTGCACCACCAGTGAATAAGATGCTTTTCCCCGGGGAAATGTTTGAGCTTTGAATGCATGTGCTAACAGGCACCCAGACGTGGACTGGGCATGCCCCTGAGTTCTAGCCACTTAGTCTGCTCTGAATGCTTCCCATACCCCGACATGACGGAGGCCAGGAAAACACAAATGACAGCCATCTGCCCTGGGTTACTGAGCGCCTCTCCGGGTCTTATTCTCTTAGACTTGCGAAGACCCTAGCCTCGCTCTCCTTCCCCTGGCCTCCCACCTCACTCTCCCTCCTCCCACCACCTGAGGAGCCCAGGGGTGTCTCCCTCCTAGCATTTGATGTCCATGACTTAGCCATACGAGAGGTTTCATCCTGCTGCACAGAGAGTTTGTGGGAGAAACCCTCCTCCTGACTTGATGATTCAAGTTCAGAGCGTCAGGCTCTAAGGTGACTTGTCGCTGGTTTGCAGCAAAGCTGTGACTAAAGGCAGACAGCAGTTTCACACAGCCGGTCAGTGGCAGAGTCACAGGGAAGCCTCCGTCCCCGATTCCTTGTGAAGGCAGAGGCAGGGGCAGCTCTGCGTTCCCTCAGACCCGTCCCAGTTTCGCTGTGCCAGCAGAGCAGTGGCCGGTGCCAGATCTCTCTGATTTCTGTGCTAAGACAAGTTTTTTTTGAATATTGAGTCAGGAAGGTATTTAATGAGTTCTGATGTCATCTCGTAGCAAAATGTGCCCGTTTGGTGACTCAGAGCGTCTGACTCTGTTCTGAAGGTGTCTTTTGTTTTTGATTTTCTAGCTGACACTTCTTTTGATCTTGTCTGCCACAGACATGAAGACCCCTCAAATGGCATTATATGTGGGTGTGTTGAGTCTAAAAGTTGCGTGTCAATGGCCTCTGCTTCCTTTAACCAGAGTTCTGTTTTCCCAGAAATGATCACACAGTCAGTCCAGAGGACTTCAGGGTTACCTGGTGTCTGAAAGGCCTGTCCCCTTCTGCTAGACTGGAAGCTTGAGGGGAATGTGCTCTGGGCTGCCTGTCTGTATGCACACACATATGTGTGCAGGTGTATGGGCGCACGTGTGTGTGTGTGTGTGTGTGTGTGAGAAAGTAAGCCGTCACCTGCTTTGCTTTGTGTTCAAGCTTTTAATAATGCCCTACATCTGACAGCCAGTTTTGTTCATCCCTCGGGTTGAATGTTAGGACTCTACTGTGACGGGTTTTGCTGGGACTCCGGTGCCTATCTCCCAGGGGAGGGACGCCCCTGTCCTGTCCTTCAAGGTTGTATGTTGCAGCCCTTCCTACCAGCTGTCCCTTGAACTGAGTGTGATGAGAACTGTCCTCAGCTCCACGAGGTTATCAAACCCGTAAAGCCTGTGCGCTTTGGCCCAGGAACCCCAAACCCAAAGACGTTCCTGGGAAAACCACCAGGGATACGGGCAGAGATGCAGTGATAAGGGTCTTTAGCGTAAATACCTCCCACTAGAGAACTGGTTAAGTAAACTATAGCCTGTCACCTCTGAACGCGGGGATACTTTTAAAATAATTAAATATGAGAACATAGGAAACTAGTGAAAAGAGATGTAAAGCACGTGGGCGTGCACGCCGTCTTACAGGGAAGGAGCGCTCCGCCCGCCAGTGCTGGGGCCCTGCATTCACCAGTCAGTTACTAGACTCGGTCATGGCGGGACCTCACAATGACTATAAGCATTTTGACGTTTGAAGACATGTCCTTCAGACTCACTCACTATCTACGTACAACCTCCAAGGCCTTTGGTTTGAGTGCAAGATGAGGGTGGAACTCCATCTTCTTGTTATCTTTTTGGCATAAATTTTGAGATACTAGTTTGCCTGTAACTTTAAATTTTGAGTTTCTTTAAAACAGAGTAGGGACAGAATGGATCTTCAGGAAATGTGAGCACAAATACATATTAAACTTAGATTTTCTTCTCCAGTCTCTGGAGTTGTCTTGCTGACACATTTTTGAACACTGATCTCCCTTCCCTCTGCTCATGGATGGAGGAGGTGTGGTCTCCAGGGTCACAGAGCTCGGGGGCGGGGGGGGGGTGGACCCAAGAGCTTGTGATCTGCACCGAACACTCCAGGAGGAATAAAAACCCCTCTCCTGACCATTCTGCAGACATCGGCTCCACGCCTGCCACTCGTCAGGTACAAACGACGGGGCCACTGATTATTTGGGGACCAGATTAAGAGACAGTGATACAAGTTTCAGGCCCACCCGAAGGGCATCCCCATATTCTGTTAATCCTTGAGTCCGTGAAATATATAGCCTCTTGCCTGTGTGCATTTTCCAGATCTCACAGACCAGATGCAGCAAGGAGAGAAAGACCTTCTCATGAAATAGCTGGCATTTTCCCCCAGTATCTATCGGATGGGGTCATTTTTTTTTTATTGACGTATAGTCGGTTTATAATTCTGTGTTAATTTCTGGCGTGCAGCATCGTGAGTCAGTCACACATCTGAAGGGAGAGGAATCTCTGGCAGATAGGAGTGGGCTGGCGCCCAGCAGGCGGCCTCAGCATCCTGCTCCTAGCTCTGCAGTTCGGTGCTCTGTAGCCCTAAGCAAACCACTTGCAGGGCCATCCTGATGCCCTCAAGCGTGCCTCACCTGCTGTTTCTCACCCAAACACTCTGAGGCTCCTTGGGAAATGGCTCGAGGCCTGGTTTTGCCAGTGATTGCCTGAGGCCAAAGCCTAGTCTCCTTCAAGCAGCAGAAAGCTCTGCCTCTCCTGAGCGGTCAAAAGACTGAACGCTTTGAAACGCAAACCCATCAGTCGGGACGGTCCCTCATCCTTCCCCCTCAACCGGGACTTTACTGGGTTCTCTCTCTTCCCCCTCACAGCCCCGTCTGAGGGAGGTCTGCCCGTGGAGGGTGGGGGAGAAAAGTAAAAGCAAGAGACGGGGAAACACACCGGTTTGGGCCGTCCGGGGATCTTCACATTCTGACAATGCCTTAAATGCCCTTTCAGACTTTCGGAGCCGAAAGGGACCTGAGTCCAGGCAGAGGGCTGGGCTGGATGGCTACGGGAGAGACGCGATGTCAGCGCAGGACTGCCAGCCGGTGCCGCCGCGGGACGGAGCTCTGCCGTCAGAGAGCCTGCGCTCCGGTGGGAGAAATCTGAGAAACTTAATTAACATCTCTTCCTTCATGTCCGCATCTGTTACATGGGGGTCATATCTGACCTTGAGAAGCCGTAGGCAGGAGAACTATGCCCACCGCACAGCGGTCACCCACAGATTGTTAACAGAATGCCGTTGTCCCAACCGTGAAGGCCGGGGCCTCCGAGGCCTCCAGACTCCAGTGCGGAGCAGCCCACGGTGCAGAGCAGAGCGGCTGGGCCGTCCTTCCTCCCCTGCGCTCCTCCCCAGACCACTGGTGCAGACGCCTGAGCTCCTCCTCAGCCTCCGCCCTCTACCAAAGTGAACTCAAGTGTCTAAACGCCCACCAAGCTGGAAATGATGCGATGATAAAACATAAAAGGGATCTTCCACATCACTTGATCCAATCTCTTCATTTCACGGAAAGAAAACTGAGGTCCAGGTGTTGGCTCTGACTTTCCAAATGTCCCTTTGTGTGGCCTGGAACCTCAGGTTCCCTGGTGTTTTGTTTTGTTTTTTTGTTTTGTTTTGTTTTCTTTTTTAATTAAAATGCAGAAAACGGTCTCTAAGTGTCCATGTTGAAGTCCTGAAGCAGTGTCTCCTCCCTGCTTCTCTCTCGTCCTCTGAGAGCCAGGTTTCCGGAAGCCTCTTTATGTTGCAGAAAAAATTCTGTAAGAGATTATTCAGCAGTGAGTCGGGCAGTGAGGGTGGGAGCGTTGCAGGGTGCGACAGATCCATAAAAACATATCATGGAAATGAAGTCCTCTTCAAAAGGTCAAGCCTTCCCCATTCAAAAGGCTCCCAGTGCTGAGTCGGGGAGCGATTTGCTAGAGAACTGTTAGCATAAAACACTTGTCCAGAAGAAGCCGACTTCCTCGTATTAATGCTTCTCTTTCTGGGAACTGGCATTGCTGCACATGGGACCCCTTAATTCTACTTGCTACCCTTTTAAGTTCTTAGCAAGTGTTTTCATCTATTTAGCAGAATAGGACGTTGAAAATTAGGAATGCAAAGAATGCAGAGATTTCAAACTTAGAAAATTTACATCTTTCCTTAGTGTGAAGGAAAGAGTCTCAAAAACCAAGACTCTGAACAGCAGGCGACAGAGCTGGGGTCTGGGGCTTGTGCCCTGGGCCCGGGAAGGCACACTTGGTCCGATCTCCTCTCGGCCGTGGGCTTGGAGGGCCCCTGTATCCACACTTCCTGAGCAGTTCTTTGAAATGTGCATCAAATGTGAACAAGGTCGAACACCAACTCTGGGCTGGAGACCAGGATTCACAGTTCCCTCTTCAGGCTCACCTTGACTGCTGGGGTCTCGGCGCGCCTCCAACCGGGGACCAGCAACAGGAAGAGCCGACGGGCTGGAGACGAGCGCCCAAGAGGCAAGCAGCGCAGCCTTCAGGGGACGAGGACGCCCCCTACTGTCCAGGTCCCGGGACAAGTCAGCCCCTGACCAGCTGCCGTTTAAGCCCTTACCTGGAGGGGGGACACATCCACGGGGTCCCTGGCTGCCAGACACTTCCTCGCTGTGTGTCGTGGGCTGAGCGTTGTGTCCACCCGAAACTCACACGGTGCGGCCCGACCCCCGAGGGCGATGACTGAGGGAGGTCCTGAGGGCGGGCCCTCGTCCCCCTGATGGAGACACCTGAGCGCCCTCTCCACCAGGCGGGGACACGGTGAGGGGCGGGCCGTCTGTGAGCCGGGAGGGAAGCCCCCCGAGCTCCCCAGAGCTGACACCCTGCTCGTGGAGTGTGGGCACCCGGACGGGGACACATCGGTGTCTGCTGCGCAAGCCGCCCGGTGCCTGGTGTTCGCGTGGCCGCCAAGCTGACTGAGATGCGGTGTGCCCAAGGTCTAAGCCCAGCGTGTCCTGTGTCACCTCGATCACGTAGCCGCAGCCACAGCCCCTCACAACGCAGGTCGTCTCAAAGCCCGCTTCGTTGTTTACCAAAGTCAGCTGTTTACCTAAATGCGCCGCCCTGGTGTCTTTCCTGGGCTGTGCACCTGGAGGTCGAGCAGCCTGGACCGTCCCTGCATTTCCCTTGAGAGGTAAAGGGTGATGGACGGACCCTCAAGGCCTCTCCACCCCAGACAAACTCCTCTCAAAGTATTCCTTTGTCACCAAGAATAAACCTTTCTTCAAGAGTGAAAGAGGAATAGCCCTTACGTTTCAAAGTCCCTTCAGAAGGCTTTTGTGTTCATTCTCAAGAGAGGGGAAACGGGCCAGCCATTCAGGGGCTTTCTCCTAAAAAGGGAGGGGTGTGTGCAGGCTCATCCTCGTCTTCGGCTCTGTGGGGCATTAATCCATTTTAGATCAATAGCTATTGGTTAATGATTAGCCACTGGTATTTCCCATTAAAACAGAATTAGACTGTCACCCAGAAAATAATATTTGAACCGTGTTTCAATTTCCGAGAAATCTACAGCAAGGGCAGAATATTAATGAGACTATGCTTTGGGGGCTGAAGCTAAAGTTATAAATATTTCCTCAGGATATATTATATAAGACGATTCTGTTACTGATGAGGCATGAATGCTTCTAATGGCATATTCTGTAGGGTGATTTATTTTAATTGTCACTCAGGGACCTGTTATTACAGAGAGTTAGGACGGGTCACTGCATTAGAAAATTAAAGCTGATGAAAGGCATTCATTTTCAGCCTGTTTATGAATTCAGGCATTTGGGATAAAGAGATGCTGACTGTACATAAATCCCGCTTGACCATTAATTCAGCACTGACTGCATCTGGTGTTAAAGACGCTCAGAGCCGTGCAGGCGCGCAGCTCTGGCTGCCGGGGTCTCCTGCACCAGCCACGGCTGCCTCTGGCCAGGGTGCCGGGATGCGGACAGGACGCGATGCCGCTCACCTGGAGGACCTGACTCTCTTTGGTTACAGCCAGGTAGGTTCGATGTTGCCTGTCCAGGACAGAGCCAGAAGGGGATAAGGGAAGACAGCTGGCGTTTATCAGACCCTGGTAGATGGTGACCACGTTGTACGTTGTTTCCCACGGCTGGCTCACCCTACTTCTGATGTCTCCTAAGCTTGGTAAATTTCCCTGCTTTAAAAACAGAACTTCAGAGAGATTAAATTAGAGAATTTTGCACAGTTAATAAAACACAATGCCAGAAATAATTTAGTTTGTCATGGAAAAAAAGACACTTTGTATTACTTTGGGTTTTTTGCCCTTTCATGGTAGATGTTGCATTGTTAGTTGTCTAAGAACAGAAATAGCATTAATAGAGCAGGTTCTTATATAACACCTATATTGTGGCCTTAAATCCTAGATTTGATTTTTTCTGTTGGTCAGATAGGGCCTCTGGGCATGTGTAGAAGGTGGGGGGAGACGGGAGGGGGACAGAATGACAAACGTCCAGGACTCAAGCCAGAGTTTTGAATGGAGCCCACCAGCTCGATAAATCCTCTGAGCTTACACAATAGAAAAAAATACATAGCTGCATCTTGGAGATCAGATATGCAATTATGCACTCTAAGTTTTGCTTAAATGAACCCGTCTTTTGTGTGTGCTGAAAGGAACAAATTGCCTGCCATGTACGCCTAGGCAGTTTCCAATGCAGAGTAAGAAAAGTGAGATGTCAGAAGCTGTCTCCGCTATTTACACCATCACCAGATTAAAAAGGAATTGTGTACATGCAAATGAGGGTGCAGGTGTCTGCCACGTGGAGATTACCCAAATTATACCCAGTAGGTCTAGAAAAACTGTTCCTTTCCTGTCATCAGAACTACACAAAGCTTCAAGGTTTGAGAAACTGGCTCTTCAATTTACAGCTGTTTTAGCGAGAAAGCAGACCCACCAGCCCTCCAGCCTCTGAATTTGCGGACGGTCCGTTTTGTTGAAGACCTAACTGGATTGCTCCTCTTGGCGAAGCATGGGTTCCTCTTGCTTGTACACAGGTAATATGCTGTATTTAGGTAACAGGTTTTTCATTTCATCTAACAGGTAATTCTTGAATTGTTCAATCATTGGTTTCTACTAACAAATCTAAATTTGGCTCTTAATTTACCACTGCAAATTAATCACGGTGGTAGCAAATTTAAAATCCCAGCATCTCATTGGCTTTGGTCAAAAAGGTTGAAAATTGTACTGCTACCTCTTTGAGTTGCTGAGCCCACAGCAAATGTTCAAACGCTGTCTTCCCTGTTCAAATGTTGCTTTGATTCCGTATTTAACTGACCGGTTCTGGACCTTTACACTGCACATGTCACTGCTCAGTTACCACTGAAGGATGGGGGCGTGAACGTCACAGCCACCAATCAGAGGCGCCCTTGGGTACTCTTAGTTTTACTTGCTGTGTTTATTTCCTAAAATGGTGACTCCTTAAAAATCCCACCAGGGATCATCTGCGATATTCTTCTGAATTTTCCTTAAAGAAAAGCTGTTAAAAATGGGGACCTTTTCTAATTCGGGGACAGTGGCATTGGGGAATGGGGTCGTCCGCATCACTCGGCTAAATGTGCCAGCCTCGCTGGCTTTCTCTCCAGATTATCAAGCGTTATCTGCTCTGCCAAACTGTCTTTTCCTCCCTAACTTCTCCGTCTCCATCTGCAGAAAACCTGTTCCTCTGGCCCATCCTGTTCTAAGCCTCCTGTCCCACCTGACAACCGCTTTTCTCTCTGTCGCCTGGCTGTCTCTGCATCCCGAGGCCTAACGAGCAACCCTTTAAGTTGTCCCCTGGACTCGTGATGCTCCCTGCGTCTCTGCTGCTCTGGAGCTGTGCCGTGTCACTCCCAGGGCACAGCTCTGCAGGGGCCGCTCCTGCTCCCCGTGGCCCCTGCCTGCACGGAGGCCCCTCCGTCTGTCCCACTTGGGGTTTTCCCCATCGACGCCCTCCAGTGCGCCTCGGGGCCTTCCCTCATGGCTCTTACTCTTGCGGTCCCGTGTCTCGGGTCCACCAGCTCTTCTCAGCACTTGCCTTCCCCGCCGGCCTTGTTGCTGGGGCTCCTGTACTGCAGGGCTTTATCCTACATTCAGGCGTGTGTGTATTTCATTTGTATTTTTTCGCACTAAGTAAATAATGCACAGTTGAATAACAAGACACTTCATTCACCTTTTTTTTTTTTTTTTTGCTCCTAATGTCTGATCCTAGCCCACGAGCCGGTAAACTGGGAGATGGACTGACACGCAAGCCCGTGACTCGGACACTGTGTGCTCAGGACTGTGTGAGGATGAGACAAGACGTGGGGGCAGAGCAGAGGAAGGCTGCTCCAGCCAGCTTGACGAAGGCTGGGCTGGGGCTTAGCCAGTGTGGGTTTCTGATGAGTGAGAAAGCCAGGCAGATTCTCAGGAAATCGGCATCACCAGCCAGCCGTGTGCAGTCACTGCCGGCCCGACCGCGCTGGACCACTTGCTGGACGGGATGAGTCGGCGTGTGAACCCCTGCGACACTGGGAAGGCAGCAAACATCTGTACGAGAAGGTCTCTTTCCTTCTACTTTTTTTTCCTCTAAGTAAATGGGATCACATAAAACTCCATTCTCTGTTTCTCTACAAAGTCTTGGCTAAACTAGCAACTACGCCTGCCTTTCAGCTGCTTTTAGAAGCTGCCATTCTGTTTATTATCATGTGGGAAGCGCTGACTGCGGCATGATCACCAACTTTAGGCTCAGGGAGATCTAGGCTCTCCTCTGAGGGCCCTGGGCTTCTCCGAGGTTCCCCAAGGAAAGGGAGGTGGAGCACTGACACCAGGAAGTCTCTCTGGGACCAAAGGTTCTACTGAATGTGAGTCTTCGGTGTGAGCCCCCTGCGCCCGAGCGCCCGCGCTGTTAGCACCAGCACTCCCGCTTCAGGCTCTGGCTTGTGCAGCGTCAGTGCGGGAAGTCAGTCTTTCTGCTTTTTCCCCAATTAGGGTTGCCAGATTTAGCCAACAAAAATACAGGGCCCTTAGTAAGTCTGAATTTCAGATAGATAATGAATACTTCCTTACCATAAGCAGGCCTCGAGCATTGCAGAGTGTCAGTTTAAGCATTTGGGACCTAGCAGGACTAAAAATACTCACTATTTATCTAGAATTAAAATTCCTTTGGACAGTCTGTATTTTGCCTGGCCGCCTTCTCAATCTGTCTTCCAAGTAACTGGGGCCGGGCGGAGCCTTTTACGCAATAATCCCGTTCCTGCAAAGCTGAACTCCGTTCCGCCAGCAGCGCCGCCACAACCGCCGGCCTTCGGTGCCTCTTCGCTCTTCTCACCCAGCGATGTCGCCAAGGCCTTCGGCCTCCTCTCCGCTCCGCAGAAACGCGAGCCCGGCCCCGGGGCTGCCGTCCCGGTTTTTCCCCGCTGTCAGATCCCGTCCGCGGCCTGCCTTCTGTGGCTATTTCCGTGTGGCGGGGCCTCGTGAGCCTCCGGCCCGCCTGTGCGACAGTCGACGCCACGGTTCTCCTCCTGAACTCCCTCGGCCAGCGGCCCAGGCCTGCTGCTGGGGGCAGCTTCGGTCCTGCCCTGCCTCTCGCCCGACGGCGCCGTTCGGGGGACGCCCGGCAGGCGTCCTCCCGCGTCCGCACCGGTCCGCCGGGAGAGCCCGCCGCGCCCGCGGGGCCTGCTGGGCGGGCTTCTCGCAGCGCCGGCCCGCGTCTCCTCCCCGGCTGGCCGGCGTCCTTCGATCGCGCGGAGAATCTTCACGGCCCGCTGGCTCTTCTCAACACTGCTTCAATTTCAAAGTCAGGAAAGCAGTCTGATTAAGGGAAGTTCTAGGCCTTCTGAATGAATTTCTAACCGGGAAGACAACGGTTTATCTGAAGTATCAAATATTTTCAAAGCTGCAAATGACTATTTAGAACTTACAATTCAGGATTCCTTAGCGCCGTCCCAGTGCGAACAGAGACACATGTCTCATGTGGCATTAACCGTGCCTGTTACACACCTAAGGATGCCGTACGAGATCTCTCACAGGCAAGGACCGTCATTTAGGGCATGCTTGGACACCCTCACATATAATTGTGTGACCACGAAAGAGGTGAAAACATTTCTAAAAAATATATTTTAGGTCTACAGAGTTAGAAGAAGACTGATAATTGGGGCCCTGAGTTCACCTGTGATCTGTGATCTGCTCTTTTCGGTATAGTTTTTGTAGGAACGGGAAGATGGGTTACAAAACGGGGGGAGAGAGGACATCTGAGTATCTGTTTCGATCCTGCCACAAATGGTTAACCACAAACGGGTGACGGTTTCTCAGCTGTTCACCGTTTCATTTTATTTACCTGCGAAGAGAAACACCTGTCGACCTGCTTACTCTGCATGTATGTCACGTGGAGGAGGTCATAGCAGTGGCCGTCTGGCTCTCAGGAGCTAGCATTAGGGTTATTACACATTTCCACTGAGAAGATTGTCTTTCTTTGATGGTTATTTAGGTTCTACATCCAAATTTGAAAGGAATTGCCAGGTGTCCTTCTTCCTTCAGTCCCTGTGCTGGACCACACCGTACACTCTGCACCGGCTACCCTCTCTGGTACTAACAGTTACGCCTTGCAAGTTGTCTTCTGGTTCATAAAGCATCTCCATATGTACTGTCTTGTAAGGTTCACATATAATTTAATATACAGACAACATATTGTATGAATCAGAGTAAAGGCTGAATTGTCGGAACAATGGGACGTAAGTGTGGCTTAGATAAAGCAGAAACTCTGAGGAGAGTGTTTCAGGATGCTCACGGGTCTGCTCCTCTCAGCCATCGGGGACGAAGGTGGCTTCCAGTGTGGCGGCATTGGAACCCCTGGGGCTGAGCTAGAAATCCTGCATTTCCGCATTTCTACGTTTCAGTTCTCAAAAAAGGGGAAGGGAACCATGTGGAAGGAATGGCCCGTGTCCTCAGGCCCTGCTAGCGCTTCGCAGGCCCGGCTCTAGCGCTCTGTCTTCTGTAAACTTTTGTGTAACTGTTGCACTCGAAAGTGTTTTGACTCATCTACCTTCTTCTATGCAAATATCTTTCTTTACCTGTATTATAAACACCTAAAATAGAGAACTATGATTTCATAGTTTGTATGATAGATTTTGAGGCTTTGTATCAAGTGTTTCCCATAGCCGACAGAAATTTTTAAAAAGGACCTAACAGTCAGTAGTTGAATTTGTGAGTCATTGTTGCCAACCAGCCCACAGTTGTAATTGTGTCAGAAAAAGGAGGGACAACAGATAGGATCTGATGGACACAAGCACATGCACACACCCCCCCATAGAACACACTCACACACACACCCATACACATGCGTACACACACCTATGCACTCTGATACACACACTCATCACGCATCCACACATACACACACACACCCCCCCCGCTTCAGGTCGCTCCCATGCTTGCTTCACGTTAGCTGTGCTGAGAGTCCCTGCTGTGGGCTGAATTGTCTCCCCCGCAATTCACATACTGAAGCCCTGACCTCGTAAACGCGATCCTACATGGAAAAAGGGTCTTGGCAGATGACCGAGTTAGGATGAGGTCTCGAGAGTGGGCTCTCACCCAGTAAGACTGTGTCCTTTGACACAGACACAGAGGGGAGAGAGGGTCAAGTCACAGGACGGGCATCTGCCAGCCACGAGGAGGGTCTGGAACAGAGGCTCCCAGCCCCTGGAGGGAGCCAGCTCTGCTGACGCCCTGACCTTAGACGTCCGTTCTCCAGAGTGTGAGAGAATAGGTCCCACTCAGCTGTGACATTTACTAGAACAGCCCTAGACACTAATCCAGCTCCATACGGAACTTTCCACAGAATCCCGTGGTGTTTCACGGAGAGGAACCCTCCCACCCCGTGGGCAGCTGCCCCGCACTTGGGCGTAACCACGGGCTCAGAATCCTGTCAAAACACCCCGCTTTAACAAGTCCTCAACGAAATGATGTTTGTTTATTAATTGTCCGTGTAATGTTGGCTATGGATGCTCTAAACCCAGAGGACTGGGTCCTTTGTATGATAATGGTCTCTTTTGGCCACATACGGCATGTTTCCATCTTTAATTGTTTCTTGTTAGTCGTAGTGCCTTGGCAAATTAGAGAGGAAGGCTATGATTACGTTCTTTCAAGATTCTCTCTAATTCCTCTGAGCTCGCTGAAACTTTTTTTCCCTGAAATTTGTGAAAAGCTATTCTCCTTTTCAAGATTCTTTTCTCAGCCATAACTACATGCACATTTATGGAGCTCAGTGCCCCTGCTATGTCTTTCCGCGCTATCAGAGCCCTGCCTGCCTCGCACACTGAACACTGCGGAGCAACCTGGGAGGCTGGAACAGGCCTGAGTCTGTTTCCCCCATCTCCTGTCCCCTTAATGAAACTGCATATTGTTCTATAATATGTTCTATAATAAAAATATAGAGCCCTCATAATGATGGCTAAAGACAAATTCCACAGCTTTAGCAATTACTATAAATCATCCACATATTATTAATTATGCAATTGCACTTATAAAATTGTATGAACACATATCTGTAATTAATGACATTACAACCTCCTAGGGACCCCAAACCTCTGATGAAACGTTACGTGTCACATGCGTCCAGTAACTACTTGTCCATTTGGGTTTTCTTCTGCTTCACAGCTACTGAAATTTTACAGGTGAAAAAATTGAAACTCGCAGTTCAGGCTATTTTTTGGCACGTGAATTACATTTGCTTACTGGCTGGTAGGTTTTTGGGGTCACGTGACTCTGGGCATGAGACTTAGCAGCAGACACACAGGAGCTGCTGTAATTCTGTGCAGGATGATGTCTGTGAGCCTCGGGTCTGCAGGGTTGATGCCATGATTAACTGAGGCTGTGGGTATGAAAGTGTCTAGCACACCACTTACCAAATTCTGAGTCAGTGCTGGCAATTATTGCTAAGGACGTCTGCTTTTCCTGGTCCCGAGCCATGACCAAGGTCAGAGACGAAGATGGTCTTGACCACTGCAGGCATCACCCTTAAGCTGCAATGCTGTTCTGATTCTTTCATTCTTACAAAGTTGTCGGATGAGCTGAGTTAAGTAGGCTGGAGGCGTGCTGGGTGAGGTTCCAGGGGACTAGCCCCTGCGTGAGGATGGCAACAAAGTCCAGCAAGAGACTGGGAATTTCCCTAAGGCTCCTCAAGTGCTTGCCGACAGAGCAAACAGGGGATGTTTTCTTCCCAGCCTTTCACAGCCGGAGTCCCTTCCATGAACCACTCCTCCTGTTGCTTATCCATCAAAACCTGTCTAAAATAGGACAGATAGAATTTCCTCACACAAACTGTGCTGCCTGAAGTCAGAGCAATGTTTGTATTTAGGGAAAAAAAAAACAGACAAGGATTGATTAGTAAAATGCACGTGTTCAGTTGTCAAAGGCTGCCACGTACGTACTTTTTGTAATCCCATTCTGCCACATCATAAATTATTATAAACCCTTCCCAGTGGGAATAAGGTTCTCAAAACTGTGATCTGCCCTTGGCTAAAGCTGAGCAGATGTGCTGAGAATAGCACAGGAAATGTCATTAGCAGAGCGCGCACGTCTTCCTGAACTTCCAGTGCTTCTCATAAGATATGTATCATGTATCTTTGCTGGATCAAACTGTAGTAATGTTTGTCCTCCTGATGTGCAAGTCACAGTTTTAAAAATATTGCTTGGAGTAAAATATTTTAACTTTACTCATTCTAAGAATACAATCAGAATCAAAATTTGAGAAAGAAAAGCAAAAACACCGTAACATGGTCAGGCATTTTTAGAGTCATTCAAACACAATTGTTAGTTTTATTTTAATCTGTTTTTTTCTCTACATTTTCAAGCTTTGGCCCTAGAAGAAAATCTAAGTGATATTTCTTGAGGTGAAATTTGCATTCAATAAATCCACCATGTTTGGCCACAGTTCTGTGAGTTTTGACAAATACAGAGTGGCATGGAACCACTACCAAAGTGAAGGCATGGACGTACCCAGCACCCGCCATGGCCCTGCCCCTCTGTAGTGTGGGCTCCCCTGTTTCTTGTTCCGATTGTTCTGTTTTTTCCAAAATGTTATGGAAGGGAATTTATACAGGGTGAGACCGTCTTAGCCTGACTTTCCCCCAGCATAGCTCATCTGATGTTCAGTCATTTTGTTTGGCGGATTAGCAGATGTCCTTTTTACTAACAATCAGTTCTGCATCCCATGAGTGTGTCCCCGTTTGATTACCTATCTGCAGTCAAAACCATTTGGGCCGTTTCCAGTATTTTGAAATTATGAATAGCAATGCCATACACATTCACGTGCAGAGGTTTTGTGTAAACATACTGTTTCATTTCTCTCGTGGAAATAGCTGAGGGTGATACGTTTGGGCCACGATGATCGGTTGATCAGCCTGTGGTATGTTTAGCTATGTGAGCGCCTGCCAAGCTGGTTTCCAGTCTGTCACACGTGAGGGTCCCAGTCGCTCCTCACCCGCATCGGGACTTAGTATTGCCGGATACTTTTCTTTCTTTTAAATCAAGCGTTTCTAATATGTGCGCAGTAGTATTTTGTTATGGCTTCCACTTGTCATTTCCAGCTGAATAATGAAGCTGGTCATCTGTTTATGTGCTTATGTGCCATCTGTATGTTTTCATTTGTGAAGTGTCTTTTCCAGTCATTAGCCTATTTTTAAATCTTTTAAAAATTTTCTTAATTAAATGGAAAGATATCCCATGTTCTTGGATTGAAATAATTAATATTGTTGAAATGACCATACCACCCAAAGCAATCTACAAATTTAATGCAATCCCTATCAAATTACTCAGGACGTTTTTCACAGAACTAGAACAAGTAATTCTGAAATTTGTATGGAATCACAAGAGACCCAAAATTGCCAAAGCAACACTGAAGAAAAAGAATGAAGCTGGAGGAATAACCCTCCCAGACTTCAGACAGTACTACAGAGCTGCGGTAATCAAAACAGCATGGTGTTGGTACAAAAACAGACATATGGACCAATGGAACAGAACAGAGTCCAGAAATAAATTCACAAACTTATGGTCAATTAATCTTTGAAAAAGTAAGCAAAACATGCAATGAAGAAAAGACAGTCTCTTCAGCAAATGGTGTTGGGAAAACTGAACAGCTGCATGTGAATCAGTGAAGTTAGAACACTCCCTCACCCCAAAAAAATAAATTCAAAATGGCTTTAAGACTTAAACATAAGACAAGACACAACAAATCTCCTGGAAGAAAACACAGGCAAAACATTATCTGACATACATCTCAGCAGTGTTCTCCAAGGGCAGTCTACCCAAGCAATAGAAATAAAAGCAAGAATAAACAAATGGGACCTAATTAAACTTACAGGCTTTTGCACATCAAAGGAAACTATAAGCAGAACAAAATACAACCTACAGAATGGGAGAAAATATTTGCAAAACATGAGACTGACAAGGGCTTAATTTCTAGAATATATAAACAGTTCATTCAACTTAATAATAAAACCAAACAAACAAACAATTCAATCCAAAAGTGGGCAGAAGACACAAGCAAGCCATTCTCCAATGAAGACATACAAATGGCCAATAAGCACATGAAAAATGCTCAATATCACTAATTATCAGAGAAGTGCAAATCAAAACTACAATGAGGTATCACCTCACACCAGTCAGAATGGCCATCATTAAAAAGTCTACAAACAATAAATATTGGAGAGGGTGTGGGGAAAAGGGAACCCTCCTACACTGTTGGTGGGAATGTAGTTTGGTGCAGCCTTTGTGGAAAACAGTATGGAGATTCTTCAAAAGACTGAAAATAGACTTACTATATGATCCAGCAATCCTACTCCTGGGCATATATCCAGAGGGAATCTTAATTTTAAAAAATACGTGCACCTCAATGTTCATAGCAGCACTGTTTATAGTAGCCAAGACCCAGAAACAAACTAAATGTCCATTGACAGATGACTGGATAAAGAAGATGTGGTATATTTATAGAATGAAATACTACTCTGCCATAAAAAAGAATAAAAATGCCACTTGCAGCAACATGGATGGCCCTGGAGACGGTCATTCTAAGTGAAGTAAGACAGAAATAAAAAGAAAAATACCATATGATATCACTTATATGTGGAATCTAAAAAAAAAAAGACAAAGGAACTTAAAATATTCCTTTATTTTGAACAAAGTGTCCAATTGTTCTAGCACTGTTTGTACAAAACATTACTTTTTCCCATTGAATTCTATTTTTATCTTTGTCAAAAGTCAGTTAACCACATACATGTGGAACTATTTCTAGACTCTCTTTTGCTCCGTTCATCTACATGCCAAAGCTTTAGCCCACAGCACACTGCTGAGATTACTGTAGCTTTACAGTAAATCCTGAAATCAAGCTGTATAACTTCTTCAATTTAATTATTTTTCTTTTCAAGAGTGTTTTAGGTATTTGTGTTCATTTGTTTTTCCAAAAAATTGTATGAATAGCTTGTCTATTTCTATGGGTGAAAACTTCCTAAACAAAAATCCATCGGCCTTGGTATTCAAGTCTAAGACGAACCCCCCACTCACGTTGGACTGGCTGCATAAAGCTGATCATCCTGGAGGTGGCAGGTGACAAACGGAGTGGAGATCATCACAGAAAGATGAGTCCGATTTCAGTAGGTGGGGTGGGCATGTGCAGGTGTGACAGGAAATCTTTGGTTTGGATAAACTGATAAACTGGCAATGAGAAACATAATTTTTATTTATACATTATCATGTATGTGCTCAGCATAAGTAGCAATTCTGTGCACGTTCTTATACTAATTTGAATCAATGTGTGCTATGACCAAACAGTTGAATTTTTATGAAATATATTCAATATAGGAAATTAAGTCAAGTTGAATTTCTGGTAAGAGTTCTCTTTTTTCAAGACATCAAAGGTATAATTGACTTCTTATCATGGTCTGTATGTCACGTCCCCTAATATCGGGTTGGCTACTGGTTGGTTAGATTTCCTGAACTGCTCCGGGGTCCTCAGTCGTTTGGCCCTGCATGGCTTGGCGTTGTAGTTCAGGGGAAAGCAGAACTGAATTGCGGCCCCTTGCATAAGCGCGGACTCCGGTGCTGGGCTTGCCCGGCCCGAGGCAATGCTGGGAACTGTCTTCAGGAATCGACTGTAAGCTGATTCTGCAAAACATATTCTACGTAATGTGTCCACTTAATATTCTACCTACATACGTCTGCTCTCCCTGGGACACTGCTTCCACCATACAGTGGACCTCGGGCTGATGGCAAGTGGGACATCAGCACTGACAACAACAGAGCAATCATTCATGAACGTGTTTCAGGCTCGGAAACAAACAGAGCACCAGTGCATTCCAGTTGCTGTGCAGTTTTAATGCCCTGGCGGTCACAGCTGAACGGTATTGGTGCTTCTGATTCTGAAAAATATTATGTCATTGAGTCATTTGATGAATGAGGAAATATTTAATGTTTGTATGGGAATATAGCAAAACCTTCCCTTAGAGGAAACTATGAATGTATTGCTTTGGGCAAAGAGGAGGTAGAAAGGACATATAAGATGCCCCCCCCACATTTTTTTAATAGTAGGTTCTGCAGGTTTTTAATGAAGAGAATGATCTCTATGAACTGGTGCCTTCAGGAACGACTTCTGAAAGGAAGGCAAAGGTGACCTGCATATTTTTTTAATGTTTCTTGGGATCTGGGATCAGGTGAAAGCATTGTGTGGAGAGAGGTCATCACTGACACAGGGAAGGATGACGTACTGGTGTCAGTCCCAGAAACAAGTATTTCACCCACTGAGGACATGCAGAGCCTTCCTTGTGTCCCAGGTCCTGCACTGCGTGCTAAGGGCACACAGCTAATACGCCTTAAAACTTGGTCCCTGGGGAACGTATTTTCCACTGGGAAAGAAGTGATGTTACTGTTGCATGAATGTTGCAGTGGGAGTAAGAACAGATGAGCCAGCAAAGTGTAAGAGGGGGGCACTTAACCCGGCTGCAGTGTCATCAGTTAACCCTTGATGAACATTATCTCTAAGGAGAAATCTAAAGGCTGTTGGAGAATTATAAAGGGACAGTGTTTCAGGCAAAGGGGGAAAAACATGAAGGATTTTGTGTCAAAAAATTAAGGACATGTTTCTGAAAGTTGAAGATGTTCACAGCAGTGGAGCTCAGGTGCGTGTAACAGGTAGTGACAAGCAAACGACTTTGAGTCAATTGAGATTTGAGTCAATTTGAGCAAATTACAGTCCAGATTCAACCTAAGGGACACATTTAGGTCATGTTTTAATGTCAAGATCAGATGTGCATTTCAGAAACGCTCCTGCGGTGAAGCGCAGAGCAGCTGGACCGTGGGTAAGCACAGGGGTCAGTGAGGTGGCCACTGCCATGTTCCTGGGGTGGAGTCCTGGTGGCAGGAGCAAAGATAATGTAGTGGGACGCAGAGCAAGGAGACGGTGGAAAGAGAGCAAACATACAAGCAAAAGTTACAGTGATTCTGTGGGTGCTCGAAAATGGAAAAAAGGAATCAAGTGTGATGATTTCCAGGTTGGGACTAAGGGACTGATGTTTGTACCATTTGCGCAAATGTACAACACAGGAAGGAGAGCCTGCCTGGGTTTAAAAAAATAAGAATCTTTAAGTTATATTGTTTATCAAACACCTCAGGCAGGCAGAAATTGTATATGTATGTATATGGGACAAGAGAACAGTCTGGGCTCATGACTTGGGTGTATCTGAAGCCACAAGAGAAGGCGACACGGTGCCCCCAGTTACGTGCTGTAGAAAATATACGTGGAGGCACAATGAGGGAAGAGGCCGCGTAGGCGGGTAGGACTGGATGGATGGAAACTGGAGAAATCCTATCATTATTGAGGAGATGCCCATGTTCCCTCGCTCCTCACTCCCGGAAACTGGCACGACGCACAAGATTATGAAACCAAAACTATGCCACTGTGGGTTTCTTCATGCAAACTGTTGGAAGTATTGTAAGTTGATCACAGCAAAAGTGCAGAGAAGTAATAAGGAACTGAACAGGGATGATGGCCGAGGAGGCAGAAAACAGGCAAACGTGGGTATGGGAGAGGAAGACCGTTTTCTGACCTGCCAATCGTTGAAAATACTGGTCTCCTTTAGAAGTCTTCCTTGGGTGAGAAGGAGCAAAATAAGGCTAATTAAGCCTCAGTGAGAATTAAGCAGTCTCCTTCCAAGTTTTATTGGCTTTTATTGATTCTCTAGATTCGGGCTGTCATCAAAACATCCGTCTAGGCGAGCTGTGAAATAGGACTGATTTTCCACATACACCTGAGAACGTCCAGGAGGTGTAAGATTTTGAGCTGTAATACCATGTTTCAAAAACAGAACCGAGCTGAGCTCTGATCCCACACTGAAGTCACCCCACCCCGAGCTAGAGCACCGTCATTCCGTCCCAGGAAAAGGAATCCTTCGTAACCCACAGATGCTTCTCACGGAAAACCGACACAGGGTGGGTGTTTGTTTGTTCAGACTCTTCATTTCTTCAGGATGCCTCTCTCCTGGTCTAGACCTGTCACCTGGTCCAGGAATCACTGCTTCGACTCACAGGAAGCACGTTGCGTCACTGAGATGGGTTTCAGCGTGAGTGGTGATTCTTCTTCGACCACATTTAAACAGCCAAGCGTTCCTTGTTTTGATATTTTTTTTTGTTATTTACCCATGAATGCCCCTCTGCAGGTAGCAGAGGGCTTACATCTCCAGCGTGGCGCTCACGGCTGCATCAATGTCCGGTTCAGGCTGCGTGATCCCCCAGGGCGGTGAGGCGTCTCCGGGAGACCTTCTTGGTCTTAATGTGAAATGTACTAAACAGGAAGAGATTTTTTTTTTAAAGTCTCAATACTTTCTTAATACCTCCCTTACCTCAGTTTTCATCTCCCACAGGCGGCTCCATCAACCATAAGATCTTCTATCCTTTAAGTCAAAGGGTTCTTAGAGGTCACAGCACCCAAGTCCCCTTAAAATGCGGACACCCCTGCGTATCTTCTTAAGGCAGACACCTGCTGCTTTGGAGCCTGGGAATCGGCCTGCGTGTGGCTTCGGTGGTCAGACACACAGCGACTCAAGCTCCAATTAGGCTGATTGTCCTCTCTGCAACGTCTCGTAGTCTTAGTCCCGTTTTTTGAGAAACAGAGCTGATGGTTGTTACAAACATGGATATTTCAGTAACTCATGCCCTGGCCTGGTCCATGTACATCCTCGCCTTCCTTCAGCTCATCTCACCCACCCCTCTGTCTTCCTCCCTGGTCAGATGACACCTACGACGGATTCTCAAGCGTACATGTCCCAGTGCTAGTGGTGAGTTTCACATTCTTGTAATTTTTATGTATTTTCAAAACCTAAAAACCATTATTTCACACAAGGACATGATGATTTTATTGCCAGCCCCCAGGGAATGGCCAGGAAGAGACTGTGGATAGGAGCAGAAATTGCCTCTCCCACTGGTGGGGCTGCGGGAGCGTGACCACCTCCAAGGGGCGCGGCCGGGCTGGAGGGAAGGCTTGTCTGCTGGAATGCACCTCATCGCCCTGTGCACCGCGCCTGCTGGCAGCCCTTGGAGAGCAGGCATCGGGCAGTCTCCCCCTGCAGAGGCCAATGTTTGCTGCATCCTCAGGGCAGCACTTCCTGGGGCTGCCACTGATTTCTCCCTACACCCTCCTGGAAAGCACAGAGAAGCACTGCAGAGGGCGGAAGTTCATCCCAGGGCCCCGGGGCCGGCTGGCCGGCGGGAAGAGCCGGTCCTCACAGAGCTGCAGAGCCGGCCCTGCCTTCCAGAGGACAGAGGCTAGTGCCCAGCAGTGTGTGAACCCGGGTGGACACAGCCTGGTGGATGGACATCCCCTGAGCGCTCGTCTGGACTTGCATGGGGACAAAAACATCGCGACGTTTATGAAAGCTAAGGCAATATACACGTGAAATTTCCCCCAAAGGAAATTAAAACCTAATTTCAGACTTTGATAGCCAATGGCTGTCTAAGAAAGCAAAAGGCACAACAAATTATGCTGAAATAATCATCGGCTGCCTGAAATTATTGATTTGAATCGCACAGAACACATAATTGTCTCAATTGAATAAAGTCGCAATCCAAAACAATCCAGTTTTAATAACGAGGCATTTTAAATGAGTCACAATTATAAAGGCCCAGCTGTGGCTGGATTTGCCCTTCGATGAGAACGTAATCTGTCTCCAGCAAAAAGCAATTCCGTTTATCCTTTCCTGGTGCAACAGAAATAATAGGGATTTTAACAGGACGGTTCTGTAGTAACTCTTACAGACGGCAGCGCATCTTCAGAATCATTGTGGTTTAACAGCTGTAGCCACTGGTTTGTGGCTCTGATTTTTTTCCCACTAACTTGAGGAGTATAAAATTGGGACTTTTACATCCAGCATCCAGCTTTGCTGTGTCTGAGGAGGTCGATCAGTTCTCATGTGAAGCCACAGATTGTCACGTGTTCTCTGGAAGAGATCTCATTTCAGAGGACGGCTGGAAATGGCCAATGTTTTGTGTTCAGACAGATTTGGAAGGGACTGAGTCTCCATCAGTGACTTAACGTCTGTCTCACAGATCTTGCACAAATTACCTAATTTTGTGAAACGATTTGCTTAGTTGAAAGAAAAAGAAGTGAAAATTATGTCTCCAAAACAGCAGCACACACCATTCTGAGCACATACACCCAACACTCATTTATTCTCTTCTTGCAAATTAATCTATGACTCTCTCACTGCCTGGTGGAGGCCATGCTCATTTCTTGTTTATGAAACAAAGTAGACAAATGGGAAAACTAAGATTCTGGCTGTTAAGCAACAGCCCCCAAATCCCAGAAGACTAGGACTTACAGTTCTAATTTAGGGTTTGCAGCATTGCTCGAATGACAAAATTTAGGAGCCATCAAACCAGGAGCCTTAGGAAATGTTATTGCAATAACTTTCAATTTGGAAAATCGTGGGAGGGAAGGCAGGCCTTATTCATCTCATGGAAGCAACAGGCTCGAGCTGAAACTGGAGCATCTCTTACCAGAACGTGCAAGTCTGGTTCCCAGAGGACGGGTCGGAGGAGCACTGCTGTTACGAACTGAGTGTTTGTGTCCCACCCCCAAAGTCATACGTCTAAATCCTACCCATCAGAGTGCCCTGGGAGGTGGGGCCTCTGGGAGGAGACTAGGCCATGAGGGTGGAGCCCACGTGAACAGGATCAGGGCCCTTGTAAGAAGAGCCACCAGGAGAGAGCTTGCTTTCTCTCCCTCCCTGTTCTCCGCCACGTGAGGCTACACCCAGATGACAGCTTTCTGCAGGCCAGCAAGAGCTCTGACCAACCCTGGGTCTGCTGACACCTTGACCTTGGACTTCCCAGCCTCCAGAACTGTGAGAAAGAAGTGTCCGCTGTTTAAGCCCCCAGGCTCTGACGTGTGAGTCACAGCAGCCGAGCTGACAACTGTTCTCAGAAGGAAGTCACTCCCCGTGGATTTGCACTCCTGATGGGCAGGGGACCTGTGACAGCCCCGGGTTGACGAGGCCGCTCTGACCTGCTGCCACCGCTTACTGTTTAATTAGAATCACTACATTCGAAAACTTGGAGTGTTTCTACACATTGGTGGGGTTAGAACCCATCTGTCTGGGATCTCAAAGAAGCACCCCCCCACTGTGAGCCCAGCCCCCTCCACGTCTGAAACTGCTGCTCTAGGAGGTGCCGGAGGTGAGGAAGGGGAGGGCCTGGCGCTCAGTGACAGGGCCCCGTACGCCTCCTGCCAGGCGGCAGACCCTCTGAAATATCCCTTGAATTGTCAGGGCTGAGGCCTCCAGGAGCACTGATTCTTCGGGAAAGGCCCATTGTCACGATGTGCTGAACGCCTCGTGTCGTCACTCTGCTTCATTCTCTGCTGCGGTGCACGCACCTTCATAGCGTCACAGAAACTGCTTTCCTGTGGTCCCGGTGGAATGACAGCTCTTGTGTAATTTTTGTATTACAAAAAGGTACTTTCATATCTAGTAAGTCATAAGCCACAAACGTTATACAATGCACCCCAAGCTGACAGGTGGGATGGTATTTTACAGGTCTTCCTCAGAGAATCGTTCCTCACCATGACGTCATAGTTACGAAATTGCTTTTCCAAACATTTAAACGCAGACGCATTTTGCTTACCGTGGTTGGAAAGCCGTTGCTCCCTTCCTGGGTCCGCTTGATCCCCGGGCGGGTCTCTGGGCTCCGTTTCCGGCTCCCAGGCACCCGTCCCCACGTGGGAGCAGTGGGAGCTGCTGTCGCAGACGAGGGAAGGGAGGGGCTCAGAGCCACGGGCAGCAGCTCCGGCCCTGAGGCAGAGTGGACTGTCAGCCCCAGTGGACCAGGACCCTGTGCTTGCTCCTTGTCGCCTGATTTACACAGTCCCACAGTGGGCGGTAGAATGTCATCGTCTTATTTTTATTTATTTTTTAACAGAAGAGGGAGCTGAGTGCCCTACAGCTGAGGGGACTCACACAGTTCACAGGCTCCCGGGACGCGGGCCAGGCAGACGGGACCTAGAGCAGGTGTCTCCCCACCGCTTTTTTCCTCTTCCGAAACTAGGATGAAAGGATGCTTTCTGTGTGTTAGTTTCCAGCCGGAACACACAAAGTGTACTCGTTTTCTTGTTTGGTTTCATTTCACGTCAGGAATTTAAGGTAAACTAGAGGTGACCAGGCCTTAGAGGAGAGCTTTGTGAGCCACGGGAAAGAGTCACCGTCCTCCCGCCCCCTTCCCCGGGGAAGGGGCTGCGTTGCTCCAAGTTGAGAGCTGAGAGGGTGGACGCTGCAGCTGTAGGAGGCCAGTGGGGAGGGTCAGGGCACGAGCCCTTGAGAGCTAACTAGCGCAGAGTGTGCATGTGTGTGTGTTCGTGTGTGTGTGTTCGTATGTATGCATGTGTGCGTGCGTGTATGTGTGTGCACCTGTGCATGCACCTGTGTGCATGCATGTGGGTGTGTGTGCATGCATGTGCATGTGCACACGTGTGTGTTGCATATGCACGTGTGGCTGCACGTGTAACACAGTGCAAGAGGGATCCGCATGTGTTCCACCTGTCGGGTTTTAACTTCTTGAAACGTAGATTTCCTCTGCTGACAAGTCAGGCAGAGTGAGAACATGTGGAAACAAATGGTGTTTGGTTTATGATTCACCTTAATGACGTGTTTACATTTCTTATCTTCATCATAGGATGAAAAGTGCAGATTCTTATGTACTTTCTCATTTCTGAGAGCTCTGACCATTTCATATTCTATCCTCATGATATTTAAAAGCACCTGAAACCCATTGATGTGGTCTGTTTATATATCCAAAGTTAGGGAGAAAAAATTATGGATCAATTACTTTCAAATCTTTGAAAATGTATGAGAAAATAGAGTATGTTATCAAGATAACATTAGTATTTCTAATGTCAGATGTTTCCAACCTGAGGTTCTACCTATTTTACTGTAGTGATGACACTAATTTCAAATGCAACGTACAGTTGCAAACCATAAATATATTACAGGGTTTGATGCTCTAACAACAAATGCATGGTCTACTTGATAAAATTCATTCATCCCAAGGCAGCAGGATATAAGTTTAACACACAGAAGTCTGTTGCATTTATTTATACAAACAATGAAACATCAGAAAGAGAAAGTAAAAAAAAAAATCCCTTTTAAAATTGTGTCAAAAAATAAAATACCTAGGAATAAACCTGACCGAAGAGGTGAAAGAATTCTACATGGAGAACTCAAAACACTGATTAAGGAAATTAACGATGACAAAGACATGGAAAGGCACTCCACGCTCTTGGGTGGGAAGAATTAACATTGTTAATATAGCTGTACCCCCCAAAGCAACCTACAGATTTAGCACACTCCCTATCAAATTACACAAGGCGTCTTCCACAGAACTAGAGCAAATAATTCTAACATTTATATGGAATCACCAAAGACCCAGAATTGCCAAAGCAATACTGAAGAAAAAGAGTGAAGCTGGAGGAATAACTCTCCCAGCCTTCAGACAACACTACAATAATCAAAACAGCACGATGTTGGCACAAAAAGAGACACATGGATCAACGGAACAGAATAGAGAGCCCAGAAATAAATTCACAAACTTATGGCCAATTAATCTGTGACAAAGGAGGCAAAATATACAACGGAGAAAAGACAGTCTCTTCAACAACTGGTATTGGGAAAGCTGGACAGCGACATGTAAATCAGTGAACTTAGAACACACACTCACACCATACACAAAAATAAACTCAATGATTTAGAGACTTAAATATAAAACACGATGTTATAAACCTCTTAGAAGAAAACACAGGCAAAACATTCTCCGACCTACATCTTAGCAGTGTTCTCCTAGGGCAGTCTACCACGGCAAAAGGAACAAAAGCAAAAACAAACAAATGGTACCTAATCAAACTTACAAGCTTTTACACAGCAAAGAAAACCATAAGCAAAATGAAAAGACAACCTATGAAATGGCAGAAAATATTTGCAAACAATGAGACTGACAAGGGCTTAATTTCCAAAATACACAAACAGCTCCTCCAACTCAATATCAAGACAACACCAACAACCCAATCAAAAAATGGGCAGAAGACTCAAATAGACATTTCTCCAAAGAAGATATACAGTTGGCCAGCAGGCGCATGAAAAGATTTTCAACACTGTCAACTATTAGAGAAATGCAAATAAAAACTACAATGAGGTCTCACCTTACACTAGTCAAAATGGCCATCATTCAAATGTCTACAAATAATAATTGCTGGAGAAGGTATGGAAGAGAAGAAACCTTTCACACTGTTGGTGGGAATACAAATTAGTGTAGCCACTGTGGATAATAGTACGGAAGTGACTTAAAAAATAAAAAATAGAGTTACCACGTGATTCAGCTGCCCACTCCTAGGCATACACTCAGAAAAGACAAAAACTCTAGTTTGACGAGATACACGCACCCCAGTGTTCATAGCAGCACTGTTTACAGTAGCCAAGACATGGAAGCCACCCAAATGTCTATTGACAGATCACTGTATAAAGAAGATGTGGTGAGTGTATACACACACACACACACACACACACACACGAGTAAGATAAATGTATTACCTATCCCAGGACAAAGGTGTTCAGTTCTGTTCATACACACACACACACACACAGACACACACATATATATATTTTATTACACATCTCCTTTATTATATATACGTATACATGTATCCATATAGAATATAGAATATATATCCCATTTCAGAAGAGGAAGTCATTCTACTTCGTTAAGATAAAAATTCACAGAGTTTTTGAGATAGACATTGAAATAAATCTTAAAGGGTAAATAGCAACTTGAGAGACAATGATGAGGAAGAAGGAGAAATATCTCAAATAGAGGAAATATTTTGACGCTTGCTTCATTTGAGTCATGGTACAGTTTTTTTTAAATACTGATCTACCTGGTGCTAATGGGAAATGGGACCAGCGTAAACGGAGGTTATGTTATGGAGGGAGCTGAACAGCGACTAAGGCATTTGGACTTTATTTGCTGGAAAACATGTAATTATTATAAAATTTTGAGTGGAGGTAGAAGGCACCATGACTAGAACAAGACTTTAGAAGGAATAATGAAGGAGGCTCACAAGGAAGGATCAATGGAGAGAGGAGACGGAGGTGAAGAAGGGCAGTAGAATTTTTATGACACTGAGCACTTCCTAGGGTTTCCTGGGAACCTCAGTTCCTTCCCCTAAGAACAAAGGGTAAGTAATTTTTTTTTTCCAAATCAACAGACGCATGATCGTTTGCTCTCAAAGTTAGCGCAGATCTCTAAAAAAGAAAAAATTGTTGAGTGCATTTTGAATCTAAAGAGGAAATGAGAGCTGAGGAAGAGGCACGTAGCAATCATCAAACACACTCGTGATCTGAAGGAAAATCAAAGCACATGGAGGCAGGTGAGAAGTTCCTGTGCGGCACAGCCTTTGAATGCAAAGTTGGGTCGAGCACTCCAGGAGTCTGTCTCACGGCTGCTCTTTCTCATCACTTGGGATTTCTGCATACCTTTGCTCTTTTCTCGAGTCTCGATTCCTTTAAGAGATGGTACTAACACAGAGGGTGTCACTGAGGAATTGCCCACTTGCATTTTCAGAGCCTCACCCATATTTCTCTTGGTTGACATGCAGAATAAAGGGCGACAGGAGTGTCCATTGAACATTCACGGGGCCAGGTGGAGCCCAGCAAGGGAACATGACGGTCGCCCATCCTCTTCCAGGGGAACTCACTTCCCGAACCATTCTCAGGCTAAACCCATTAAGAGCCGTTCACTGGAATCCAGGATATCAGAGTCAGAGTTCTTGCTCTGTGACAGTACTTAGCTGAACATTTGTTAAGTTGATGCCAGTTGGCCAGTTTTTTTTAATATCTGTAACAGGAGGATTTGGGTGACCAGAAAATCAGAGAGATTCCCGCCAGCCTGGACTCCCACCCAGAACGCATGTGTGTTCAGTGCACATTTTCCAGGGAGAAGGCTCTGAGTTTTCAGCGTTCATCACTTTATTTGGGATTTGGAACAAAAATCTGACAATTTCCATCACTAGAATGTAATGTTTACCTGGGAGAATGTGACGTCAACAACCAAGTCACCATCCTTGGATGCCTTAAAAAATGTCAGCTGGGTGTTCAGATGTGTTTTTCTTGTTTCCGCCAAGATCTGAATGTTCCCCCGATGCAAGTCTTCAAACACAGGATGTGATTCCCATTCACACTACACTCCAACTTCAGGGGAAGCACTCACTCAGGATGTGCTTCTCCAGACGTTAATTAGCAAGTGAAGCGAGCTGACGTGCGCACACCTGCAACCCAGATGTCGCCGCGCTGACAGCTGCCTGCACAGTAGCTCACACGTTGCCACCACGCTGCGCGTTACCGATTCACAACGCTGTGATTTTTTTTTTAAAGTAAGATAGTAATAGAAAGTCTTTCAGCAGCTGTCAAGGCGGCAGGAACAACATGGCATTGCTAGACGGCACCGTCTCTGCTCAGTCTTAACGTTCTGGGGGGCTGCCAGCCGGCGGTGTCCCCGCCGTGGCAGGGCGCGCCTCTCAGCCTCAGCCCCAGCACGACGTGGTGGGAGCTCTCTGAGCAACAGGGAGGAGGGGGCGAGGGGGCCTGGCCGCCGTGATCTGCCCGGAAGGACCTTCTGTAAACCTGCGAAAGGTTTGTCCTGGAGACAGAAGGTCGGGACAAGCACAGCCGTGTGGAGCGTGCGAGGGTGAGCGCCCCACGGCGCGTCCCCGTGAAGAGGAGCAAGAATGTATGTGGGCATCACGGCCACGCTCTGCGCAGCGTGGGGATGCAGGCGTCCATCGGCCAGCTGGACTCCAGAGCTTGACTCCCTGGTAATTCTGGTTTCCGTATTTTTTTCTGCCCTGCAGTTTGCTGTTGTTTTCCTGACGGATAATTGGCCTGTTTTTGGCGTAATGAGAGGAATGATTAATTGTGACGTGGAGTATCAACTATCCACGCGGAGTAGAAAAAGCGTGGAAGTCAAGAGAAGGAGAGAGCTTAAGGCAGCAGGTAAAGCGCCGTCAGGCGAAACGGGAAGAAAGGACATTTGGGGTACTGGCTGACATCCGGTAAAACTGTAGTTTAATTTTCTGATATAATTGCACACTTTCAACTTGATCAAGCCAGAAGTTTAACAGGTAATATTGCAAAGCCAATATGGAGTATTATGGAGATCTATGCCACATCTTGCTAGAAGATTTGAATTTAAGAAAAAAAAAAAAGAAGCAAAGTCCAGTATGAACACCCAAGCCAGGAGCACATCTAAGGAGACACTTACAGAGTATGTAATTTGTGTGTGTTATTCAGACTTGTTTGAACGTGATAACAATTTCTTTTAGCAAGTGTGTGAGACTGTGGGATGCAAGCCTTCATGTTGAATATTGAAACAAAGTCTTTGGAAGGGAACTTGGCCAGAGGCTTGGGGGAGCCCCCCAGCTGGAGCCAAGACCGGGGACAGCTTGGTTCACAGGCTTCAGTCGTGGGCCCGGCAGCGCGTCAGTAACTCCCTGCCGGGCCCTCTGGCTGCCCCAGGGAGAGGCCGGCAGTGCCCGAGCACAGACGGGGTGTCTGCAGGGGAGAAGCAGTCTTCCGCCTGGCTCCTTCACCCCCCGCCCCGTGACCGGCACACGGCAGCAGTGTCCTTCAACTTTTCTTCCGTGAAAACCTCACTTGGTGTGCGGGCTCCCAGCCCTGAGGGTGGGAATCAGGCCTGAGGGTTTCAGAAGGTCCCTCGTGTTAAACGCGGTGCTAAGCGTGAGACAGCAAACAGCTATGGGGCAGCCTGCCGTAAGGCCGTCTCGGCACCGGAGGGCTGTCGCCCAAGCACACAGCGGGTGCGTGCTGAGCACCTGCCCTCAGAATCACGGATGCCATTTTTGTGTTATCACAGGAGAGATCACTTCCCTAATTAAGAAAATTTAAATGTCAAATCTGCGCCTCGTTTCTCATCCTTCTCTTTATTGTAAACATGTAATATCCATGTATCTCTCTTACGTCTCCTTCTCACCTGCCCCCAGTAGCGCGTGGCAGGGAGGGGAATATTCTCTCAGTATAGGGCATCCTAAGCAAAGACGGGGCTTTGAGAAACGTGGAAACCCCCTTGTTTAGTATCAGATCTTTGATTCTTTCAGACAGCCCGCTGGTCACAAGAGAGACTGTGTGAGTCTAAACAGCAACTGTCATGATTGGGGCGGGGGGCTGTGCTGGGAACCCCAAATCACTGAGATGAAACAAAAAAGGCAGACGTTCCCCTGTTCCCATCTCAGCCACAGCCCGACTCCCTTCCTGTGCCGGAGAACACTGCACTTAAGACCACCCGGGTTTAGGAACTGCCCCCCTTCCCCACCTCCACCCCACGCCCCAGCCGTGTGACGGGCTTGCTAGGGTTCCCGGGCCCTGTTTAGACAAATACGCAGAGGTGGGCTGGCAGGAGGGGCAGAAGGCCCCGCTGGCTGTGCCGGCGCCCGCCACGCGGGACAGGGCTGATGAAGGCGCTTAACCACACGCCTTCCGCGGGCCTTCGCCCGCCGCCACTTGGTATTTGGATCACGTGCCCGGTTCCTAGCACCAATTTGAAAATGATAACACTCACAGCTATTTTTATTTCTCTCCAGCGGAACAGCGAGACTTCGTCTCCCCTGCTCCTCTCTCTCCCTCACATATATTCCAGGGTTGGCCTCTGGTTGAACTCCTTTGCCCCGAAAGAAGTGCTTTCCTCTGTGGATTAGCGCAGCCACGGAGAGGCTCCCCGTTTATGAACACTGTGAATTCACAGGCAGATAGAGGTGTCGTCGCGTGAAGCTGAATATTCAAACAAAATGCTGAATTGCCAGTTAATGAAGAGAGAAACGTTCGTCTTCCAGTTATCCACCTTGGAGCCTCTGAAAGCTCTGAGTCAGGTCATATAAGACAAAAGGAGGAAGACAACTGCCTATTGGAGGCAAGACAGTGTGACTGTGAAAGAGGGTTGCGCGTCTGCAGGAGCTCACCGCGGGCAGACTGGGACGGGCTCCTTCAAGCCACGTTTCTAACAGCGTGTGCACTTGCACAATTCCTCCCCAGTTAGCTAATGCCATTTCCATGGATTTCATTAGATTATGGTCTCCCCCAAGGCAGAAGCCAGGAGAGGCTGGCTGGCTAGCCACTCCCAGTTACTCTGTAAATCACAGCCAGGGCCGGCTTGTCATAAGCAAAGTACGAAATAAGTCATGCATTTTCAAAACTGATCCATTTCCAAAGCCAGTTTGACAACGATAATGTCATTTGCTGGGATTCAGGAGCAAAGCTTTTTCTCTTGAGAGGAGAGGAAGAGGGCAGCGAAAGGGCGGGTTCGCTCGCCTTCTTGGAGGACTGGGAGGAAGACCCCTAGCCTGGAGGAGACGGGGAGGCAGCATAATTACACTGGAGAGCAGGGAAGCTAACGTGCTGCCCGGGAAGCTGAGTTTAAGGAGGAAGTAGAGATGCTTTTTCCTTGAGACATTGGTTCTGCACCTGATGGCGGTTCCCGTCCCCTGAAGATGCAGGAGGTGAGAGTCTTAACCAAGGGAGGGGGGAGCCCACAGGTTTCCTAAGGGCCCTCCAGTAGAGAGAGCCAAGCGGAGCAGCTCATGGGGCCAGGAGGTGGGTGAGCCTCTAGATAACGCTTTCCCCTTGTGTGTGTTATTCACACAATGACATTTAGATGTTTGAACAAGTCATCAACACAAAACATACGGTATAGGAATAATCATCAGATTTTAGGTTAATTATGGAGTGTTGTCAGCAAGCGGTGCAAAAACTTTTTCTAAACATTTCACAAAACTGAAGTCAGCAGACTAACTCTTATTTCTGCCCATCCTAAGTGGATATTCACATGCTTTCAAACCGCAACGGATTTCCTCAGGTGCATGCCTCACATACCTCTTTTATTTTGAAAATTAGGTATTTTTAATGCATTTTGAAAAATGATGCCTCTATTAAAACTGTCTTCACAGATGGTTTCGCTGAGATTGAGGTTACAGGTAGAAATGCGGTGCCTGAAAACTAAGTATGAAATGAGTGACCCCTCGGTGGGTACAAAGAAGGCAAACCAAGGGGATGGTCTGTGGACGCCCAGAAACCCATACACAGTGGGGTGGTTTCACAGTCCCTGGAGGAGCCCCGGGGCTGTGAAGGGTCCTGCGCTGGGACACGGGAGGGCTGGCTTGTCACTAAATGGGTCATATTTACGTCATAAAATACCTGTATTTACGCAGTAGGGAGACTGATGAACTTAGGTATTTGGGGAGAAACGATAAACATGACAGAAGCTTCAGATTATATTCATTACAGCAAACACAGACTTAGAGCAGTACTTTGCCTGTCCTTGTTAATGATCGGTGTGCTCAAGGTGAAGTTAATTCGTGTCTGTCTGTTTGTTTGCACTGAAACACTAAAAAATGCAGGAAGACTTTTGAATCTCGTACATTTGTGCCTTTTACTCAGAATTAAAACCTCTATGTCGCCACGTTTAACATTTAACAAATTCAGAACTGACGTCGCTTGAGCAGAATTAGCTACATACCCTGCAAAGTTCAATGCAAAATGCGGAGGGAAAATGCGGAGCCGCACGTTCAAAAAGCAGGAAAAAAAGAAAAAACGTTGCCACTAAAGGCACTAAAACGCAGCTTCTCCTTTCTCCTGCGGTCTCTTTTACAGCTTACAGTACTTTTATTTGCTACGTTAATGTTCTCAGTAAGGACTTTTTAAAATCTAATCATCCGCATGTACTTCACCATGCACCTTTGTATCACTCCATGCAAATACCAGAGCATTTAACCTGTGTGCAAAATCGCCCAAAGTGCGTGGCTTCCGTCCCGCAGCTCAGACGTGCGTGTGTGTTCTGTTCGTAGCGAGTCAGTGGAAACGCAGCGCAGGAGCAGCTCAGCTGTCGTTCTCTCTCCTCTTGGGACGCGCACACCCGCCAGCAAGCACGCTCCGTCTCAGGCTCACGGATGACAAAGGAGGGCCGGGGGAAAAGCCATCGCTTCCCGTCCTTCTGCCGTCTTCAGCGGTCAGCAGCTGGCAAAGGCCGAGCGGCGAAACGTGGGAGAAAGAGCGGGCGAGCCTCCGCGCTCCTCGAGGCGCCGCTTCCCTCCCTCCGCGCCGAGCGCGCCCGGGGCCGCGGGCCGCCAGCCGCCCCGCTCACTCGGTCGCCGCCCCCGGCAGGCGCGCCCGGCCTGCGCTGCTCGAGACTCACTCCCTCGCCTCACGCCCGGGTCCCTCAGAAGCCTGCGCCCACCGTGGCGTCGTGACCGTCCCTGGCGAACAGGGAGAGCAGGCAGACGTGAGGTGGGCCCAGCTTGCCCGCCTCGCCCCTGCTCCCCTGCCGCAGGACTTCAGTGACAAAACCCAGGCTCGAAGATGAAATAGCGAAGAATCCGGGGACAGCGCAGCACGCGGCCGCCCAGCCGGGGTCCCCTGAGTGCGGGGCCGTGCACCTCCACGGCCGCGCCCCTCGGAGCTGGCGCTGCAGTGAGACCCCGTGCAGTCAGAACGCTGAAACAGACGCGCTGCTCCGACTGTTGAAAAGCCAGAGCTATGTATTTTTTTTGGAAGCTCAACTAGTGATAAACGGTCATTGTACATTTCACTACTACAGACACTTTTCTTTCCAAAAAAAGGTTTGTATTTGTCTGAGTAACTGTGGATCTATAATTCCACGTCTGGAACTTGATTTAAGGTCCTTGTCCAGGATAAGCCGGACCTGGCGTTACCAAACACCGGCATGAAGTCCACTCATTACCACTAGGTTAGAGACAGCTCTCCCCCTTCCCTGAAGTGTGTAAGTTACGGGTCTTGCTAAAATTTTAGCTCATCCTATCTGATTGCAACATCTGCCCCATCTAAGCGTATGGCTTTGGTAAGACATTTATTCTGTTTATACCTTAGTTGAACTGTGTGACTCTTGAAGACCCCCGTGCAACTAATTTTGGGAAAAAAGCATTCTACCATCTTTCCTGGGAAGGACCCTTTTCAATAATGGACAATTTGCTGCTCTGAGCCAGAGGAAGATCACCACGATGCTTCGGTTCCCTAGGTACTCCATGCCTCAAACACTAATCTTATCAGCTATAAAAGCAAGCTGACAAAGTGAATGTAAACAATGTCACCGAACTGTGTGCTTAAGGAAAAGGTAAAATGGCAACTTTCTGTTCTATGTATTTTACTCAACAAGAAAGTTTAAAGAAGGCATGTCTATCCTGGTGGTTTCTGTTTTCTTAAACAGCTATGTATGCATTATACCTAATACATGGTTCTGAACAAATATTTCAAATAAGAAAAACAAGAAGTTTATCCTCGTTTCTTAGACAAGGCGAAGCAGGCAGAGGCAGCAAGCTGCTGGCAGAACGGCACGGGGGGCTCTGAGCTCCGGTCCCGGGTCTTGCTGGTGCTCTGTTCGGTTCTTTGACGAGAACTCTATTTGTGGTTGAGTCCGCGTCTGTTTCTTCACAGTTAAAACGGGCAGAACTATTTCACCGAAGTTGTTATAAATGAGCCATGTTCACGCGTAGCTCCTGGCTGAGCACCTCACCCACGTAAAGAGCAAACACACGTTCTTTCTCCTGTTGCATCCTTCCCTGCGTCCAGAGGACCCTTTCCATGACGGTTTCCATTTTGGTTGGCATTGGCTTTTGAGGTGACTTTTGTTTGCTGAACTGGTAGACGCTGCCTGGAAAAACTCAACATATTTTTCTCCACTATTCAGACTCCCTGAGATTCATTTTTTCCTAATCACCTGCAATAGCATTTTTTTTCTGTTTGTTGTTTATTTTCACTTTCTAGGAGGGCTAGCAAAACTCATAGCACACTTTTTCTGTACTAGGAAAACCTTTGTGAAACTAAGGCTGATCAGGTAGACACCTTCTGATGCTCTTCCTTGAATAAACCGAGTTCTTCAGTCATTCCCACGAGCGACTAAGGGAGGCAAATTTTAATGTCTCCAAATTGCTGATTAAAGACACAGTAGGTTCAAATGGTGTGGACTGCCTGAATGGACAGTAGCCAGCAGGGTCTCTGGGTTTGTTTGTTTACTTGTTTGTTTAGCGCGATGACTCATTTGGATTTTTAAAGAGTCTAGAAAAGCCTAATTTAAAATCTCTTGTGTCCTGGCGGAGACTTAACCCTCAGCCCCACGACTACAGTGAGAACCACAGATGCTCTGGCCACGGTGCCGAGGGCACCGGGGAGCACTGGACGGTGCTCCGCCGTGAAGAGAGTCCCACCAGGTATGGACCCCACGCCAGGAGCCGCTCTTGTGCAGAGCTCAACGTGAGCACATAATCACGGAGAGAACATCACGGGCTATGAGAGACCAAGTTATCAAACACACGACTGTGAATGTGAAGACTTATTTCACAGCAAACTTTTACAATGAGAACATTAATATTCTAAAGACCACAGAAGAGAGAGAAAAATAAGGTAGTTACTGTGAACTATATTGAGAAGAAAGCCAAAAGCGTAACCATTCTCCACAGTCCCAGACCGTGAGTTGTACAGAGGAATTTGCCAAACATTCAGAAATAGTTAATGCCAATAACGCCAAGTCATTCAAGGCCCTTGATGAAAAGAAAAAACACTGTTAATACACACACATATACATATGGATGATACAAAAATAGCATTTTGAAATTTTTTAAACTGACATTGAAGTCACAAAAAAGAAAACAAAATATTGGCGTGATGTTTTCAACAGCATGTTAAAAAGGATAACATACAACAAAGTGCAGTGCAATCTTATTAATGAAAGAAAACTGTATTAGGATAAAGTTTAAGAGATACAAAGGGACTCCAACCACAAAGTCTTCCATAAAACAGGAGTTTATTTCTCATTCAACATTGCAGTTGATTCAGGTTGGCAAGGGGGCCCTTCCTCTTGGGTCAGTTAGAGCCCACTTCTTGCCTCTGCATGCCCCTCCGTCCCCGAGTCTGTCCCCTGCTAGACTTCAAGATTCACCACCACACCTGGCCCCAGGCCATGGAGCGGGGAAAACACTCTACAACAAGAGAAGCAGCAGTTTTACACTTCGTTTCTGTTCCTAGTCCACTGGCAAAAGTCTAGCCATAGGGTCACATCTACAGGAAAACCAAATGGCATGTGCTCAGAAGGAAAGGAACAACTCATGGTCTACGAGGTAGCTGTGCCAACACTTCTTTCTGTGCGTGGTAGACACAACACTTCAAGGCTTAAAGATGAAAAGATCAGAGGTTTCCAAGGGTTAGAGGAAAGAGATGCCTAGAAATGCAAGGCGCTGAAACTACCCCTCATGAAGCTGTAATGACAGATACACGTCATCAAGCGTGTGTCCAAACTTGCACAGTGGACACCACCAGCAGTGGGCCCCACTGTGGCCTGTGGTCTTTGGGTGGTGGTGCTGGGTCAATGCAGATTTATCAAGTGCAAAACACGGATCACTCTGGTGAGGGGTAGTGATAATGGGAGAGGCTGTGAATGTGTGAGGTTGGGGAACAGATGGTAAATCTCTCTACATTCCTCTCAGTTTTGCTGTGAACCTAAAACTACTCCAAAAAGTAAAGTCTATTAAAAAATAATGTTTTTATTTGTAATTTTTTATATTGAAAAACACCATAAGCAGAATTAAAGGTAAACTATACATGAAGAAAAAGAATGTTAGATTAGTATATAAATGTACTTAACAATTCAATAAGGAACACACCAAGGAGACAGCTCACAAAATAATGTTTGCAAAATCAATGTATGTTGAATTTCTCCAATAATCAAACTGATAAAAATTCCAAAAACAAAGACATCATTCATATACCACACTGACTTTCTTTTTAAGTGTCCAGGTTTATCAAAATTTAAGTGAAAAAGGGAATCATACATCACTAAGGAAAAGGCAAACTGGGCTGTGCTTTCTGGAGAGATGCTTGTGAAAAATGGCTTAAAGTATTTAATGTGACTAAATCAATTTAGCCTTGAATTTCATGTCCAGATGTTAAAATTAGAAATGTCAAGAGATAAGAACAGCTATACTATTTAAATGCTGTTTGTAATGATAAAATGTTAGAAAAAATATCCTTATATGGAAATGGTTTATGGTTTATATATGAAACATTCATATGATACACTTCTGTGTGGCCGTCAATTATAATATTTCTGACAACACTTCATAATATAGCAATTTATCCAAAATATTATATGGAAAAATAATATAAAATTAAAACATATACAACATACATAAACTACATATGCATTCCATTAGGATATGCAGTTTTTATAAATGTATGTATAACATTCATACACAGTATAATACAGCCATAAATAATCATTCTATAGCATACATATGACATTTTGTCTGTTACCCATACATGTAATTATACACATGTTTGCAGACACATCACTAAATTACACTTGATTTACTTGGGTAAAGTCATTAATGTAAATTTAATTTATTTTTGTATTTCCTAAATTTTTAGAAATGATCATATATTACAGGCACTGGGAAAATATAATAAAAGTAAAAAAATTATTTCTCCTAAAAATCAAATTTCTTTTTAATAGTTTTACAGGAAAACATACTACTTTTTAAAGATTTTTCAGTTTTTGGAAGTATCAGTTACAACAAAGCTGTTGCATTCCTCTCCTCACTGGAAGAACAAAATGTAAGTATGTATGTCAGCTACTCAAGACAATGCGCTCCTTGAAAGTGATTTTTTTTTTAATTTTTGAGGAGCCTAACATATTAATATTTCTCTCCATAGAGTGACTATGAATTAAAACATCTCCAAATCACTTCAAAGTGACTCATTTCAATCAGTCCACACACTGGACTTCAAAGTTGGGAATTTAAATGCCTATCAGATAAAATATCATTATGCCTTCATTATTTTCATCATTATCTGATAATGGGTAAAGTTCAGCCCAAGAGTCTCATCAAATTCCTAATTTGCCCAAATCTCCCAGGTATACCCTGGAAGAGTATACTGGAGCAAATGGGATGTGGCTAAATCACATGAGGACTGGGTGAAGAAAACGTAGTATATCTATATATAATGGAATACTACTCAGTCATAAAAAAGAATAAAATAATGCCATTTGCAGCAACATGGATGGACCTAGAGATGGTCATACTAAGTGAAGTAAGCCAGAAAGAGAAAGAAAAATACCATATGAGATCACGCCTGTGTGGAATCAAAAAAAAGAAGAAGAAAAGAAAAAAGAAGATACTAATGAACTTACCTACAAAAACAAAACAGACTCACAGACACAGTAAACAAGCTTATGGTTACCAGAGGAAAGGAGTGGGAAAGATCAAAATTGGGAGTTTGAGATGTGCAATCACTAACTACTATATATGAAACAGATAAAAACAAATTACTGTGCAGCACAGAAATTTAGATATATGCAATATCTATAACCTATAGCAAAAACAAATTTATATATTGTATGTATGACTGAAACATTAATCTGTACACCAGAAATAGACACATTGTAACTGATTATACTTCAGTAAAATCAATCAATGAATCAATCAACCACACAGAATGACAGAGCCATCGAATGACTCTCACTGGGGAACATAGTTTACCACAAACCCCAGGACTGAAGTCTGACTTTGCTTTCATCCAACGTATTTGGACAGGAAGAGGAAGCCAGCCCAGGACTGGCTTCCATTTAAGGTCTCCAGTGGTGACAGGAGAGGGGGCCCTGCCTCACCAGTGGCTGCACCGGGGCCATCTGTCCAGGACCTCACTGCCTAACCCAAGAACCCACTGAGCAACCCTGGAAAGCCCACGTGCCAGGGACCCCACAGCCCTGACCTGCAGCAGCATGCCACCGCCCAGCGTCATCGGGCTGGCCCTCTAGCGGACCTTTCTCTCTGCTCAGCTGGAGTCCGTGGGCAGGAGAAACATGGCTGTGCTAGGGCAGGGCGCGCCCTGCACTCCCGAGGGCCGAGGCTTTGTTCGGCCTGCATCCAGTGTGGGCCAGAATGCGCCGTTTACAGGCAGTAGGGGCACACGTAAAAGGAGTCCCTGGGAATTCGATTACAGCTTTTAGGTTTCTGTTTTTACTTTGCAATCTTGAGCCGCCTACAAATTAGATTTGGGGTTCCCAAGTGAGGGGATGTTTATTACATTATTATTTCTCATACTGGCATCAGATCCATGGGACAGTAAGATGGATACATGATCCTAAAATGCAACTTTTGAAGAAAAATCACCCCGTAGTTCCTCCTGTTGGGCTGCTGGTGATGCCTGTAGAGAATCAGTAGTGTGAGTGGCGTTGATGGTGCCTCTGGGGCCGCCTCCCCCCCTTCACACCCTCCCCCTTAACCTCATAAAGTTAACCAAGAAAGTGCTTCTGTTTCCAAACAACCCGTCCACTAACTTTTAAAGGGCAAAGTTATTCCTCTTACAAGCACACATACTTCGAGGAGCTGCCTCTTCTAACAACAACAACAGCAACGAACCTGAGCACTTGTTACACAGCTGATTTATTGTGTGTCAGTCAGTGTTTTCTGCCGATTGCTGCTGTTCTCCTGCAATGAAACTGATGAAAGGACAGAAACTGTGCAGGGTAACATCCTACAATATCAACACTGAATGAGCATATTAAAGCTTTATATCAAGCACATCTATTAATTGCCAGTGTCTTCCTCTAACAACAAAACACACTTAATTTTCTAGGAAGTTGTAGTGTTAGTGACAGTGTAATAATGTGGTTTAATGTGGCTCTGGTTAGAAATACAATGCCGCTGAGCTGTGGGTCAGTCCAGAAGCCTTGACTTCAGCTCAGGCCCCGGTCCTGGGGCTCACCTCCCGCCGGGAGAGACCAGAACCTACCTGAGGAGGAGAGAGGCCCCTTTACGCCTTCCGCACATTTCTGCAGTTCTGAAGATCTGCAAAATACAGCATCGTGCATGGAAGATCTTGTGCTATTGTTTTTTGTTTGTTTGTTTGTTTGTTTGTTTTAGTTTAGGATTTCAAAGCTTATCTTAAAGACAATAATGCATTATGACAGATGTTCTAACTGACTGTGAGAGGAGGGAAAAAAATTAAAACTTTAGGAAATCACACATTGAAAGAAACAAAGGAATGTGTTTAGATCAAAGTAGTGACACTCGTCCCACAAGTCCACTTTAGAACGCTGTGAATGTGCTCAGGACACCAACATACTCTCGAGTACTTTGCCAATTTGGAAGTATTTTCTTTTATTTTTCTCTTATCAAATATGTTCAGGTTGGTGGCGGAATGCTTCACATATAGAAACATGGGTTTTTCTTATTTACTGCAACTCATAATGATACAGATAGTTGAGGTTTTATGAAAGATTGAATCTTTGTGGATAAAGGGCCTTATGAAACACAATTTTTTTTTCACATCTATGAAACAAAAAATTAAAAGAGCACTCAATTCAGGGGAGAAGTGCAAAACTATGAGGCTACACCCAGTCACAGTCAAATATCATCACGGTGGTTGGCACTGAATCACATCATCCAGATTCTCTGACCCGCGTGCTGGTGGGGAAGGTATAAATGAGTAGGGAGAGTATCTCACACTAGTTCAAACTCTTTATTGCAAGTGACAGAAAACAGAGTCCGCTGCTGCGAAACAATGAAAATAATTATCATTTGTTTATGAGTAGGAAGAAAAAAGTGTTAAATAAATCCAAGGGAAGGAATTATTTAGAGCTGCTCCAGGGAGTTTGCTGGCCTTGACCCTTGAACTCTACCATTAATTTATCTAAGGTCCCAATTCCATGTCTTCATATTTCTCAGTGCAAACTGTGTTCAGACAAAAGGAGCATGGCTGAGTCTAGTAAATGGTGGGCTATGTTATGATGAAAACATAAGCGGCGTGAGCCAGAAAGTCCCCAGGAAGAGGGGCCCATCAGGGACTGGACGGGATGTCCGTGGTGCGAGCTCCTCAGCACGTGATGGCGGGGAGGGCGTGCCCAGCGTTCCCGGATTTCCTCCCAGGCCCTGTGACAGGACCACCCACAGGCGTTTTCTTTTTCATCACAACATACTGCTGGGTCTTCCCCTGATTTTGATGTGAAGAAACAGAGGCTCAGGAAGGTGCCCAAAGCAACAAAGCTAGTGAGAACCAGAACCTGGACTTCAAGGTCGGGTCCACCTGACTCTCAGTCCTTCGAAATCCCTTCCCTCTCTCAGCACGGTGTTCTATGTTCTAGGAACGCAGACCCGGAACGCAGGGTCAAATGAGGGCCGCATATCGACAGAAGATCGCTATCTCTTCCCCTGGGCTGTCTTCAGAATGAACCCGAGACGGAAGCAGCAGAAGGTGATGTCGAAGAGCTGAGTTACGGGGCCAGACTCTCAGGACGCTTTGCTGGGTGCGTTGCTTTGGCCACATTCATTTTCGCCAAATACAAAGTGGAGATAATGATGGTATTTGCTTGCAGGATTGCTGGATGAAATATACAAAATAACCTACGGAAAATGTTGACATCACTGCTTGGCGCTGGCGTATGCAGCTACACATTTTATATCATTTTATTATTATTTTATGTATTATTATTTTTATTTGGCTACATCTATCAGCTTGAATAATTTGTTTTTATTCTTCATCTGACTTGCATTGGAGAGCAGACTTAGGAACCCCCTTCAGCCTCACATGTTTTCATCTGCCTTGAGGAGTTGTCGGGAGAGGAGCTTTGTTGTGAAGGAGACGCCCTTTCAGAACAGGGGACAGAGGATCATTAGAAATGATAATGGCAGGAGCATCCCATACCTACTACTTGTGTTATTTATTATTAAGGACATTAGTGATTGAACATTAAACATTTAGATAAACGTTTATGTTTGTCAGGTTCTCCCGAGACTCCAGGCGGTCCCCATGTCACTCGCGTGAAGTGAAACTCGCAGGAAGGGACGGGGAAGAATTCCGAAGTTCCCTCGGTCGTCAGCTCGCTGAAGACAGGGACGAGGAGTCAGGCAGAAGACAAGCGGCTTTCTAACGTGCAGCTGGACCCCAGCCCGGGGTTCCTGGATTCATCCCCACGTGGCTCTTCCTCAGGGAAGGTTTATTTAGACAGAGTCGCATTTCCTCATCTTCCTAGTCCAGGCTTGACGTTCTCCAGGACATATTATTTGAGCTCGTGGGTTCTAACCACAAAGAACACTCACCTGCGGAGACTTCTCCTTCACAACCATCATCCCAGCTGACGTGCGAGGAGGCTGCCGAGCAAGGGCGACCAAATACGTAATGGAAAACACACACACACACAGTTTAGGATTTTCCTGCCTATGACAGAAAAGCGCTCCAAATGAGAATTTCAGGTGATCGGTAAGGTAACACTTCGGCGACTCAGGCCAGGCCAGGGTGTCCCCCCCTTAATGACAGCAGGTGGCCATTTACTCTTTATTCTGGTGAAGTGCTTTAACAAGTGCACTTGTTACATTTTCTAAAACATCACAGGCTACAAATTAATTTCCTATAGCTTTACTAGATTTGTCTCATAATAACATTTTGTTGCTACAAATATGTGGTCAAATACTGAAATAAATGAGAACAAAGATTTTTTTTAAATTTATGACCAGGTTCTGAAGGAGATTGCATATTAATGAAAAGACAAAAGTTGAAGAACTTTCCACGGCCGTAAACAGCAGAGTGCTAATGTGCAGCACAGAGCACGTCTGTGTGTGCCCGTTATAAAATCACACATTAATATCCTCATTAATAGGAAAGTATTTTGAAAACACGTAAGTAAAATGTAGATAAAAATCACCTGTATTCGCTCCAGCTCAGAAGTTATTACAGCTATTGCCATAGGCACCATTTTGGGTCTTTATGCCTAGATTATATGAATGAGTTCAGAGTGTATAACCTGCTTTATAAGCTATTTTTATTCCACGCTCTATCTTCATATGTGGCTACATTTATAAATATAATATAATCCTAAATAGCTGCATGATGTCTTATTTTAAGAATTTACTACCATTTTCTTCACCAAATCTCTGTTATTAAACAAGTGTATTGTTTTCAATTTCTTATTATTACAGAGTTGCAGCGAATATCCTTGTAAACACTGGTGAATCTACATGTAAATTCTTTGCTATCCTTAGGTAAGATCTCAGTAACAGAAGACCTTGCCATGCACCGGCGTGATTAATGATTCCAATAAGAATGTCAAGTGGGCTTCCATCGAGACGTCGGCCTCCCTGTCGGCAGTGCGTGGGGCGCCTGCTGCTTCTGCTCTCCAGTCCATGTTAGATCATTTCAGAAACACTGTCTGTTAGCTATTTAAGGGGTAAAAGTGCTGTCAGATTTTGCTGACAAGCTTTGCTGGTACTACGCATGTGAGTTCCTGCGTGTGTCCTGCACAGACGTGCCGATGTGTGTACGTGCCTGTGTGTGCTGCAGGGTCTCACGTGCACGCGTACTTGGCTGCATGTGTGTGTGCATTTGTGCTCGAGCACCTGTAGGTATGTGTGTATACACATAGATTTGTGTGTGTGTGTGTGTGTGTGTGTGTTGTGGGTTTTGCCTAGATTTGGGAAAGAAAGGGAAGAAGAGCTTATATTTGAATTTTCGAAATCATGAAGTCCTGGAAACCTATCTCTTCTTTTACAAACGACGTTCTCAAGCCTGCAGGCGCCTCTTGTCTTCCACTCCCCAAATCCCCACACAGGACGGGGCCTCCGTCCCTCTCCCCCAAGTTCCCCGGAATCTTCTCTAGTGAAGAGCAAGGCAACCGTCCTAGTCTCCCCTGTTTCTATCCTCCTGAGCTTCCCCACAGTCAGCAAAATTAAGACTTACGTAAGTTATTAGAAAGTTGTAAGAATGTCATAAATTTCAGACTCCTGCCATCATAAATGCATATTTTAAAGCCCTGTTGGATTTATTCAATTAAATCATTACCTCGTCTCACCTGACACCCTTTTCATAAATAAGCATTCTCATCGTTTCCTTCTCATTTTAAATGTCGTCTTGCCAGAAGGGCTGGAATGACCAGGAGAAGGGATGGCTGGAATGCTGCCCCCTACGCCGGCTTTACAGACCTTCTCCTGAAAGCAGGTGCTCCGTGGGCCTTTTATAAATGCGCAGGCCACGGGCAAGTTCCAAGGCTCTGGCTTTTGGGTAGGTTGCCCTCCAGGGTTTGGTGTACAGGTGTTTGGTTGTGTGGGCGTGTCTGTCCACACGAGCACATGTGTGTGTGTGTGTGTGTGTGCCTCCAATGTAATAATGTGCTGAAACCCAAGCTCTGGGCCCCAAACCCACCCGGAGCAGACTCTGGAGCACAGAGCAAGCGCCTCCCCACAGAGCGCTGGGCGGCCTTGTCTGCCACTCTCCCTGCAGGATTTGCTGGGGCTAAATTCATATTCACGTAGAAGCAGTTGTTTGGCTCCAAGACCTTCCCCTCTGAGGCTGGCAGCCTATGGACTGGATTCTGCTTAGATCCTTCACCAGCCGAGGGAACAGCAGGAACCTTTTCATGCCGTGTTAGCCAGCTCGTGCCCTCCAGGGGGCCAGGTGACGGGCTCACTCTGTATTGTATGTTGGTAATTATCCAAACACAGGATGACAGGCCTTCAGGTGGGTTCCCCCTCCCCCGCCCATGCAGAAATTCACAGGCGTGTTCACTTGTGCTCACATCTCAGTTTTGTTTGATCTCTACCTGCCTTTTGTGAGTTTCAGAGTCTTCCTTCCCTCCCACCTTGCATAAGCACACGTGTCCGTAGAAACGAGTGTGTTACGTGTGGCAGAACACGGCTGCTTCTACGTGGACGGCGGCCACTTCCAAGCCTACGATCGCCGGCCACGCAGACAGGTCACCCGGGAGCCAATCCTGTCATGGTGACGGGTCAGTCACCGAGTCTGATTGTGCTGTAAGCACATCTTTATGGAAAATTCTTATTCAGTCACTAAGGAGCAGATATAAGGAGACTGATTTCCCCGAAGCATCAGTGTGGCCACATCATTTTCTACCTCAAATGCCAAGGCTCAGACGCCCGACTGGAGCTCAAAGCCCAGGATGAAGAGGAAGCCGTCCTTGCGCCTTCCCCCCCGCTCCCCGCCACTTTCACAAGCCTCGCACCCGCTGCAGTCACCTGCCTGTGCGCCTTCACCCGGTGGCTGTGTTTTTCTCCTTGTTCACGCTCACGTTTGGATTCTACACATCTTTCTAAGAATGCTCCGAGTGACCCTCCCGCCAGAGAACCAGGGAACCTCGGGGAGCCTCTGCTTCCTCTCCTGTCAGGCCAGCGGCTGCCCTTCCTTCACCCACAAGCACACTTCACTCCTCACAGCCCCATCACCACGTCGCTCCGGTGCCAGGCCGCGCTGAGAAGTGGGGTGGAGACAGGCTCGGGGCTGCCTTTGACTCAAAGCCCTGCTATGTTGAGGCTTTATAATGTCTTTGCACTACATAAATCTTCCCTAAACTTGGTCCTTTCTGTGAAAAATGGGATAATGACCACTGTGGGGGCCACTGCTGGTTGGTGGCTCCAATCCTATTCAGAAGTGTCAAGGCTAGAGAACTAAAAACTGTATTTTTCAGACTAATTGAAGCAAAGATTCTAGACGTATTGTCACTTCTGCCATTCAGACTGACTTGGAATGCTGGATTTGCAAATGGATCACGCCTGGAGGCGGTGGCATGCGAGACACCCATTCTGCGACGTGTGCTGGGAGCTGCTGGCCGCATTATGGGCTCAGGGGTCAGCCGCGACGTCCCGACACCGCGGGGCCAGTGGCTCCCCAGATGGTAGGTCTAGTCTGCACATTATCGTGTTCGTCAGTCTCGAAGCTTCGGTCTCGACTGCTTTTCTTCAGTCCTTCTGACAACCGGTAGCCTACAATAAATTCTTTTTTGCTTAAATTAGCAAGGATGGGTTTCAATCTATGTGACTGAAACCAGGGACATAGAACGATTTTCCAGAATGCTTGTGGCAACTAAATGAACGAATACTCTCACCTCTTACAATAACCCTTTACAGACAGAGAGCGCATTGCCTTTTTCTCAATTAAAAATAATCTTACCTTGCTAACCGCACGTTTCTCAGCTGCGGGACATCCTGACACTCGCTCGCTGAGGATGAAACCAGGGCTGACCCATCTCACCGCTGTTCTAAGCACCCGGCACGACACACTTCTGCATGCCTGGTGCCCACGGATGCATCTGAATCAGGTAAAGGGCGATAAGGACTGTTTTCCGCACGACTGATGCATTTTTTAACTAATTAAACTGCCACGAGCCACTGTAAGTTCTGGCATTTTTCTGAAGAAGAAACAGAGAAAACCTTGTTGCTAGTCTTGATTTTCTTTTAACCTCAATGACCAAGTGAAAAGCTAAAAATGCGATGTGCGCAGCTTGGTTTTAATTCGCTCACACTGATCGCCTTCTTCGCTGATGGTACCTTTCAGGGACCGGGAGAAATGAGCACAACCATTGTTTGCCTTTTGTCTTAGGAGCTGTGGTCTGAAGCCCCACCTTTAGACTCTCTGTGTGAAACGCCAGAGGGCCTTCCTACAGGGGGAGCGTGTGCTTCATTTCAGGGTGCAAAGGAGAACAGGAGACCCTGTCGGCACAGTGGCCCTCGTGAAATTCCACCAACCGTACCCCAAGCCTCATGTGCTCGTCTTCCTCACCTCCTCGGGGCGGAGTTCACCGGCTTACGTGGAGCTCTTGGAAACACTGGTGGAAGACAGACCCAGTTCCCATTTGCTTATGATGCTTTGAAAAGAGTTATTCGTTGCCTTTATGGGGATGAGCCTCTGTCTTCCCACTGAGCCTCCGCACCGTGCCTCCAGACCGATCAGCATCTAGTCCCTCCTCCCACCCCCGGGCCCCCAGTGACCCCGTCTGACCCAACTGAAATTGATTTTGTTGTTGAACTCCTGGCTGGTGCAAATTAATCTCAGATCCATACGAGATCAGGGAAGCAAGACAGAGAATACAAAGACCTCAAGTACTGGGGGAAAATTAGTTCTGGAGAAGGCATTTTAAGTTTGGCAAGATAAATGTTCACAATGACTTGCTTTGATAGAACATCTGTAGGAAGGGGAAGAGGCGGACGGGGCCTCTCGGAGAAAGGCTGTAATTTAATAGCCTAATTTCCTGCCCGGTCCTGCAAAAATATCTGCCTGTGCCTGACAGCTGATGAAAATCACCCCGGGTTTGATCTGGTCCCTCGTGCGGGACAAGCCGAGACCCATCTTCCCTCAGACTCAACAAAGTGGTGCTTAGCGGCAGGAAGGTTTCTGCCTTCTCTTTATGCAACGAAAATTTGGTGATTTTGCTCAGTGTATCCCCGACCCCCAAGTGGGATCGGCCCTGCCTGTCTGCCACGTGAGCCCTGCCTTCGTGCCCCTTTCAGTGGGGGAAGCGGTCTTGCTCTGGGATAGCCTGTGCAACTTGCTGCTTCCCCTGATGCACAAACGCAGCTGCGTTTCCTGACAGCTGAAACAGGGGTCTCTCTCTCTAAGGGGCCCCCTCGCCCCAGTCTAAGCTCTGCTTGGTGTCTGAGCCTCCCCCGCAGCCCCTGAGACACCTCCAGGACACAGTTTCTGACTCTTACAGAGACTGATCTAACGAGTTCTCTAACGCACTGACCTAATTTCCACTGTTCGCGTGGCCTCCCTCTGAACAGCGCACCCTTTGACTGGCCTTGGAGAAATCTGACGCTCGGGGTCCTGCTGCCCACACTGGATTCTGAATGCTCCCTGATTCCTGATTCCCATGCTGAACACCACAGCCGGTCCAACAGATGCGCGTGTGCTCATGGCCCTCGCACGCTTCTGACCCTGGAAATGTCGTGGTTAAGGTAGTGAATTCTGAAGTCACTGTTTTATCAAAATCAGGGCTCCTCTACCCCCATAATCACCCCAAGTTTCATCTTCACACCAATGCTGCCACCCTTTTTGAAAATCTTCGCTCTAACAGTTTTTATACAAATAAATTTTCAGAAAACTTTGAGTACCACTAATGCCAGCCACGTTATAACGAAAATATGATGGTGCTGGGTTTTAGTGTCTTTAAACTTACTTGTTTTATAATAATGTTTAGCCGCAAAATACCAATGCTTTAAAACTTACCTTTTTAAAATTAATAAATTTATTTTAGCTGAAAACAAAATAAGATATCACCTTTTCTTCTTTGTTTTATTGAAGTACAGTCAGTTACAATGTGTCAATCTTTGGAGCACAGCACAGTGTCCCAGTCATGCATATACAGACATATATTGTGTTCATATTCTTTTTCATTAAAGGTTATTACAAGATATTGAATATAGTTCCTTGTGCTATACAGAAGAAATTGTATTTTTTATCTATTTTATATGTATAGTAGTTAATATTTGCGAATCTTGGACTTCTAAATTTATCCCTTCCCATCCCTTTTCCCCCGGTAACCATAAGATTACTATGTCTGCAAGTCTGTTTCTTTTTGTAGATAAGTTCACAGTGTCTTATTTTTTCTTTTTTTAGACTCCACATATGAGTGTTATCTTATGGTATTTTTCTTTCTCTTTTGGGCTTACTTAGAATGATGATCTCCAGGTCCATCCATGTTGCTGAAAATGGTGTCATTTTATTCTTTTTTACAGCTGATGTTACTTTTTAAAATGTTTAATATAATCTTTTGCCAAAGATAAGATGTATACATGAACTTTAACATAGTTGAAATCATGGTGGCAAATCTGCTCTTTTCTTAGAACAACATTATAATTAATTTCTAGTCTTCTATGTGGATTTTATAATAATAATTTTAATGTATTGTAATATTTCATATTCTATTATTTATAGTATTTAAAGGGCATATCTGTTGCATGCATTTGTGTTTCTATTAAATGATTAGTTTTAAATAAATTCTAGGAGTTCATTTTATGGATTGTAAAAGCGTACAAAGTAGACAATTCTTGCTCTTTGTTGACTTTTTTTCCAAAAGAATTACATCAGTTTGCAGAGCCACCCACACAGGCCACCTGTTTGTGCGTGTGTGTATGTGTGCGCACACACAACCAAACTGCATCCATTTATACTGATCCTAAAAAAAAAAAAAAGGAATTTGCAGTACCTTCGAGACTTCTTATATGTAAATGCTCCACAGGGCATTTCAGAGGATTATTGCTCTGTTCAATCTTCCACCAGTGGAAAAAAATACCTTAAATGGAAGAGCTCATGGTACTCGGCAGGGAGGGGGATCCGGAATAAAACCTACAATTCGTGCCCAAGCAATTCTGTGGTGTTATTCAAAGAAATAATCTCGTTGTCTATAAAAACCAAGCGTGACCTCTGACTCTAATTCGCTTGGGTGTATTTATTTATGCTTTTAAATAGGTTACCTATTAAGTTCATCCTAAGGGTATTTTAAGAGAATGACATGAAAACATGTGAACTTAAAGACACATTAGAACTCCTAGGAAATTGGTAGAATGTGGAAATGAGGCTGTGACAGAACTATTTGAAGAAGAAAAAAGTATTTTTCAGGCTCCTGGAATTCTGCATAAAGTTCTCTGAGTTATGGAAGGTTCTTTCTGCCTCAGAGGTAGTCACTGGATTAAATGCCAAATGGATCTGCTTGATTTGAGAGGTTCCGTGGAAGTCTTTTAAAAACAGCCAAGTAATTAAGGCTCATTCTTTAATCCAGAAGCACAGTAATACAAATTAAGCAAGCACGCTTCACCAGCGGATGAACGTCTGTGAGCGCTCCATCCATGGGCTTGAAAATCAGTCCAGGGTTGGGGTGGAGAGGCTGCGATGCTCTGTCTTCCGGCTACTCCACCATTTTTCTAAGACGAATCTGAAATTCAGGGCTCTGTTTCCTTGCCGTCAAGGTGTGTGTGAACGATGCTTCTGACTTGGGCTCTCCTTGATCAAACTCCAGGATGAAGTACTAAGCGGATTAGTGGAATTGCCCCTAAAGGCCTAGGGTCCTTGATCAGAGGAGGAGCTCCCCGTGAGCGTGAAGCAGTTCTCACAGACCCAGAATATCTAAAGAGACGCTGAGAAGGGTGATCGGTTACTGTCTGGTTACTAATTGGTACAAAATATTAGGAATCTATAATGCGCAGTGTTTACTGATTTCACCAGGCAAGCAGGCTGTGCTGACTTGGTCACGGCGAAGCCTTCGGAGACAATCAATACTGCAATTACAGTGTGTGAGGACACAGCAAGGAGGAGGGAGGCATATTAACTGGTTGTAAATGATGTCTCTCTGGTGTCTCTGGAACATTTCCCAAAACAATTACAGCTCATTTTCCTACGTTGTGCTTCACTCTGCAGACGCAGCATATAAATCAGATGATTATCTAATTGGATTTGGATTCTTTCAAAAATTGTTAAATTTGCAACTTCTTCTCGCAGTGTGCTTGGGAGTCACAACACATGAGATGAATGGTTGGGAACATAGAACAGAGCGTCTGTTATGTTTAACTTCGGGAGCAGAGAGGCTGAAGGGCAGTCAGGTCTTTCTAACCTGGATGGTAAGATCAAGTGAAGGAAGCGCCTGCCAACAAGAAGAAAGAAAAGGTCACTGTGGTCCCATAAAAGACCCGCTGAATTAAATTTGCATACAGTTAAGAATTACCTCTCTGTTATTTTGCAATATCGCCAACTAACATTATACTCTTTAAAAAGGTTCTATTTCAGCATTGACTAGAAGATAGAGTTTTATTTGACCTTGATCAGTAAGACACTTTGGGACTGACTTTCTGGTTCAACGTAAAGAGAGCTGGGGGACAGGCCCTGGGTTTGCCCCACCCCAGTCCCAGGGGAGCCGCTTCAGCCCTACCCGAGGACGCAAAACTAACCTGAGGCCACGTCGTCCACACGCCAGGATTAAGCCCAGTGACGCGAAGCTATAGACTGTTGTTACCATTGTGGTTGCTTGCTTCACATTTAAATCCAAAAATTGGCATTTTCACACCGTGGGACAAGGGTGGGGGGTGCCCGGGAACACAGTCAGACGGCGTCAAGTAGGAACTCACGTCTAACAGGTGCACAGCATCCCCGAGCTACCTTCCCGCTCACGGCCAGGCCGCTCGTCACGTGGCCGGGAACCCTCTGTCCCTGGGGACCACAGCATCTTCAGACGCCTGCCCTCACTGTCCTGCCCCCTCGCCCTCGCCCGGACCTCTGAGCGCCTGTAAGGCAGAGATGAGCCCGCCTGGCGCTAAGGCTCCCGTGACAGATTCATTGCATTTCCCGACTCAGGCCTCATTGACCCTCAGACCAAGGACCGCTGATGCCCAGAATTCCGCTGGTTCCTCCATCTGTAATTCTGATGTCTGGGTTGCACAGGTCGTTAATTACATAATTTTTCAGTCGTGGGGAATCATGAAGCGCCCATGAAACTACTGAACTGGCCTTGGCGCAGTTCCCTCCCTCTACCACACACACAGCAGGTAAGTTTCTGCAGGTGCGCTGGGTTTTCAAGGTAAACGGAAGGGACCTGTGTGAGCAGCCGGCCTTCCCAGGACGCAGGACGCAGACAGGACTCCTGCCTGTCTGTCTCCATGCTGCTCACTGCCCTGGGGTCTCCGTGTGTGCACAGGAGCCCATGGAAGGGTGCGAGTGTGTCTGGGGTACGGAGGAGCCGCACCACCCACCCTCGTCTTCATTGTGTCTGTTTCTCGCTCTAATGAGGTCCTCGGGGGCAAGGGCAAGTTTAAAATGAAAATCAATCAATCAATCTCTGGTGGCCGCACAGGAAGCAGACCTGAGACTTGTCCTCACTAAAAACTGGGTTTATTAAAAACATCTCTGTACAAATACAGGGCAAAGCACTACAAAACTGGTTTCTTTCAAAGGAATATCAAAAAATCTCATTTCATACATCTTTGAAGACTTCTTGTAGAGAACCACTGAGTTTTCTAAGAATGTGAGGAAACGGGGCTTCTGCCTTCTTCCCCATCTGTCTCTACAATAAAAAGAAAGGCAAGCGTTATGCAGATAAACACCCCGTCAGCAGAAATTCCGCAGCTGAAAAGGTGGTCACAGACTGTGAGCTCCCAGCACGCTGGTGGTGAGTGTGTCTGCCTGGTCACTCATCGTTTACAGTCAATTTCTCTCGTTTTTTATCTGCTCTTTTTCCTTTGGAGGAGCGCGCATCAGAACACAGTTCTCAGTGAAACCACTTACATCTGATCTCCCAACCCCAGGGTCACCGACAGCCTGTGACACGCAGAAAGGCTGTCACCGACAGGTTTGGTCTTGTAGCTTAAGGAACTTTGATTCAAAGAGGTTACATGCCTGGCTTAAAGCAAATTGAAACTGTTTAAAGATCAGTGAATCTTGCTTTCTCGAGCAAAATTATATTTTGATGTTTTCCAGTCTTCTTGAGATAGAATATTGTACAAGTTTGAGGTGTATGACTTGATTGGGGTAGAATATATATTGGGGAATGATCACCATTGAGTTTACTTAACATCCATCACCTCACATAGTTACAAATTTTTATGTTTTAACTTTTTAAAAAAATTAGTGAGAAAGGGCAGTTGGAGCCAATTAGGGTGAAGACAGCTGGTTTGTTCCCCAGTCCCTCTCCCTGGGTAAATGCACCACCACACAACGCGAAGAGGCCTTGCGGGCGCACAGGGGAGCCGCGCCAACGGTGAGGTGGGAGCGAGCGCTGCCTTTCTCCTCCTGGGGCCGCTTCCCCCCTGAGAAGTGATGGTGGACCTGCTGACACCCGACTGCATTCTTCCAAACCTTATTTGAGGCAGTGGGGGGCAAGCTGCTCTGAACCTTTTTAAACAAATGATTTTTATGCAACGGCCTCTGGCTGGACTGGAGGTCCGTAGCAGGCTCCCTCTTGCTGCGTCCCTGCACCTGTCTCTGGGAAATACACACCTCTGCCTTAATTTCTTGCCTCCAAGCAATAGAATGCAGGCTTGACATTGATGATATTTGCTCCCCAGAAAATACATTTGTAAACATCTTTGGGGATTTCGTTAAAGAGAGGGTTCGCATGAGACCTCAGGAATCCCTGTGGTGTTGCGTGCCTAGACCCCTGTGAGGCATACCGGGGTCAGTGCACAGCTGCGTCTTTCTTAGAGCACTGGGGGGAAATGTAAATCGTGCCGTTTACCTGCGGACAAGTGGCCTTTTCCTGCAGCTGTGGCACTGAAGATCACGTTTCCCTTGGCCAGTCTGGACTGATTCTTACCTGCCATGTACGTCCCTCTAGGAGACAAAGCAACTCCCTCACTGACCAGACGCTTTTGGCTCCATCACGTGGAAGTCAGGGTCAGTTTGTTGAGGAGGGGCGTGAAGTGAACAGCGTGAGCTTCGTGGTCTGCCGGTCATTAAAAGTACGTCTGATGCTGGCCCTTCGGTCCAGAGTGATGAGGATGGCACTGATGCTCCCACGTGGAGCGGCGACAGTGGGGGAGAGAGCGGCCCCTCGGGGCGGCCCGCCCCGCCCCCGGGCAGGAAGGACGCCATTTGCCCCGGCGCGGTCCCCACTCACCACCCCAAGTGACACTTTCAGAGCAAAGCGTGGTGCAGGATCCGTTTTCCCCAGAAGGTGAGCTGCCGTTCAGGAGTTGCCATTCTAGGACATTAGATGTGACAAGAATCTTCCACACAGTGTGAGGGTTTCTTTTTGAAATTAACACCTCAGCGATCACCGTTTCCTCCACACCTGAGGACGACGCACCGTGACGTCGTTTGGTTTGCCTGAGCATGGAAATCAGGACGCAGCTGAAATATTGGACACATCATCAAAGAATGCAGCCCGCAGGATGCCACCGAGCCTCTCAAGTTAGATCTGCTGGGTGAACCCCATCCTGACGCCGCCTGTAACAAGCAGCTTGTTTGCGTCAGCCATTTTTCCAAAGTCATTATTACTCTAGAATCAGCAAGTTTTCAGTGTCTTTCAAATTACCGCCAAGCGCTGGTTAACTCGAACACAGAGGTAACAAGAGTTGTTTTCAACTTTGCTTTTTGCTTTTTAGGAGAAAGCAAGTCTCCAGCTCCATCTGGTCTTCTGTCCCAAGGAAGCCAAGGTTTTAGATGCTCACTCTAACTCCGCTTCGTGTGTTACCTTGCAGTTAGTTTTCAAAGCCTGAGGCACTCACCTCCGCAACACTGAACGACCATCACCGAGCATTTTCTAGACGCTAAGGATCTGTAATATTAGCATTTTTCACAGAAAGACTCCGTTCCCTTCTCCGGACTCGTATTAGCACTACAGGGATGCAGGTTTACATCCTGGGCGCAGTTCCGGCCCTTTGGGACGCAGATCTGAACTGTTGAATCGTTCGTTCTAGATGTCACTGCAGGTGCCTGAAGCTGGGAAGTTCATCACGTTGCCGTCCTCAGTGACGCATGCTGCTGCTGTCTGATTTCTCTCCACGGAAGATCAGGGCTGAAGGCAGGATGGACACTGTGCACCAAGTGTTTGCCACATCCGTCATTCCGTTCTCCTAGCCGTCTCCAAAACGTCGGCATTGGTCTTACCCTCGCCGTGGGAGTGAGGCCACAGAGGCTTCAGGAAGTTGAGTGGTTTCTAGGGACCACACCGACACCACGCGGATTAGGAATGGGGGAGCGAGAGGCACACCTTGTGCTCTGCGTGCCCCAGAGCCTGAGCCCCCCTGCTCTAAAAGCACGTTCCCACCTGGCAGACTCCATCACCCGGGTCTACACCCCCAGGGCAAGGGGAAGGAGCGCTTGTCAGATACAGGGCTGCAAGGGCCGGGGGGGTGGGGAGACAGTGTTCTGAGCCACCTCCCTGGTGGCCGTGCGGCCCTGGCTCGTGCGTGTTGGCTCCTCCCCGCACGCCAGGCCCAGGCGTCACCTGCTAACGTGTCTTTCTCCCTGGCGCTACAGCCGATGGTGGCAGGAGCAGGACCTTGTCTGATTTTCTTTCAGTCGTAAACAATCAAAACAAACTACTTCCCAGTGTTCCCCTTTCACTAGGCAATTTTTTTAAAGGAAATTACTTTCAATTGCTGGTCACAGCCCAATGATCTAGTCGTGAACATTCGGTAGAATCTGGGTCAGTGAGAGCCCCGAGTCCCGGAGGCGTGGGGAGGAGAGGCTGGAGTGGAGCAGGTGCGGGGCTGGACACGCGTGGCGCTAGATCGCGGGGTGTCGCGGCCGGGCCTGACAGTCCCGCCGCGGGCGGCGAGAGCGCGAGGCGCCTTTGGCGCTCTCTCTGTCTGTGATGTTTGTCTTCTAAAGGGCCTGGCCTTCTGCACGTGCACACACTCAGCAGTTCCCAGGCTGACATTTTCTCTTCCCCGATTCTCGTCGAGCTTCCTGACCTTCGAGCTGCTGCTGGAAGGGAGGCCGCCCGTCTGCAGCAGCGTGCGTCCCAGAGCGAGGGCGACGGGCGGAGCGTCAGGAAGCGGGATTCGAGGCGCTTGGTCTGTATTAAATGATTCTAATTTTGGAGCAGGACGCGAGCGGGGAGCGAGCCAGGGAGGCCAATTAAGGGGCAGCCACCGCCCCCAGGGACGTTCAGCGGAAGCCATCCTGCGGCCGCAGCGCCGGCCCGAGACGGTGCGTCCTGCTTCCCGGGGACAGACGGGCCGGAGGAGGCGAGGGCGGGGGGGGCTCCCCCGCAGGAGAGCGGGAAGAGCGGTGCCCACGGTGGCTCTGCGCATCAGACAGGCTGGGGGCTCAGGGTGCCGGCAGCGGCGAGGTCTGCTCCTAAGCCCCGGAGGGTTTTGCTGTCCAAACGGTGCTGGAGCTTACGTCTTCCTCCCGCACTGCGTGTTCAGGGGCCTTCCTGTGTCCCCGGGGAGCACGGCACAGCCCCCTCACGTACAGTGCGCTGCTCGACAGAACCTTCTCTCAGGTGAAGCGTCAAAGGATGCGAAAGGGGCACAGAACGCACGCCCTTAGCTTCCCCGTCCTCCAAGGGAGTCAGCTTCCGAGGCCGTCGCGGGAACCGCGCCCGGCTCTGCTGGCTGCGGGGCGCCGCTCTCTCGGCCCAGGCAGGCCACTCGCCGTGGGCCTTGCTTCTGTTTCTCGGCATGCCCGCCTCTCTCCTGAAAGGCAGGTCAGGCGAAGAGGAGCTGACGGTTCGCAGGGGGACACGCGGGGCGGGCTGACGAGGGGGGCAAGAGAATGACGGTTTCGGACGCAGGCCATTCAGCACCTCGCACAGGTCTCTTTGGGGCGGGGTCACATCGGCTCCTTTCCAGAAGCAGGTCCCTGACGAGAGGAAGGTGTGTCTCGCAGCCCCGCTCAGGCGCCCCGCTGCCGGCTGCGCGCCACGGCGCGAGCCGCTCCTTTCTGGTGAACCTGCTGTTGGGGCGAGCGCATCTTTTGCTCGGAATTATTTTTTTGAGAAAGGCAGCTAATCTCAACAGGGCTACTGAGGAACAGGAGGAAAGGTTGTTCCATGAACTGACGGGCTCCTAATCTGAGGCATGTGGAGGTCACAGCCATTGACTTTAGTTATTACCCCAGATCTATCCCCAAGCAGGGTTCCGATCACTGCACACTTACCGCCAGATGCTGCCAATAATCTACACTTCATAAAATGGTTGAAAGGTATGATGCACTCAGGATATTAGCCTCACACACACACACACACACACACACACACGCTTTGTGAGTGTGTACATGCAGCATCTTAGTATTTTACCATCACATGTCTGTATGGACCAGTAAGGAACCCATCATGCTAATTAATTTCGTGTTCAAACCCTTTAAGAATGAAGTAATTATTTCAAAATGAGGAGCTCTGTTCTGTGTTTCCCGGGTCCTGGTCACCGGGGTGCCCGCTGGGGCGTGGGGTGCTGCGCCGTAATCACTACACTAGAGTTGACTTCTCAGTCTTCAGAAAGAAAAAAGTGCCACCACTGTCGCCACCACCACCAACAAAACCAAAAATCTAGCATGTCCTCGAAATCTTATTTTTCTCACAATCATCACCGACACCACCGCCACGCTTGTGTTAACGGCTGTGACACTCATTCGGCTGAGGGTTTGCATATACAGCTTAACGTCAACACCTTTATGAGACTCATACTAGCAGTCTTTCAGTCGTCACTGGTTTTCTGTTTTTTAAAGTGAGGAAACCAAAGTTCAGCTAGATTCACCCGTGTGAGGTCATACAGCTATTTAATGACAAAATCTGAACTAAAGATGTAAACTTATTCTTGCTTTTATCATTAATTTTTAACACACTTGTGGCCCACGTCTTACACGGCAGTTGCCGTCTGACACGAGGGACTCATTAATGAACAGATTGGGGCAAAACCCACGGCCCTGTGGAGCTTTGCGTTTTGGTAGCTGTCAATGAGCAGCGTGATCTGCGGCTTGGCGAGAGGTTGTAAGGACACGCGTGGAAGCAGGGGACACAGCTGGGCCGGCAGAGGGCATTTCAAAGTATTCACTGACTTTAAAGTCCCATGCCCCTGCTGTCCCTCCTGGCCAGTTCCATCCTTCCCTGGAGAAACCCGCGCTGTCTGCCGAGGCTCTTTCAAGTCACATCTTCCTGAAAACCCCCTCTGGTTGCATCTTGCTGGCTGTGGGGCAGAGGACAGGGTACCTGTGTGCGAGTGCGTGACTGTGTCGCCGAGTCATCCTCTCTGTGCGGTCACCGCGCTCTGTGTGTTCTGTCAGTCGATCGCGTATGACATCAGACGCCATGGGGTCGCTCCTGCTACAGTGGTAGACATCATACTCCTTGAAGGCATTATTTATATCTTATCCTTCCTGCATCACGAGCTTTCCACACACTGATAAGAGCAAACTGAATACATAATCATATTAAATATATTTAGTTGGTTGACTTGACAGATCATCCCATATGCTCACGGGCAGCAAAGAGTATTGAAGATGCCCTGGGTTACAGGTCAGGGGCAGCTTGGCCATTGGCCAGTGTAGAAGGTGTGTGTGGTCTCGGACATGTGAGTTACCTCCTTGCGGCTCAATTATTGCTGAACAACAGAGATATTATCACTGACAGCATTGGCTGACTCCTTGCTCCAGCGTGTGTTGTCTATGCGAACCTCTGCCCGTCTCTGTTTCCTTGGATGCGATAGTTGGTTGACAGGGAAGTCTTACTATTTGAAACGGGGGCTCCCTGTATATAGCGTATGAGAAAGCGCGTTTTAAAAGTCAGTTGTTTTTTTCTCTGTAAAGTTCCTCAGATGCTTGGGGTTGCTTTTCTCTCCCGGAAGCAAGCCATTTGTGGTGAGTATTGCACCCATGTGCGACTCTTCCCAGTGGTAAGAAGAAGTGTTCCCCGGGGAGCAGGCAAGACGCCCCTTCACACAGCAATTGTTAGAAACATCCGAGTGTGTTTAAAACTAAATGAAACTTGCATATTACATTGTTACTTCTTTTAGAACCGTTTTTTAAAAATCAATTTTCCTCATTGTAACGACTGGTAGATTATCCATATAATAGATTATCAGATGAAGACAGCACAATCTCTTCGAAAATGGCGAAGAGGAGGGAAGTGTGACTGGGAATGGGGATTAACATGAAATTCAAAATCAGGGCATTTGTGACGCTGTGAAGCAATCATCGGAGAGTATTATGCATTAGGAAATTGGACCATTTGTTGGTTAATGGTAGTTGTAAGCCTTGAGATGGAAAGTGTTTCCCAGTAAATAGCAAATTACAGAAATAGACCAAGAGTCACAAAGCGGGTCTCATCAGAAATATTTTGCATCACTGTGAATAGTTCATATGTAACCTCTTGGGCAAACATGTATCGTTTTTAATAGAGAACTATGCTTGTTTAACAAAATATTTTTATGTAATAAGTTGCACATTTTGAAAAATACCTTTAAAACCTCTTAGGAAAAGCTTGATCATTTAACGTATCAAAAAGAGAAAGGAAATATGCTACAGATATCTGCAGTAAACTTAAGACATTTTAAAGACTCTCTTTCTTATAAAACGAAAACACGCGCTACATAATTTTGAAGCTGTAATTTACTTTTTCAGCCCGCCGTGGCCTGTGGCTACTCTCCATGCCAGCTGTAAACGTCTATTGCGCTCCTTCATGGCTGCCCGGGGTTGCACCTCTGTTTATCCCCCACGCAGCTCCAACTGCAGAGCGTTTGACAGGTCTTGTCTGAGTTCTGCGATTCATGCCATTAATATTCCCCTAATTTTTCTACATATTCTTATGTGTTTCACTTTCACTGATCTTTGATATAAAATAGATATAGAACAGATGTATGGACGAATATGCACTTTTTAAAATAATGGATTAGGATTCAAACTGCAGTGAATCAGCCCCTCTTTGCCGGGTCCGTGAAGAGGCTCACAGAGGTTGGTGGCTCTCCTGGGACAGGGATACGCCTCCCAGAGCTGCGTTGTCATAGTCTTGTTGTCTCCTGGGTTTACAGCCCCATCCCGAGAGCGCTTCGCTAATAATCCTTTCCCTTTTAAGGGAATCTGAAAGCACTGGGTTTTCTTTGGCCTTGAACCCTGTGAGCAGCAGCAAGGTCATGTGCTCAGGATTCCCTGAGTTCCCATGTGCCCCACAGCACCTGGGCCACTTCCATTCTTCCAAATTGTGGTGTTCCCAAAATATCTTTGGCCTTTCTTCGTGTCAGTGTATCCATATTTCTCTTCTTGGTTTAGAAATTGTCCGTATATTTTAGAGATATGATAAGTTGTTTTTCACATCTGGCACTTGTTTTCCAGCCCATTTGCCTTTTAACATTTTTAAGGTACGTTTTTCTCTCTGAAGTTCATAATTTTACATGCACAGAAGTATCAATCTTTTCCTTCAGAGTCTCTGTTTTGGAGTTATGTTTAGAAATTCCTTCCCTGAGATTAAATAAATCTCCACCTACATTGCAAACCTTAATTTTATGGTTTCATATTTTAAACGCTTAGATCTTTCACCCGTCTATGAGTCATTTTAGGAAATGGTGTGAGATCAGAATCTATGTTATTTTCTCACAGATTGAAATTTTCCTGTTGATTTGAGAGAATGGCTTTGCCATGTGTGAAGTTTCTTTGTACAGGCGGACGGCTTTGTGGCCTTCTAGCCCGCTGTTTTCATCTGCCTGCCTTGCTGTATCATTAAGGACTGGCGATGGCTAAGTGAGGTAAAACAGCCACACACTGGAGTATCATTTTGCAATACAGAGTGAAGTGCGGATGCATTGCTGCAACACAAGAAAGCTTGGGAACATTATGCTGAATGAAAGAGCCCGTCACAACAGACCCATATTATGTGAAATGTCCAGTATATGCAAATGTACAGAATCAACATATAACACGAATGGTTGTTTCCAACTTGAAGAGTGTCAAGGAATTAGGGAATGACTGCTATTGGTATAAGGTTGTTTTGGGTTTTTTGGCTTTTTTTTTTTGAGTGATGAAATTTTCTAAAAATAGATAGTGGTGATGGCTGCACAGCCCTGTGAATATACTAAAGAATGTTGAATTGTATAACGTAAGAGGGTGAATCATATCATTTTGAAAGTATATCCAGGAAAGTCATTTTTTAAAAAAGAAAAGTTTGCTGATTTTATGAATAGATTCCACCTCCTTGTTGACCTACTGTGTGAGTCGCAGTGGCTCTGTGTTGAATTAGGCTTGTATTCCTGGAGTGACCTTACCTGGGCACGATGTTTTTATCTTTTGAACACTTGCTGAATGTTTTTACGACTTTGCATTCATATTGTTAAGTTAGATTGTTGTACTATTTGTCACATTTTTATTATGGTTCGTAAAATAAATCTAGAAGGAGTCCAACTTTTTCAAACCTCTTGTTTATTTTGAAATAGAATGTGAATTATGTGTTGTATATAGTTTTGTTGGAATTAATCAATAATTCTATATGCACACATAAATCTTTGAGATGTTTCTTTACAAACTTTAAAAATGATTTCTGTGCTTATTGTCACATTTAATACTTAACATGTTTCTTGTGTCAAGTCCCACTAAATTAAGTTTATTTTAGGAAATGAATATTTAAAGTTTGCTAGCATTGATCTCTGCGCACCATGCTCTGTGAGTGACTTGCTGTGTCCGTAGTTCAGGACACTTTCCTTTAATCAATTTCAGGATGGTGTGTTGGTATTTCTTTTATTTTTTTGTAGAAGCTTCATTTATTTAACTAAAACTCAAACATTATTTTGGCATTGCCATTTCTGCTAGTTTTCTGCCTTATGACTTATTTATATTTCCTTATCTCTTTTTAAAAATTGTTATTATACTTTGTATTTGTTTAATAGTTGAATTAAATTTTGATTTACATTGATGGTGGGTGTTTTGGTTTTTAATTTTTTAGAGACATACTTTATATATGGTAGAGATGAGCCCTTTTTAAATGCAGCTTGAGAAGTCAGAAGCGTATTCCTGCCGGTGCACCACCGCACTTAACACAGCAGAACACTTCCATCACACGCTGTTGTCCTCCTCTGTCCACCTCCCAGGCAGCCTCACCACCACCTCTGGGGACCAGCTGCATTTCTCCCTGTGACTAGCAAGTAGATTTCTACTTTGCAGATTTTCGTGGAAATTGAATTGTATGGTAAGCACCCCCTCACAGCAGGCTGCTTCTGGTGTTGGGGCCACTTCGCTCACTGCTCTTCCCTGCAGGGCCACAGGCCTGTATCGCCCGTGTCTTGGCCTGAAAATAGTTGTGTGTTCAGTCTTCTCAGTTTTCTAGTTCTGTGCTGGAGAAACGACAATTCTGAAAACTCTTAACCTCTTCTAATCACAATCAGAAGTCCTTTTTTTCTTTTGTTTTATTTTTTTTTTTAGCGAGAAAGTTTGTATTTTTCTGTAACAATTTGTAATTAATTGGTATTATTATCATGATAATGATTATTATTACATGTACTACATGGATACAAAGTTACATATGTAACGATTATTTCTAACAAAAGGGAATGACATTTACATTGTGAAACATTAGCAATCTGTTTTATACCATTATCACGTATTTAATCTGTTTTGTTATTTGCATATAGAAATACTTTACAAGTAGATTAATTAGTTAAATGCAGTGATAAATTAGATAATATGTGATGTGGAATTTGGCTTCCTCTTCCAGGCTAATGCTCCAGTCTACTCCCCGTAGTGGCATTGGTGCCCCAGGACCGTCAAAGCAGAAAGCAGAAACTTACTAGTTAGAGTGAGCACTCAGGCCCAGCTCTTACACTGGAAGAGTCGCACTTGTGTCCATCCTATGACAAGTGCACCCAAGCCCACAGCTTCAGGGCCTCCATTCACCTGTCACTGCTCCGTGGGAGGCAATCTAGTTGTCATAATAAGCTCTAATGAGCATCCATTTCTAAGACCATATTCCAAGGAAATAGTTGGACAAATTACACAAAGTTACATATACAAATATGCCTAAGTCATCAGTGCTTACAATTCCAATAAAATGAAAGTAGGCTAAACTTCCACATGTAGACATGTGAGTTAAGAACGTAGTGGGCTGTGTCTCTCTGGCAATAAGGCTACAATGGAAACTCAGACCATCAATCTATACTTCAGACGAGTATCTGTCCATCCCACCCAACATGAAAGGATAGTCAGATTGGAAAAGAGTATTCATCTTATTCTCTGTGAAACAAGTGAACAAATGGAAGATATGCAGGCTTCCCATCACTGCGTGAGCAGCAGTCTCACCTCCTGTGGGGGGTGCGTCTTACTTGCTTTACTGCTTCTCCACTTTCCTTGATTTTTTAGTGATAGTTTGCAACCTTCAAATTAAAAAAATCATTTCACTTAAATTTGGGGGAAAAATATGACCCAAAATATACTATTCCTTGCCCATGGGACCAAAAGAATCTAATCATGATTATCCAGGGATCACTTTTCTGTCAATATTTCAAGGTTATTATACATTGTTTTAATATAATCTTTTCCTGTTACACACTTTTTACAGCAACGCAGCTTTTGCTTCATAAGGACACCTGCTAAAGCCATTTTGGACACAACGCATTGTCAGTTAATACTGCTTAAAAATAAACTCACAGTTGCTATCAGGGGGAAACTTGCATTTTTAATTCATTTTAATATCCAAAATAACCTATTTCACAATAGATGCCAAAGATTAAAGATTTTTCACAATTTTGGTTTTTGTATGCTCCTGAAATGATAACTAAAATCTGTAGACATAATGTGTCTATGATTTCAGATAGTGTACTGCAGCGTGTGACTCTTGAAATGTATTTCAAGCCAACCGTCTTCATTTTAAGAACTACGAAATGAAAAGAACCCCTGAAGACTGAGTAGTCCGTCTGAGTCACATCCTGCACGTGTCTAGGATGGAGCACCCATCCGTGAGGTTGTGCTCAAGCTCGGACAGCCCCCTCTTTGCACGGCACAATCCTTGATCTTAACCTTGAAGGTAAGTTCATATAGAGGAGTTACACAAAGTAAGTTAATTAAGCATATGAATATAATATTTCAATGTTAAAATTAGAAAGGAGAGGGAAGGTTTTCAGAAGGGCTCATCCTAAGACGAGTCCTCTGACTTGCTGCTGCCATGAGGCGTATGAACTGCCTGGGCAGCAGCCACGGCTTCTAATTCAGTGGGAACTTACGCTGCCCCTGGTGAGATCTGTCTCCCTTGAGAACCAGAACCTGTAACCCTGCAAAGACCAGAGTCCCAGGAAAAGAAATCCCAGGTTATCTGAAGTAGGTCCCTGGAAGTGACTTTAAGCAGAGCCATTCTTATCTCCGCCCATTGTTTCCCAGACCTGGGGACCCAGCCCCACACGGGGGTCATGGTTTTAGGTGGCACGTCTCAAGATGGCACACAGGAAGTCTAAGCTGGTGCCCACTTCCCAGCAGCACTGTGATGCCCCACAGTGCCAGAGGGGTGACTTCCACCATCATGGGTGTCAACTCAGGGACGTAGTCTCCACCTTGCCTTTGAGGGGCTGGCGACAAGCTGCAGTGTGGAGGGGCTGAAACTGCCAGGTGCCTGCCACCTTGCTGGTCTTCTCCTGGCTGGCTCTGCCTTTCCCAGCTGTGGGTACTGGGCTGGATCTTGATGGGGACAGTTTGCCTGGCCAAGCAATGTCTCTGCCACTTCTTCAAGAAAAGGAGAGAGCTAGCCTGGAGCGGAAGGGGTAGGGCTCTTCTGGGAGCCAGCGGGGCCAGGGGACTCTGGGGCACACTTTTCGGGTGTGTCAGTGCACGTGTCCCCACCTCACTGCCCGGGACCTGCGTTTTCCCAATCTGACCCGGGCAACCTGACTGAGTGGGAAGTCCCATCGGTTCTGGAGCATGCAGAGGACAAGTTCTTTGACAGGTAGGTGCCATGCTGTGGCATCGTGTCTCTGAAGCAGGACTCTGACTTTTACACCCAGCCTTCAATGGCCGATTACATGTTTTCACTTTTCATTATGTTTTTCCAAATAATAATTTTCCTCAACACTCAGTTAACTCCATCATCCTTATCATCACTCTCTGTCCCATGTTTCTCAAATGTCTGGTGTGTTTAGTCCTTTAATCCATTTCCTTCAACTGGTTTCTCAACCCATTTCATGCTCATGAAAGTTCTAGCGATTGTACTTCAACGTGTGCATGGGTCTATGTGTGTCCCGTATATCGTGGGTTCTTCATTATTAACCGTCCAGCAGGCAGCTCTACCCTAGGATCCAATTTCAGTGTCTGCTTTCTTGGGCCACTTTTGGGGTAACTGTTGAAGGATGGTGTACTGGCTTCTTGTGGCTGCTGCAACAAAGTGCACTAAACTGGGAGGCTTAAATTAGCAAAAATGTATTCTTTCACAGTTCTGTAGTCTATGAGTCCAAAATCAAGGTGCCTTCAGGGTCATGCTCCCTCTGAGAATCTGGCAAGAACCTTCTCTTGCCTCTTTCTGCCTGCTGGGGGCAGCTGCTGGCCCTTGGAATTCCCTGACCTACAGCTGCTTCACCCCAAACTCTGCCTCTGTCATCACATGATACCTTCTTCTGTGTTTCCATCTTCACATGATGTCCCACCCCCTCCCCCGATAAGGGCACCTGTCATATTGCACTAGGGCTCAACATAATGACCTCATCTTAACTGAATGGCATCTGCCAAGACCCTATTTCCAAGCAAGGTCACAATTAGAGGTACCTGGAGTTAGGAAATCAACCTATCTTTTGGGTAGACGCAACATTACTCATACAGATGGGTCCTCTGGTAGGTGGGCTCTAAGACAAGACTTTTTTCCGAGAGGGTCTTTGGGATTAGCACAAGCCCAAGGAGGGGGAGAATTCGGGGTTGCAGAGGAAGAATTTAGGTGGTGGTAGAGTCACAATATAAAGTTCAGCCAACCTGACAGGAAGCTTGAAATCTGGGATAAGCCCACAGAATTGTTCCAAATGAGAAAAAGGACTGGACAATTGCATCACCACATGGCTAGTCTGGGTTCAGGCCACCCCCAAAAGTGGGTTCAACCCCTGGAGAGGAGGACCGCTGTAGCGGAGGGCTGTCAGCAGGCAGCATCCCCCGTCCTCAGTCCTGAAGTGCTCAGGTGGGGAGAGGGGGTGTCGGGCTTCAGTGTCACCTGCAGGTATCCACCTCCTTCATGTTTATCTCCCTTCTGAGCAGCTGTGTCCTCTAAGGACGCAGATACACTACAGACAAGTTCAAGTAGTGATGACCAGGACGTGCTCCGAAGCCATAAAAGTGCATATTTCTATTCCATGAGTCACTGCCAGGTTTCAACAGACAGATGAAGAATGACGATGACTCATAAAGTGAACTAAAGATTTAGGCTGTTCGATGCAGTTCAGGTGCCAAAATCCTCAAGAAACAGGTGGCTGGCTTTTGAGGGACGCTCTGACGCCAGGGCTCGTGAAAGGCTCACACCAACGCGGAGCTCCGTCTCGTCTGAACGCCTTGGTACACGTGTTATGGCTCCTAATTAGCCTTAGCCTGAAATGTAAGTAAGGCTGGTATTATGTCCATTTTACATATTAAAGACATACCTGAGAGTCAAAGAGAGTCTTGCTTACGGCACGTCTGTGCCGTCAGTTTCTCATGCAATCCTCGTACGAATAAAACACATCAGGAGAGAGCTGTTGTCTCCTGAGACAAGCGCACCACCCACACTGACCCTTGACGAGCTTGTGCTGTTTAATATCAAGAACTGGACTGAGATTAAGGATGCGTCCTTTGTCCTCAGTTCTTCCTTTAATAGACAGTGAGGCCAGAGATTGTGCCTCTAAAATATCACCCATAAAAATAATGTAAGGCACTGAGACCCAACTTCTGGAAAGACCACATCCCGTCCACCCCGCAGCACCCTGACAAACGGCTCGAGGCGGTGAGAGGCGCACCGTCTCCTAGGCAGGCTGCCCCAGTGCTCGGACGGCCACACATTCAGTGCCCATGTGTTCAGAGCATCACAGACACAGCCAGCCTTTGCCACAAATCTGAAAAAAAAAGTTGTATAAACGCCACCATTTATGAGCTCCCAAACTGAGGTGAGCATAGAGAAAAATCAGAAAAAAAGAAGAAAGAGAAAATGTTGCAACAACGCATCATTATAAGGAAAAGCAAAGCATGCACTTTATCCCAATTGTCTCCAAAATTATGCAGCTGAAGAAAAGGAGCTTGTCAAACCCTTTCTAATTAAATTCATACATTTGTTCCTCTTCAAAAATGGCCACACACCCCATCTGCCAGTGCAGAATGCCTGAGTTTTGCAGCCAAGATTCTCATGCTAAGCTGTTCTGCTGAGTTGAGGGGCCGGGGGTCCCTGGACCCTTAAAGCAGTTCCCTGAAAAGTGTTAAAAGAATTTCTGCATGCGCTTGAGTTATTTATCTACACTTTTATGATAAGAAGGTGGAATCTTGCAGGAAAGGTAAATCCTCCGAGGGCTCAAGTTGCAGGCACCGCAGTGACAGGCTGACGGGCGGTTTTAGTGGCGCGATAATTTGGTTGAAATGCAGTGATTCTCTTTAACAGCTCATATTAAATCAGAGGCATCGTTAACTAGAGCCACCCAGAACGTCCCAGACACTCCCTGTGCACTTTCCCTGGCGCGCGTGTCTCATCCACACTCGGACGCCTGTGATCTGCGCAGCCGCACAAGCCCGCGAGGACCGCTTCCACGTCCTCAGGGATGGGCAGCTCGTCTTCTGTAACTCCTGCTTCACCATGACCCGCTCCAGCCGCCCCGGGAAGCCTCCCGCAGGCTCGTTTCCAGCTTCAGCCCAAGCGAGGCCTCCTGTGCGAGTCCTGCGGCGCCCCGTCCGCAGGGGCCACGTCCTTCCCCTCCCAGGTCACGCTCGCCACTCCGGAGCCCAGTCGGTCTGTGGTGCAGCAGAGATCTTTACTCTATCAAGCCGGTCCCTTTGCAGGAGCTGAAGTCCCTTCCTCCTCTGGATTCCTGGTACTTATGGCCGTCGCCAGCCTTGCTTCCCTTAGCGATGCACCTTTTATGTGGTTTCATTATTTGTTTCCATATACAATTTGTATTGAAGTGTGATTTTTTAATAAGCATATAACTGTATAATATCCTATTGGGTAAACTTCAACCATTTACAGTTATTGTTATTATTATTATTAATAAAGTCCATAGCGAGTGCTCAAAATTCTGACTGGCAGATTATTCTGCCTTAGAAGATGACACTGGACAGTGCCAGGCAGTTCTCTCTGTGGGTTATGTGTCATCCTCTTCCATCCCACATACTCAAAGCCACACATCTCCTGGTGTGTCCAAGCGGCACAGACACCTGAGTGAATCACACGGTCCTCCCACCTCTCTTAAAAGCGAACTGTCACATATGTATTTAGAAAACAAGTTTCTTCCCTTGCATAACCCCTTGCAATTTTATTTGATAATTTTTGGAAGAGGTGACGACGGCCTCGGGTTTACAGCAGACAGGTGACGGATAACCACGTGTCGGCCACCAAGTCTGCGTCTGAAGAGCAAGAGGCGGCTCCGGAGGAGGGTCTGGCCCCCCACGTCCACATCCCATCTGGCCTCTGCGCAGACCATGCAAGGAGGCGTTTCTGGGCCCTTTCGCTCATTATTTGACTCCAGCCTTGTTAGTAACTCAGTGTCGAAGCCAGGTCTTCCTTCCTGCGACTTCTCTGAAGCCATCTCTCCAGGTTGCCCCTGCTTCCCCCTCTTCTGTCACCAGTGTCCTTCCGGGGGTGGCCCTCAGCCCCGCCCACACCTCACACCCGGGGACGGTGGGCACAGGTCTGACTTGGGAGGACAGGCTGTCCTCACGAACAGGCTCCGAGCTGCTTCCTCGAGGCTCCACATTCTCTTTCCCTTCAAGCAGCCCTTCAGAGCGCATTCTTTCCAATGCGGGTGAAAAATATAACTTCAGGCCTAAGTGGAAACCTTTCTTTTGCAGGCTTCGTGGACCCTCCACGTGCTGCAGGTTGGTTCGTGAGCATTTATGCCGTCGCTCAGTGGCTCAGGATTATAATCACACTTCCCGCAAGAAGGCGCTCTCGAGGCACGGTGTCCCCCTTGGACGCCAGACACACCATCAGCTCGGGGAATTCCAGGGGATCTTGCTCTCTCCTCTCCGTTCAGGCAGGACCCACAAAGTTCATAAGTGATACACACAGAAGGAGAGACTCCTGGGGGCCACGTTGTCCTAACTCAGGTGGAAAATGTTTTCTTCCCAGCACCCGTCGTCCGGCGGGGCCAGCCTGGTCTTGGGAGCCAAGAATGAGAAGTGAGCTATTTATTCAAACTATTCAAAGGAACAGAGGAATAAAGGTTTGTGGTATCTGAGTGCATGTTTTATTTTTCAAAAGGGGGGATGTGTAAAAACAGCAACACATTTTACTCTGAGGGGAAATAGAGCCAAACATTTCAAGGCCACCTGTCGTACAAAACTCACTGCTAATCACACAGCCATCAGGGTGGCTTAGGACGGAATTTGCTAGAAAGACCTGAATGTTTGGGCCAAAATCCTTTCCAGGCAAAAGAAAGCCTTTAGTTTTAGATGGTGAAATTATTGTACTTATGTCAGTACCTAAGCAAACATCCTCTTGAAATTACACTTTCTGTTACAAATACGAAGAAATAATTACTACGAAATAATTCTTGGTAAGGTTTCTGGTTGTTCATTTGGAGGAGGGCGTTAGAGAGAGAAACAAACACGTTTTGAAGGCCTGTCATAGTCCAGGGGATCTGCTGTGTGTATTTCAGCAAATACGTTTATCATGTAACATTGCGTAAGTTTAAGGTCTATGTAATATGACCGATGTAACAATGTTTACCACATTACGTAATTATGGAGCAATATTACTGTCTATATTCAGACATAGATTCTCTGTGCATTTGATCTCTATGGCTTATTTACTGCTCATTGCAAGTTTGTGCTTTTGCAAGGACCTCCTCCTTCCTCACGGCTGGATCACATTCCATTGTATAGTATGTACCACATCTTTTCTATCCATTCATCCATGAATGGACTTTTGGGCTGTTTTGGTATCTTGGCTGCTGTAAATAATGCTGGGTATCTGTGTGCATTTACTATTGCAATCTTCACAGCGACCCCAATGTTTCAAAGTATTATTCTCATTTGGAGGAGAATCTAAAGCTGAGAAAGTTAGTGACTCACCGTGTTCACGCAGGTGAATGGACACAGCAGGATTCAACCTCGGGTCTGTCTGATGTAACATTAGCTCTCAAATCACACGTCATTCCATAAGAAACACGTACGTCATTTGTTTAAGCAGCAACTCCTTCTTTTCTAAAAATTCAACTTGTTGCTTTGTAGATTTTCAATTATTTTTCTATTATCACCAAGGCCTTTTTTTTTTATAGTATGCCGTCCATAAAGCAATAACCACCTCTTCTGCTTCAAACTAGTTAGCTTGTTTAATTTATCCAGCTTAGCTGCCACTCAGTCCTTTGTCCCAAATTGCTGAAATGTGTTATGGAGCTAATTTCGATTCTGCTGCATCAACAAACAGCCCCTGTCCTCAAGTTGCGATGGCTTAGCACAGAAATTTACTTCTCCTCCACATGCACGTCTCATTTGATTTGGCAGGGGTTCTGCCCTCCCCCCCCCCCCCGCAGCCTCCCGGGAACCCAGGCTGAGGGAGAAACTGCTCACTAGCTTGCAGCTGTGTGTGGGACTCTGGCTCCCTTCTTGCTGTTGTGGGCAAAGGGAATGTGAGCCTTAGCCAGTAAAGCTGCAGCCTTAACCACACACATCGTTTCCACTCACAGCCCAGTGGCCGGGACTCGGCAAGGGCTCCACCTACCGGCAAGAGGGCAGCACAGTGTCGCCCTTGCACCTGCCTGGGGAGAGGAGCGGATGGACGTGTGGGAGCACCAGGGGTCTCCCCCAGTGCCTCTGATCAGCCTTCCATCGCAGGCCCGCTTCCGCATCCTTCCATCTCCATGATCACCGGTCCTTAGGGCGGAATCCGCGCGGGCGGCGTCAGCAGGCCTGTTCTGTCTGACGCCCTGATGCTCCGTGAGGCACCCGTCCTGGACACAGCTCACTCTCAGACCACAGGAAACCGTATCATCCCTGCTTCCTAAAGACGGCATTTTTTCACCCGTATACCTGACATGTTGCAAAGGAATCCAGCTCTTTTAAGTTACAACTTTTAATACTGGGATGAGCGTGGAGAAACTCAAGGAAGAGAGGGAACAGCAGTTTTCCAGGCTGTGTGTAGTGACGCCGGCCACTGGAGGGGAGGTCACCAGGCTCCGTGAGGGACGTCATTTTGCTAACCCCTGCAAAGTCCTTGCAGGGTAGGCAGGGTCATTCCCTGTCTGTAAGTGAGGAAACCCAGGCCCAGGGAGGCTGGTCATGTGTCTGGTCAGTAAGGGGAGTCAGGATTAGGGTCCAGTTCCCCCGATTCCAAAATGCACGACCCTAGCATTGCGTCATGGGGCCTGTCTGTCCAGGGAAGAGGCAGGAATCCCACTCACAATAATTGGAGTCCTTTTATTAGCAAATGGAGTAGAGACAGGGCCAACACAGCGGCCATTCATCTCGCCTTTGCGAAGACGGCGTCTGGATGTCAGAATGGTCTAAGCACAGTGACACTTAGTGGCAGGGAGCGCCACTGAGCCGGCGCACAGTGCTCTGGAGCTCACCTGTCCTCAGAGGCCTTGGCTGCGGTGGGAAGACCTCCTCAGACCTGGGCTGGCGTCAGCGGTTGCCTCAGCACGTGGTCGGGATGTAAACGTCTGACGGCATTTCTTCATCTTAAAAATCTACCTTCTAGGCTAACGCAAAATTTAAAAGATAGATCCCTCGTGATCTGTTCCAAATTAAAGGATGGGATAAAGGGGCAGGAAACAGGTACAAAGTCCGACCCGAGCCCCCTGTGTGTGAGCGCAAGGTGGTTTGGGCCCCGCCTGGCGAAGCCGCCAGTGTGGTCAGCATGCTGCCTTTTAGGCTGGTTGTGACAGAAGGTGCAGCCATGCAGGGTCCCTGAAGAGGCGGGGTGCCCCCCACCCCCCGACACACGCACCCCGGGCAGAGGTGTCACAGACACAGAGCGACTCTCCGCTGCAGGCAGGGCTCGGGGCTGGTGCCTAGTTTCCTCAGGAGATGTGAGCAAATTCTAAAGCAATGTTCAAAAATACGAAAAGGTCCTTTCTAGTCTATAAGACAAAACACATGCTTCCTTCTGTCTGTCTGTCTGACTCACATTACGTCCCACGTCTGTGTGTTTCTCTTCTTTTCTGATTGGCTCATCCTCTGAAAAGCAATTCTGTGTCACGACAACGTTATAAAAGTAGACAAGTTTAGTCTGTTATGATGTGCCATGGAGATTAAGAGAGTGTACATTTGTGTCACTTTAGTGAGACGACATGTATTCCCAAACTTCATGACCAGCTTCACACATATACATATTGTTACATTTTTTCAAGTCACTTTAGTGACTGGCTTAATTGAAGATGGATTCTCCTATCTGCTTCCCCATTAAATATGTTGTTTTGTTACAAACATGTACAGAAAATCTGGCCCCACACAAATATAGAGAGGGAAACAAAGGAAAGCATTTTAATAGCCTTCTCAGATAACTGAGGATAATCCTCTTTGATACTACTCCAAAACTCAACAAGTAATGTTTTAATAAGGTTGATTGCAAAACAGATCTAAAACCATACCAATGAGCTCTTTCCATAATTTATTGGCCTCCCTTGCATTTTGAAGGCATCTTAACATTATTTTAGATGATCACAGCTACAAATTATCCAGATATCTGATTTCTTCTTGAAAGCTCACCGTGTATTCCATGCAACAAATATTCTCAATACTTTTCCTTAAAGTGACAGCTTTACTGTGTTCATTTTCAAGACACATTAGTCCAACATTCAACTCTCAGTAACTGCCATTTGTCCCTCAGTCATTGTTTCCAATCAAAATTGTGTCCTGTAAAAAAATAAAAATTAAAAAAAATTAATAATTAGTTCAGCTTGAAACTCAGTCATAGGAACGATTTTCCTCGAGAGGACCACGTGCTCCAGCACGTGGCAGAAATGCCGACAGACTGTGAAAAGGACAGAGCCTCGGTGTCGAGACGTGGTGATGTTTGCTGCTACAGCAAGGAGCTTCGTAAGGGGAACTGGCTCTTCTCGCCTGTGCAGGGAGGAGGTGAGGGAAGCAGTGATGGAGTGCAGGTTGGGGCCGCCGCCTTGATGCGAGGTAAGGACCCACAGTTTTACCCACGCTGCTTTTACACCTTCAGGACAAATGCCAACACAACGAAAAAGGCAAATTACATCTTAGTATTTTTATGAAAATAGTTTCCACCTCTCAAGGCCCCTGAAAGTTTCTCAGGGACCTGCCCTCCGCAATTTGGGAATCAGTTATAAACACAAATTTTACTTTATGTATAGTCAAGGAAATATAGATTTTTTTTTAAATAACATCTTTTCCCCCTAGGTTAAGTTAGTAAGGTATTTATTGCCATGGTAAGAGACAAAGTTGTTGAACACTGAAAACTGGTTCCCCCATTTCCTTCTTAGCCTCAGCTGGGTCTACTGTTGATAATTATAAAATCATTTAAGATAGCTGTTATCAGAGAAGAGTAAACTCTTAGACCCTATGTTTTTTTCCTCATGGAAGTGCTATTGTAAAAACATGAACTTTCTTATTAAAAAAACCCTGAGGATTAAACCTCTGTTGGTGTTTTAACTCTTTTAACACAGCTCATTAAAACTGATTGATAAATAAAGATGAGCCCTGACTAAAAGGGAGAACTTCTGACAATTGTAAACACGGAAAAGTTGGAGCAAAAAGGAATTTCATCAGTACATATTTGTTCTGGCAAAACATTCTTATTTTTCACATAAACGAAAGCACCAATGTGTTTATCTACACACACACAGATACACACACACAGTCACACACACAGACACACACACAGACACATACACACACAGACACAGAGACACACACAGACACAGAGAGACACAGACACACACACAGAGCAAAATTTTGCATCTCTTTTCTCTCATGGGCAAGTTGTGTGTACACAGACAACTATGCCTCAAATACATTTATGTCAAGTGCTAGGAAGTTCATACACAACTAAAGGAGCTGGGAGATCAACTTCAATAATATTTGCAAAAACCAGTTTGATAATGTTATTCTGATGTCCTCTATCACTGCCACCCCTATGGATATGCCTGTGACTCAAGGTCTATAAACATAATCATTACACAGCATGTGTTTTAAGTGGCTTTTCCAATCTCGTTGGTGGTCCACCCCATTCCCTCCCTGACCTCGTCAAATTCTGTCATGGGTAATAAATCACGTTTCGAAGACCCCTGGTGAAACCGTGCAGCGAATCAAAACTGAGGCATTGGCAATCTTTGCACAAAATGAGCTAACAGGACACAGGAAAGAGTAATCTCCCTCCAAATTCAAAACACAGTGATGCATTAATTTCGGGACTGTGGCAATTCAAATGCGGATATAAATTACTGAGTATTTAAGAGAACATTTAATACTGGATTCATGCTATACCAACGTCTAAGCGTCTACCGCTTTACATTTGCAGTGTGTAGATTTGACAGAAAGAACTTCAGCTGACTGGCCTTGCTTGAAGAAATAGCATTATCTTCAGCAGTTTTAAAAAATGCTCTTGTTTCCACAACGTGCTGCTTGCGTCTGCCGGAGGGAGGCAGGCAGCACTGGCAGGCCCCAACGTGGCATAAACGCAGGCAAAGAAAGGTAGATGTTGAGGGCATCACCAGCCTTTCTGGGAACACTGTGAGTAAGAGACATTATAGAGGGAGAACAGTTTGTATCTGTGAAAGCGGTCACTGAGCCAGAGCCGTTTGGAAAGGAATAGGCGAAGTATTTTACTGTAGAATTATAAAGCATTCCCATATTTACTGGAGCTCTACCACCAAAACGGGTGTGACATTTCAAGAGTTTTTCCTCACTCAGTGTTTTAACAAGTGTGAGCAGATTCACCTGGGTCTCCCCCGCACCGCCTCTGACTTAGAAGGATCGGGATGGGGCTCAGAAAGAAAGAAGAAGCACATTTGGTGATTCTGATGCTTGGTACACCGACACGCACTTCACAGAATCTCCACGCTTCTTTGGCACATGAGTATATGAGAGTTCATCGGCGACCAGAGCTAACTTACTCCTTTTAGTGGGGAGAGGATGCAAAAATCCCACTTAATTATTTCTGTTATAAATTATTCGTGCACTACTCATTAAATAGTTTTTGTAAAAGCAAATACGTTTTTTACGACCTCCAGTATGTTGATAAATATAGTTAAATTCTAACTCAACGGTGGACCCCATCTGCCGGGGAAAGTGTGCTGCGAAAGTGGTTAGAATCACGGGTTCCAGAATCAAAGCATCGGATTCAGTTCTTACCCGCACTCCTTTCCAGACGGGCAAACTACTAAGCTTCGTTGAGTTTCGGTTTTCTAATCTGTACATGGGGGCCCCTAACACCGCCTGCCTCCGCGGGCTGCAACAGGCATTGAGTGGGATATTGACATACAGTGCCCGGCTCATAGTGAGCGGTCTAGACATTCAAACCACTGTTACGACTGTTAATGTCTATGAAAGTTTGTGAAACTTCGCCCTAGAATGTATTCCAAACAATAAATAGGGAGTTTGGGCTTTACAGATACAAACCACCATACATGTAAAATAGACAAACAAGGGTTTACTGCATCTTGTAATAACCTGTCATGAAAAAGAATAGATACTCACATGTAAAACCGAATCACTATGCTGTACACAGGAACCTAACACAACATTGCAATCCAACTACATTTCAATTAAGAAAGCATTCTCATTTAGCCTGTAGTAAGTGCCAGGCGCTCTCTAGTTTCTGGGGACACCTCAGCCCGCAGGACATAACATGTGCTTTCAGGGAGTTGCACACGTACGGCGGGAGAGACAGATAATGGAAAACTGGCAAATACCTGTGTAGTGTAACAGAGAAGTCATGCGTGCAACGAGGAAGAACAAAGCAGAGTGAGACAGGCAAAGAGCGGCCAGGGGTTCTGTTTAGGAAAGTTCTTCAGGGAGACCTTCTCTGTGGATGTAATAGTTGAGCAGAAGGTTAACTGACCGTGTGGAACTCTTGAACCTCAGAGAGTCCCTTGAAAATGCCACGCGTTCAAGCGTTAGAGCGACTCTCGGTCTCATTCATCAATTCAGCACGTTTAAGACAGCAGGATATTGCCCACACATGTAAGCAAATGGTAATGAACACATGTGCACGTGATCTGTCTCAGCAAGTTAAAAATACCTTACACAGTCGACATGATTAAAATCCGTGTTAAATGAAAAGTTTTCTTGACGTTGGAGAACTCGTAGAGTATGTGAGCGTGTACACAGACATCTCTGCAGAAAACTGCATGTCAGAATGGACTCTGTACTTAAATGTTTAAGTCTTCTTAGCAAAAATTGCAAATGAGAGTTTTGAAAGTTCAGTTGGACAACCGGAAGTGCAACATTTTAATTATATTATTTACTTTCCCAAGACAATATGCACATCTCATACCTTGAATCTTTCCAAATCTTTGGCAGCAAATACCCTGCACCATCGAAAGCAGATGGCCCACTAATTTTAAAGCCCCATGTTAACCAAAAATATTGGAATATGGTAAAAGTTGAATTAATAAAATTATATGCAAACATCCAACAAAAACCAGTGCTTGTGCCAAACTCAATAAAGCCTCAGCGGGAGCTCCACACTGCTAGACCTTGCACAAGCCACAGTAAATACATTCTCTAAGGCTTCCGCGGGCCTCAGCGTGGAAGCCAGTTGGAAGATTCTATTTAATCTGGCCCTGTTAAGACGGAGCATATTTCTACCCTTGTTATCGCATGACTGCCCACTACGCTTACCCTCGGATGGGGACGGGTCCAAAGCGCTAACTCTGTAGCGATTTACCTGCAACGGCATGACTCACACAGCACTGCCAGCGTTTTGAACTGGATCCTCCTTTGCTGTGAGAGGCTGCCCTGCACCTGGTAGGGCTTGGCAGCAGCCTTGGGCTCTACCCCCTAGATACCCCAGCATCACCCCCTTTACCTCGAGTAAAGGCAACTGAACGTCTCCAGGCATCCCCACTCGCCCCTGGGAGGCAAGTGCCTCTGACTGAGACTGTTTAATGGTGCGGGTTTGAGGGAGACGGGAGGTTTCTGCACCCGGGGAGACTGGACCCATCAGAGGCTGTGTTTACCGTCCGCCAAGACCAGCAAAGGGCAGTCAACCCGGAACAGAGCATCATATTTAACAAAAACATTTGTTTGGCCTCCGTTAACTACTTTATATATTGAAATTCAAATTGGAACTCCTATAAATGTTTGAAAGAAAAACGGATGAATTCCACTTGTTCCCCCACTTTATTTCTACATTAAAGTTGATAGGTTGATAGATAGACAGACAGCAAAAATAAATAAAATAATTTAAAGTATTGAAGCAGAAGAACACACTTGCTGCCTTTCCTCTGCTCGCTGCTCCCTGAGACGCGCTTGTGTTCCAGATCCTGTCAGTCACACCTAGTCTCACTGGCACCAGCGGAGGGGGCGTCTCCCAGTGAGGTGCACGTGTTACCCACACAGAGAACTGGGCCCTCAGCCCGTGACTGCACAGGACAGAAGACATGATCCTGTCACCGTACCAGCCACGGAACTCTTTAATCCATCACACCACGCGAATCTCTTAGAAATAACTACTTTTTAACTTTTATCCAACTAGAAGACTTCACCCGATTTGTAGAAATAAATTGTTGCTGCAGGTTCTGTATTTTCAAATGAGAAATATGTTCACGTGGTTAAATTGTTTTTTAATTATTATGTTAATTAATATCAAACCCAGATTGAAAACACAACGCTCGTCAGTTACAAAAATCAAGCTCTCATGAGAGAGAGGGATTCATCTGTCCAGTCAACACAGCTGTGCTGAGAAGAGAAGAGCTCGTGCGCACGGGTGGCTTCTCTGCGCAGTCCTTTAGCTGCACCTCCCGCCCAGCAACTCACAAATCCCAGGCTCGCTTCTAGTTTCTTTATAGAATTAGTCTGTAATTCCCTGTTAGTTGGATCTATTGGCGATAGACCCAACCTCTATGCCACTTAATGCGCTCACGAATAAAGTCAGGGCGCTGGAGAACATGAAGACTTGGGCAGTGCTGCGTTCCACAGCTGGAAGCCTCGGGGGTTCAGGGTGCCACACTTTAGAATTGATGGGTGGAAACAGTTAATATTTCTCTGCATTTCTCCTCTCACCCAAACTCTGACCTCAATTCAAATGTCCCAGCAATTTTGAGTCACATGTGAGTTGTTTTGTAAGTGATTTCATATCAAAAAGTCACATGTATGACCCAGACCAAGACACAGGTTTATACACAGAAGCAGAAAGAAGCTATGGACCCCCCGTTCCAACTCTCACTGCGTAAAACTCACACGAAGGGGGCCCGGACTAGAGTGGGACTCAGCGTGAGGCAAACCAGGCTTGGGTTCTGTCTCTGTCAGGAGATTGGGGTATGAATTATCCGACTTTTGACACATGGTTAGGAAATGGATTTTTGCCATCATAAATATTACTTTATTAACAGCAACATTAATAACTCAGCAG